>NW_019729215.1:9887-304322 GCF_002891405.2 Cryptotermes secundus
TGGGGCTGGTACAATAGGCCAAAAGTGGCCGCAGTACGGACTTAGTCCCACCCCACTAGCAATAAAAAAGAATGATAAGTAGAGTGGCTGAGGTTTATAAAGTAGTAGATTGTAAATCTCTTAAGGGGATTTGTTGCCCCTCTATTACTGAGGCCTTACATTCATGTTTGTGATAGTGGAATGCAGTTCTAGAGGGGTGGTTATAAATTTGCCACTAAGGCTTAAAGATACGTTCCTTATTTATAGCTTTGAAGGTAATTAGTAAGTAACAAGTAATCAGTAATTCTCTTAGTTGATGGTAATTATGGTTCATGCAATCAACCCCAGTATTGATACTGAGGGTAGTATGACTCCATTTAGTGATCTTGCTTTTTGTGTTCACACGATTCACTTTGTCTCTGCATGTAGGATAATGAATCTTGAATAGCACACTCGTAAGTAGTAACATAGGGTGGCTAATCACTATTACCACTATTGCTGTTGTAACAGAGCTTAGGTTGTTCACAATTAGTTTCTGGATTACAACTCACTTTGGTAGGAACCCAATGAATGGCAGAAGCTACCTACTGATGACAAGGTCGCAAACAGTATGTAATAGCGATTGCCTTTTCATTGACTGTCACTGCCTGGCTGAGGAATGAGATGTTGCATGACTTGGTAATGGTGGTTATGGCTGCTGTAAGCAGGAATAATGCTGCAAAGTACACGATCCATAGGTTGTCTCATCCCAACGAAGCTGCTAACATTCATCCTGTGTGGTTGACTGATAAATAAGGATCTTTCATATTGAAGTTGGGTTTATCCCTCCTGTTGCTCCTGTGAACACTGACATCAGGAGTACTGTTAGGGCTACGGGTTCTGTTCTTCTTAAGTACAGGATTAGCATTATGGGTGCAGCTTTCTGTACTGTTAATATCAACAAGCAGTCTGTTCATATGACACCATCGGTCACTCTTGCGAACCATCGCTGTAGTGGGGAAGTCCCTGTTTTCATAAGTGTGGAGGTTATGATTGCATAAGCATACATTCTGTTGCAGTGCCTGGATGATGAAGTATTTTAGCGAGGCCTCTCGTGAGGACATGAGTGGAATGAATGACATTAGATTAATCTCCAACAGTATTCAGGCACCAGCCATAAGTTGGATGAGATGAAGATTAAAAATACACCCCATTTATCAGGGTTGATAGGAGGATTTTTGTTGGGTTGTTGGGCTCTAGAGAAGAGAGCTGTTACTCTATGTATGGTGTATGAACCAATTACCTTAAACTCAGCTTACTTTTCTTCTGTATTATATCTTGGTGTATGATGCATGTGAATTTTTTGTTTTTGGTGTCAGTTTAAATCTGTCAGGTACAGTTAGTCCAGCCTTGTTTGCTTGTTTTGTAGGCAATTTTGTTTACATCCATACAGCTCATCTGGTTCCAAGTTAAGTGGAGCATGCTATGCAGTTAGATTTATGTTGCACATCAGCAACACTGACACTCTCAAATCAATTTACTTTGCTTACTTTCACTCTTTAATGAAGTATGGAATAATTCATAATCTCATAACTCTTGTATAGACCTATTTAAGAGATTACAGATCTTAACTCTTCCATGTGAATAAATATATTAACTGATAAGCTTCATCAAAAATAACCTTGAACTTTTTCAGACCAATGCAGATGTACACAGTATTAACACAAGACACAAGCACTGTCTTCATAAGCCAAATGCTAACCTGTCATGCTTTCAGAAATGTGCATATTACACTGGGATCAAAATCTTCAGTAAACTGCCATTGGATATCAAGTCTTATGAAGGAAAAGCATGACTTAAAACAGCACTAAAACGACACTTACTCACAAACTTGTGCTACTCTGTTGATGAATACCTACTGTCTGAATAGTGACTCATCCATGTGAGGGTTGTGTAAGTTGGCATTATGAGATTTAAAGGGTGTATAAATAGCATGAGTTGACAGTGTGATGTACGAGTATCTCTGAATAACCTTATGTGTAACCACTGTCGTTATTGCTGTTTTTAGATATTCTTTGAATTTAATTTAATTTAATTTATTCTTACAGTTAAGTAGATCCAATTACAGGGCAAGAAACAAGTTGACACACCACTGGATATAGAATATGTCAGAAATCAAAACGTATGTTCCAACCAATCACTGAAACAAGTCAAAATAACATAATATAAAACATAGACAACACAGTCACTAAACATAATAAAATGTGACTATAACAAGGCTTAAATACTAGATGAAAACATATTAACCTTTTATCTTATAAAACTCATCCAGTTTATAAAAACAATGGATGTGAATGGATATTATCAATAAACAACACAATATCAAATAATGTATGTTACATCACTCATACATCAAAAGAAAAACTATAAAAACATCTAACATGCATGAACAATAAACGGAATAAATAACTTCTCTCAAATTGTACTAAAATTATTATGGTAATAAATACATTCATAAAACAACAAGAGATTGTATGTTAAAATAAATAAAAGTCATAGTTGGTATGTATGCAGATCTAAAATAGATGGATTATTTATATATTTTTAGTTAGTTAATAGGACTTGTTAAGGTTAATTTTAGATACTATTTATAAGAACCAAGATCACCCCTTGTGTTCCATTCATAATATTCATTTAAAGAATAAAATGAACCAGCAAGAAGANAGCTATTAAATTCTTAGACACTCTGAAATTTGATAAATTCCCTGAACCTACAATGGAGGTGGAAATAAAGAGCATACTTATGTTGCAAAAATCAAAAGATTCTACAGGATATGATGGCATTTCTAGTAAGATATTGAAATATTGTATAACTGAGATAAGTAAACCATTGTGTCACATATTTAATGCATCTTTTGAGCATGGAATATATCCTGATAGAATGAAATTTGCCTCATTAAGACCTATATACAAAACAGGTGAGAAGGCAATTACGGCAAACTACAGACCAATATCATTGCTAATAAGTTTTTCTAAGATCTTTGAAAGAGTGGTGTACAATAGGATAAAACAACACATATATACAAACAATTTAATATCTTTTGCACAGTTTGGATTGAGGGAAAACAGTAACACAGAAATGGCAATATATACATTAACTAATCATACTTTAGAAACGTTGGAAAGAAGCAATCACTCATTAGGAATTNCTTTTGCGGTTTAACAAAAGCATTTGATTGTGTGAGTCACAATATTCTTTTGAGTAAATCAGCAACATATGCCATTGGTGGTAAAAATGAAAATATGGTTGAAGTCCTATCTGGGAAATAGAAGACAAAGAGTTGAACTTTATAATAATGAGAATGGACAATGCTGTTCAGACTGGAGAACTGTCAAATATGGAGTGCCACAGGGCTCGATTTTTGGTCCTTTGTTGTTCCTTTTATATATTTATGACCTGCCATCAGCATTAAGTACTGACAACAAGTCTTTACTGTATGCTGATGATACAAGTATATTAGTGTCGGGTATTAACATCGATGAAATTCAAGAAAGATCTAAACTTATGTTAAATTCCTTAAGTCAGTGGTTTAAATACAATGGCTTATCCCTAAACTTGAGGAAAACTAAAGTGTTAAAATTTGAAACAATTAATCATGACAATGTGCCTGTACATTTAAAGTTTAACGATGAATTATTACAAGAGGAAACTCATATTAAATTTTTGGGCATTGAAATTGATAAGTTCTTGAATTGGAAGACACAGGTTGAATCATTGTTACCAGATTGGGAAAGGCATGTTATGCAGTACGAAGTACAAAACCATACAGTAATGTTACAACACTTAAAATGATATATCATGCATACTTTCATTCACTCATGAGATACGGAATAGTTTTTTTTGGATAATTCGTCAGAGGCCATGAAGATCTTTCTCTTACAAAAGAAGACTATTAGAATAATAATGGGGATGAAACACAGAGAGTCATGTAGGCCAGCATTTATAAAGTTAAATATATTAACACTGGTCTCTCAATATATTTTATCCTTGATGACTTTTATGATAAATAACTTGGAGTATTTTACTTTAATTATTCAATTTATGAGAGACCAACAAGACATGAAAGAAATTTACATGTCCTACAATCACATTTTGCAATGAGGCAGAAAGGGGCCCATTCCATAAGTATAAAAATATTTAACAGTCTGCCTGATTATTTAACTGATTTAGTACATGATAAAAAAGTTTATAAAAGAAATAAGGGATGTCCTAATACATAATCAGTCATATACTGTTGATGAATTTTTGCTCTTCTGTCGGGATCAACAGCTGAGGAAGAGAAGGGGAGTGCATGCTGACTGATGGATGTCCCACAGTAGGCATCAATATAGACATTAAGTGTAAGTGTAATCTGTATTTTATGTATTTATTTAGATGCACGTTGTTTGCATTTATGTTCATTTGTTATTGTGATATGGCATGTTGGAATTGTAAAGGTGTATTGTTGTTTGTAAAGTTTGTGACATGTTTTATATTCAGTGCAGATTGCGCTTATGAATATCCTGAAACGCAGATGTATGTATAATATTTAACTGCCTGAATAATGGACAACAAGAGTCCATATTTCTTGCCTACATAATAATTTTCACTATTCGTTTTTGGATTTTGAAAATTAAGTTACTATGAGTCGAATTGCCCCAAAATATTATTCCATACAACATAATGGAATGTACATATGCAAAATAAATCATCCTTAAACTCCCCTGAGTCATAACTACAGATGGGGTTCTAATAGAATAACTAGCCGCATTCAGCTTAGTTACCAAATGATTTATTTGATCTTTCTGTGATAAGGTGATCTATGATTAGTCCTAGGAATTTTGTATTACAAGTATTTTTAATTTGAGCATCCTTATAGTCTAGATTTATGTTTGATGTAGTATTTATTTTTGATGAAAAATGCACATAGTTAGTTTTGTTAAAATTAAATGATAGCGAATTATTCATAAACCATGTGTCTATTTTGTTCAGTATCGTTTTCAATACCATTACATGCTCCACAGAATCAGAATTGTAACACAGTATGCTGTATCATCAGCATACAAAATTGGTTCTGATATTTTATTTATTAAGTAAGGCAAGTCATTAATATACAAAAGAAAGAACAAGGGGTCAAGTATTGAACCCTGGGGCACACCTTGTTTAACTTTCTGCCAATCAGAAATACCCATAGAATAATTATTATTTATTAATGTTCTCTGATATCTGTCACTCAGGTAGGATTTCATCAATTTTCCAATTCTGCTATTAATACCATAAAACTCTAGTTTGGATAATAATACATTGTGATTTACAGAGTCAAATGCCTTGGTTAGATCACAGAATAGTCCTCCCACCGATAATTTACTATTCAGTGCCAATAAAATATTATTTATTAGATTATACGTAGCCATATCAGTGGATGACTTAGCTCTAAAACCATACTGTTCTTGAGCAAGAATATTATTAGCACCTATATGATATTGAACTCTATTGTAAATGACCTTCTCAAAAATGTTTGAAAAAGATGTCAGCAAGGATATTGGCCTATAGTTGGTCGTAACTGTCTTGTCTCCCTTTTTATAAAGAGGACTTATCTGTGAATATTTTAATCGAGCAGGAAATATACCTAAACTCAATGATTTATTGCATATGTAAACTAATGGGGATAACATAAAAGGCATCCTTATTTGTAGGATGTTTTGTGGAATCTCATCATATCCCTGGGAATTATTCCATTTTAATGACTTGTTATATCTTTAATTTCTCTTTTAGTTATTCGGGTCATATTTATGTTTGGAAATGGTTGTTTATACACCTCAAAAAGGAAACTTAAGGAGTTAGATACATTAGTAGGTTTGTTAGATTGCATTTGATTTGGTGGCACTATAAAATAATTATTAAAAATATTGGCCATAGTTTGTGGTTTATTATATGATTTCCCATCAATACTTACTGATGATGTTATATTTTTGCTTGACTTGGTATTAGTTATAGATCTAATGATACCCCAAGTAGTTTTAATTTTATTTTTAGAATTTGTAATAAGCCTACTATAATGATGCTTCTTTGCTAACTTTATGATATCAGATAAAATTTTACAATATTTCTTGTAGTATCTTACTAATTCAGGATTGTCAGTGTTTCTGCTAAGCACATACAATTTTCTTTTACGTGCACATGATGTTTTGATTCCAGTTGGTAACCATGTTTTATTTTTTTGTTGAGAGAAATGTTTTTATAAGGAAAACTATGATTAAATATTATTAAATAGATATTAAGAAAATTATTAAACATTAGATTCACATCATCCTCAGTAAATACGTCAGCCCAAAGTTTCACAATTAAGATTTAGCTTGAATTCTAACTTAGTAAATTCATTTATGTCTCTTGTACTAACAGAATAATTAGGTGAATTCAGGAATTTAAGATTATTCAATGTAAAAATTTGAGCATCGTGGTCTGATAATCCATATGACATGAATTTATTGAGTAAATTTCATTTCTATGTTTATCAATAAAAAAATGGTCAATAGCCATAGCCGAAAAATTGGAAACAAATTTATACGTATATGACATGTTCCACATCCTACAGTCATTTGACTAACTCTGGATCTATGGAATGCAATGTAATATAACAGTAACAGTGATCATTCATCCAGGTTTTACATTTGTAGTATTTGGTGGGTCAGTTATCAATACAGGCAGATTACTGTCTCTGTTCATTACACTTTCCTCCCAATTTGTAATTATTAATCTTCTTATTTTGGGCAACTGGGGAGGGGGGAGTTGGAATGGAGAGACTGGTCATGTAGAAGTAATTAAGAGGATTGGCATTCTGACCTGGACAGGTGACTCTGTTTTTTCACAGACTGCTGCCCTCAGCCAAACTTTCTTTTTATCACCAAAATCTCCTTCTGAGCCCCCAGAGTCCCTCTGATGACAGATGCCTGAGGAGCAGTAGGATGCACACCCGACTGCAGCTGTGATACTGAAACCCTGGTGGTGTCTGAATGTCTGCAGCGGTTTGTTACAGGTGTTGCTGGCATGAAAGCTGCCACCACTCGCCACTATGTTGGTCACACTGGGTGGGAATCTGGTGGATCTGCATGACCTAAGTATAGTATAGTATAGTATAGTATAGTATAGTACTGTTCCCAAGTTGAAACTTTGTAAAATGAGACTGTTGATTTTTAGCAGCATGGTGAAGGATAATACAGACATGGCAACCAAAAATATTTAACTCACTTAACAATATATACTTAAAATGGAAGTACTTATGTGGAAATATCTCATTTAAAAACCTGTCGTTGTGTCACATATTTGTGTGTGTAAATCTAGCACTGATTTTCATGACACTGTAAAGATACTTAAAGCTGTGTAAGATTTGAGGCGTTCACGGCGGTGACTATGAAGAAAGCAGTCTTCTGGGATTTGGCACCGTGTATATGTGGTGTTAACCGACGTTTCGGAGGAACGTATTGCCTCCATCTTCAGGGTAGAAGCAAAAATATAAGAAATCCGCAAGCGAAGAGACCGTGAGAAGATGGAGGAGATACGTTCCTCCGAAACGTCGGTTAACACCACATATACACAGTGCCAAATCCCAGAAGACTGCTTTCTTCATACTTAAAGCTACTGTATCTGAGTTTATTACCGCGATAACTATGAACAGTAGAGCATTCTCGGATGTAATGCAGTGTAATTAGGTAAAAACTCACTGACATTTTCGAGGATGTACCACCTCCATTTTCAGGGTCAAAGTTTAAGACAAGCAAGGAACCAACATGAAGTAGGCAATAAGCAATGCTACTTTCTTGTTTGGCTAACTCATTTACCCTGCAGATGGAGGAGACAGGTTCCTCTGAAACATCAGGGGACTTACAGTGGACTGTGCTCTAGATACTTATAGAATCTGGAAGTTGGAATGACAAATATTTATATATGCAAAGCTGTACTCATGAAAGTGATGTTATATGTTGAAGTCATCCAATCCAGAACAGGTTCAATGGCAGGAACATCTTGTGACTGTGGTTGCTGGTTGCTCATCTCTGGCCTGAAGCCTACAGCAAGTCAGTTTGCTGCTGTAACCAACTGAACAGCTTACTGCCCTCGAGGAAGAGAAGTTCACTGGCAGGAACAGCTTGTGACTGTGGTTGCTGGTTGCTGGTTGCTCACATCTGGCCTGAAAGCTACAGAAAGTCAGTTTGCTGCTCTAACCAACTGAACAACTTTCTGTCCTCGAGGAAGAGGCAAGACTGGAAAGGGTGTAATGTATAGTGAGACAAGAAAATAAATGTGAAAGTCTTTGCCGTACTTTCATTCAGACATTATGAATATTAGCACACACAGACTGATGGATGGACAGATGTTACGATATAAGTCTCACTTTCCATGTAACTGGCATAAACAGGATAACATGGACCAGATATATCAGCTAAAACTTAAATTAGAGAAAATATCCAGACACCATAAATGCTCATTTAGTCTGCTATGAAATAACAGTCATATAATGTATTTAGATGTGCATCAGTGCGTTACAATGCTACATGTCTTGCTCATCTCATCCTCCTTGCTTTACTCACCATAACAACACCTGTGTGGTAAACACAGTGGGGAGTTTTAAACATTTAGGGAGGAGAATGGTAACACACTAAAGGGTCAAGAAGATATTAGAGAAAGAATAACAAATGCAGACAAATTTTGCTGCTTAATTAGGAATGTACTTTGGAAGTGGAAAATGATGAAGGTAAAAGCATTGCTTTGACTTAAACAGCACAACATGCTCAGTGTAATGCATGGGCATGGACAGCTCAGATGTTCACACAAGATTTGTGAGAACTGTAGAGGAGGGAAACAGAATAAGATATAAAAAAGGAGAGAGAATTTGGAGATAAATTACCAAAGAACATAAGCAGATGACATTAGCATGTCTTCAGAGAATAAAGACAGAATGCGAAAAAAAGGTTCCACAAAAAAAAAGTAAAGGTATCCTGTAACAGGCCATGGAGGCCCATAGGGTTGTGAGATGTTGAGGTTCCCACATATTCTAGACATATGGCTCATAGATGGCGGCAAGGTTGTCAGCCATACACGCCGGCCGCCCTTTACCCCCAAGAATATTCCAAGAATATTCCTGGTACTCATTTCTCTTAGAGGCTGAGTCGACTCCAGGGCCATAGTGCGCCTGGAAGGATTTGGTAAATGATGACCTCATCGGGATTCGATCCCGCGACCTTCCAGCTTGTAGCATAGTGCCTCAACCAACTACGCTATCATGTACCCCCCAAAAGGTTCCACACATGAATTTAAGAGGAAGACCAAGACCAAGATGGGAAAAACAAGTTAGGAAAGGTGTTGCACAGAACAAGCTTTGTGAAGACCGAGACAGATGGAGAATGCAGGTTGTTAGGAGACCCACATACGGCTGAAATGCCAAAAGAGAGAGAAAGAGGAGGAGGAGGAGAGAACGCTTGTCTCTATCCTCTTATAACTTCTTCCTTAAATCCAAATTCCCCATTTGCCCTTTCAACTCAGAGACATTCAACCTACGTCTCCTTTCTTCTATAGATAGAGACCAAGTTTCAAAACCAGACTTAAGATTACGTTACAAAAATTTATGAATGGTATTCATGTCATTATGTTACCTAGCACCTGACGAAGCAGGCTGATGTGGTCAAGCATATCTGAGAAAGGAGCCCGCTTTGATTCCATCTCGCTTTTTTTTTCTTTGATACATTTCACTGTCAGACCGAAATTGTGGCATTCAGGTCACTGAAACAAAAGAAGATCATGAAGCAAGAGAAACGAAACCCAAGGAATGCTCAAAATAGTCTCCAACTCAGTAACTTTAGCTTGTAGCCACGTCACAATAATGACTGACCCGATGGGGCTCCCAATAGACAAAGTTTCATACAAAATAAGTGGGTATGTTTGTCTCTTTAGCGACTAAATCACAAACCCTGTTTCAGCACTCAACGTGTTATCATCTTGCCATGTCATGTTATGTCTATTAATTTCACTGACGGTTCTAAAGACAGCATAAGCAGAAACCGCGGATAGTTTCGCTCCTACACATACGGTCTGAAAGGCTGTTATGTATACTCGAAAGTGGTGACGAATAGGAGCACAAGATGGTAGTAATAATTACCAATAATGTGCTAAAGGGGGCATGTGGTATTAATTTCAGCGCTGCTGGGATAAGAAGGGCAATACGTAAAGCTGTTCTTCTGCTTTAGTGCGCACTATGCCATGCAGACGTATGGGGGAACGGAGGTATAGCTCCACCGCTATTAACTTCAAAAGTAGATAAAGGTGAGTGGCCAGATTCACAAGCCGACCGCTTTACTCCTGATACGCGCTCGATGTGGTGTTTGCCGGGCCGCAGAATCTGGATCTTATGAAGAAATGAAAATCTTACTCCCGCCAGGAAAAGAACCCCGATACCCCTGTCGTCCAGGCCGTAAACCAATTCATACTGTGGCTATTTCAGCTCACAACAGCCGTCCCTCGGACTTACGGCTTCATACGTTTCCAAACACGGGAAAATCCAGTTCTTTACACCATGGGGCGTATGGGGTTACGCTCTTAGAGATCAGGGTTCAGACCCATTTTTAAACATTTTGACATTCAATATGCCATAACTCTATTGTTTTATTATCCAATCAATAAAGATACATCAAATAATACATTATTAAAATTATAAACAAATCAACTAAATTAATATCTTACTGTGGATTGTTAAGAGTTAGGATTCGGGCCGCCAGAGCATTGCAGCATGGCGTCCAGGCACCACTGTGTTTTATGTTCAAGTGAACTGCTGTGAATTTTTCAAATTTAGATGGTGGAATGTGGCGAAGTCCATTTGGTACACCGGCCAGTAGTGGACCCACAGCATCAGCCCTGGATGAAGAGTGTGGGGCAGCTGGCGAAATGAGAATTGGCAGGGGAAAACAGGACCTGAGCTATGGCAGGCCAGTGGTGACTACATGTACCACCTGCTTTAATATACTGAAACCCCACATGATGCCCATACAGCGTGTGTGTGTTCAGTATGGCTCTCACAATAAGCAGCGACTGTTTCCGTGAACAGCATTAACCGGTTGGGCTTTGTAGCGGTGACGTAATGTTTCCTGTGAGGTACGAACTGAATCCTATATATATTATTTAGAAGAAACTAATATGTGGGTCCCCGTCCTCTCGTCAGAGAGAGCGCCCCACAAAAACAAGACCGTAACTGTCAAACAGCAATAAATATCTGGTCATGAGTCCCAGTTGGGGCTCGACACCAAGATTTACGAATTGACTGGCCGTCAGTCGCAATGTAACTTTGACTCTGACTGATTGATTCATCGAGCCTTCATTCGTTATTCGTAAGAGAGTTCAATAGTTCAGTTCAGTAGTTGAGATGAGTTCAGTGTTCAGCTGCGAGGTGTTGACCAGCGGACAACGGAAGCTGAAGAAGTGACCGATCCGTAAATCAGAACCGAGTCAGCCACAGTAAAAGAGAAGACACTCGTAATCTTGTAAGGAATGGAGCGAGGCAGTCACAGATTGTGAGCTGTTATAATTGGTTGTAATTGTAATCGAAGTGCCAATAAATCCAATCATCCAGTGCAGCACCCGTTATTATTAGTCACGGAAACCCGGAAACGTGACAATATCAACAAATTAAATCCGCGACACGAGTGCGCTTCGTACTACTGTCACGTGACTGGATTCTGATACCGGAAACAGTTCATCCATCCGTTTGCCTGCTCGCCAACCCGAACACAGGCCGCCACAAACTTATTTCAATTTACGTGGCGCGTTCCCTTAGACACTAAGTCTCCTTCTGAGACCGAGGGACATATGAAGTTTCACTGAGACTCGGACCGACCAATGAAGACTCATTTTCAGACGTTACTGTCAGGTTCCAGGTTGAGGCTGAGAGGTATGAGGATTCTCATTTTGAGACCACAAAAATCTTTCCATGTAGAATGAAGTGTTTTTTGTTGTTCTGCGAATTATCCAAATGGAAAGATTTGTTGTTGACGTCTTAGCTTCAGGGCTTGAAAATGACTCAGACACAGATCATGATTTATGTAATATTTATCATTACGCAACGGTAGAACATGACTTAAGGAGAGAAAATTCTTTTGCTCACGTAAGTAAAACAAGGCCAATTGTATTACGCTCTGCAAGGGAACTATAGTTCAAGGAACTGAAAAAGGGCCAAGGTCTAACAAAGGGCTGTGGCGCCATTGACAGAGAGACAGAAGAGAGTTATATACCAGTGACATACGTCACAGGTCCCTAAACAGTCGACCTACTTTTCAATGCTATGGGCCCGCTGGTGCAAAATTTTCCTTGATTCTGTATGAACAGAATATGTCCAGGTTGGGTCAGCAGTCAAGCTTAGGGCGTTAATTAACACTACTCCGCCTCATTTAAAATAGTTCAATCAGTCAATCAGTATTGATTCTTCAGTTGTCCCGGACACAATGCTCGTTAACCTCCAGGCACAACAGAGCTGTTGGTCACGTAGAAAGAACAGAGTCGACCGCCGTCGCGCTCACTTCTTTGTATCTCCCCATGCCCCTTCTCAAAACTATGGGCATGTCGAAATGCAACTCTTCCAAAGGCGACGCCAGAATTCACAGCGCATGCGCCCAGCCAGTATCGGCCATGAAACGGGGTCCCCCCACCCTGATACATTGTTCAGGTAACCAGCCAAATGCCGTCACAGTGTGGAGAGTGTGGAGCGTACACTGCGGCCACTTCGGTCCAAATCCTGGCCAACCGTTCCACCATCCGGTGCTACGCAACGCAGATACACCTTATACTTCAGTAGATTCTGTCTCACATGCCCCTCTCTGGCCGACTGCAAGATACACGTATTTTCAAATTCAGCATTCACATGTTCTTCCTGCTCAGTTGTGGAAACCCCACATGGGGCGCAGAAAAGGATGATCCCTGTCCAAATAAGTTAACATCAACATATACTCCAATTTCCTATGGGAAGAGGGGGGAGTCGCCAGGGTCGAGTGACGTCATCGCCAGTGCGTCACTGGACCTCATGTTCAACATTATTCCGGGATTCACAGAAGGCTGAGAAATTCAGGGGACTGTACACCCTGGCTGCTACAGGAGTCGGTCACTGGAGTTCACTATTAGCTCTTTCCATTGTGTGACTGTGGGAAATGTTTTCGACGTTTCGGGGCTTCATGCGGCCCAATATTTAAGGTCCAAGTGAGCAGGGTGAGTGAGGGTTTGTGTGTATATAAATCTTGGGACCTCAGAAGGTCGCTGGTGCCCCTTCCTGGATACTAGCGACCGTGTTGTCAAGATGGCCGATTTCACTACAACTTCTCCGTATGCGCTGTCTCTGCTCTAGATGGGTCCCCAGCCTCCTCCCCCAAGGGATGCTGCAACAGTGTCTATAGGCTTATGTACTTCTACGCAATAGCGCAGTAAACACGTCTCTACAATAGAAAAGCTGTGTTTCCTATGAGGTCCACGCCGAGATGTTACAAGCAAGTGACATGTTCATAAGTCAGTTCTGTACTGGAGTCTGTGAAGAGAGAACCTGAGCCGGAGGCAGATGAATAGTCATTGTTGGAGCCGTCACCAGGAAACGTCTAATAACAGACTAAGAACGCTAGACTATGTGCTCTAATGAACTGTAAAGTGTGCAAATAGCGATACAGTTACAGGCATTTGTAGTTACGACATGTGAGTGGTCAGTAACTCTATTCAGCAACACGAACCCCGTCTATAGTCACCCCTACACGCGACAATATACACGAACACGCATGTACCCACTTGGATAGTGAAGATGGAGGCAGCATGCACCCCCGAAAAGCCGGTGATACTGGTCATATAATGTAAAGACCCAAAAGCAATATCGTCATCAAACAGGCCTTCGCTTGGAACTCGTCGTTTCGTCCGTTACCTGAGGGCAGACGGGAAGACACAAGGAAGAGGCAAATCTTGCAGGTCTATCGGAGGCGAGGCGCCAACCTCTCGGCAGGCTACGAGGCTTTCATACGATGACCTTCCGAAACACAATTCCATCACTTAACATGCCCGGCAGCAGCGGTCGCCGCACCAACATGACTCTACCCTAAGACGACGTGTTGAGGCACTATGCTACAAGCCACAAGGTCGCGGGTTCAAATCCCGATGCGGTCATTGGATTTTTTCAATTCACCTAATCTTTCCAGTCGCACTGTGGCCCTGGGGGTCGACTCAGTCTCTAACAGAAATGAGTACCAGGANGTACAAGCCACAAGGTCGCGGGTTCAAATTCCGATGCGGTCATTGGATTTTTTCAATTGACCTGATCCTTCCAGCCGCACTGTGGCCCTGGTGTCGACTCAGCCTCTAACAGAAATGAGTACCAGGAATCTTCCTGGGGGTAAAGGGCGGCCTGTAGGCGCGTAAAGCTGACGACCTCACCGCCATCTGTGAACCGACTGCCTAGAAATGAGGGAACCTCAACATCTCACAGCCCTATGGGCCTCCACGGCCACTTCCAGGGATAGCTTTGCTTTACTCTATGTCGCCCTTATAACATGGAAGTAGGGCGTGGAGCAAGAAGCTAAACACGCAACAGCGCAACGCAGAACCAGTTCATGAACGCACTCGTGGACCGCCCCTGTGAGTTACGTAATTATCCAGTGGAACAGGCTCGTGCTGCTGCGCCAGTGCAACAGGAATCCGGGAACAGCAATTCGACCTCAGTTATAAAAACAAATAAATATAACCCAAGGCCACGTTACTCGAGTTTGAAGAGCAAGCTCACACCTTGAAGGGTTACGTCGGAGTTCATATTCCCAAAGATGCTGCGACGCTCGTCCCTCTGGATCCGTTCCAAGATATTCCCAACCTGCACTGCTTCTCCGAGCTGCCTAGTCTGGAACATGGTTCTCAACTCGCGGACCACATATCCCTGTGTTTTAAGTACTGCATCACCTTGTATAATTTAATTACATTGCATATTTGTTCATTTATTTATATAAAATCGTACTCTTAGCCAGGTATAATTGCAATGGTAAAGGCAAGGAAAATGAGATGAGCATGGCATGTAGCACGAATGGGCAAGAAGAGAAATGCATATAGGAAATTTGTGGGAAAGTAAGAAGGAAAGACACCACTAAGAAGACCAAGACATATGTGGGTGGATAATGTTAAAATGGACCTTAAGAAGATAGGATGTGGTGACATGGACTGGACTGATTTGGGGCATTATAGGGACTAGTGGAGGGCTCTTGTGTGCACGGCAGTGAACCTTCGGGTTGCATAAGCTGGGAAGATGTTCAGTAGCTACACAACTGGCGGCTCCATGAAGTTAGTTTATACAAGAACTGAAGTTGTCAGTCGGTGACTGTGACGACAATTGTTAGAAACATTTCACAGGAACCCGCTGCCCCCTAAATCAGGATATCCGTTAAGAGAGAGAGGAAGTGTCTCTGCGAAATGTTGGTAACGCCGTCACGTCTCATGGGACGTTTCACAGCGAGTACTTGCGTGGGCCCACACGGCGATTCTGGAGCAAAGAGTCTCCAAAGAGCGAAACTCCAGACAAAAACAATTGTACCATGTAGACATTCTGTTAGGCAACGGCCATAAAATAAGCAACTATACAACATCCACTGCCAAGTAACGGCTGTACAAACAAACATGTGTCCAGGGCAAAACAGAATACAGCAATAATGGAAGAAAAGTTCCCTACGCGGTCCGTGCCGATATGTTACAAGAAGGACCAGTTAGCAGTTGCAGTCTCAGAACTGCTGCGGTCCAGTAAAAAGTCAAGTCAGAGTTACTTTACGACCGGATGTTTGCAGCCAACCAGTACAACTGAGCGCTTGCGGCCATAGCCCTTATGTAACATCCTCTCTGACGAGAGGATGGGTTTGTCTCTTATGAATATGTCGTGCTGTGACGGGCACGGAAACCAAACTGGGTTGCATTAGCAGGCCTCTGTCTCCACCGTGACTTTGGACAATTTTCAGAATAACTTTTTCGAACAGCTTGTCTGTTGCAGACAAGAGATTAATCGGACGTGAATTTTGAGGGATTCTGCGCTCCTTGACGGTTACTGATGACGTTGCAAATTGCGCTTCCTTCCACGTCTTCGGAAATTGGGAGAGCCGAGGGCAGTGACTAAACAAATGCGCTATATAGCCCAATAGACTTCCTGGAAGATGCCTGATGCATTTGTTTGGAACAGAATTGAGTCCAAAAGCCTTCTTCAGTTTCAATGAATTTGCTAAATTATGCGTGTTACAGGGTCTTACCTTCTCCAAGGGGTACCGGCTGCAGGTGCGAGAGGAGCTTGGACTGTAGTCTCCACCTGTCGATCGTGGTTTGCCTTAACTGGTTTTCTAAATATTGCGCAATCGCATTGACTCTCTCGTCCGAGTGATACGTCACTCTCCCATTGTTGCGTGTGCTCTCCTTGCAGGGGAAACAGCGTGACTCGCTCTGCCATTTATGTCAAATCGACGTAACTTCTCTTGACAGCTGAAGCCGCGTCCTCGACCTTGTTCTGATAGACCATGCTCATGACGGAAGAGTTTAACTTGATTATTCCCATCATCCTCACGTCATCGACTGTAAAGTGCCAACTGGACCTTCTGCCGTGCGCTGTTTCCGCATCGCTCACCCCCCCCCCCATCATGACCAAAAGCGTGTTGGCGCACCAAGAAGCATACATATCTTCTTATTGGGATTTTTGACAAATTACAATTTTATACTAAAAAAAAATAATGTGACATATACATCCATTACTACGCAACGACCGCAAAATAAGGAATTATATAACAGCCGTGGCTCTGAAAACAATGTCCGTTGTTTGGCAATGGCTGAGCAGCGATCAGGTAGGCAATCCAACATACACGAAAGCAACAACCGCACAGCAACAGAGATACTGTGTTTTCGGTGCGGTCCGCGATAACTTTTTCTAAGCAGGGACAGTTAGTGAGGTATATATAATCGCTGGGGTTCACTTGCTGTGAGCTGCTGCTTTAAGAAGCTGATAGTTCAGGCCATGTGCAATTCGGTAACGTCCACCGTTGGAAGCCGCTACCTAACAACGGCTAGTGAAGACTGTAAGGACAGAGGAGACCTGGTGCGTCCTGTAGTGGATATGTGTGAAGTGTGTAGAACCGTGAGAGCATCATCATTATCTGTAGTTACGTTCTGTAAGAGTTCAATATATCCGATTATCAATCAAAAACTCGTCTATAGTCACACTTCATAAAATGGTGACAATATTGTTTGTGGACGTTACAAGAAGTTGATGGCTACTTGAGGTGCAGTTTGTTTTCCCCATAAACCTGTTAACTGGGCCTCCAACTCATCTACATCTAGTGCCGAGGTCAACAGTGGTGGAGATGTACTTCCACACCCCCATACGCCTTCATGGCATAGTGCTTAATTAATCAAGCACAGGGACAACTTTACCTTTTTATATACTATTTCATTAGAAAAGTCACAAGACAGTAACGCTTATGCGCAAGTGCCAAAATCTGAGGCGTGCTACATGCCCAGTCCTTCTCACCCTCTCTGTTTTGGTCGATTGATTGGTTGATTTATGACGTCACTATCTACACACAGCTGCCTATCTCTCTGATATCGATTACATCTACCAGACTGCACGGCGTAAGATCCCCAAAGACTGTAATCTTCATATGTATCTATATTATGGGAACAGACTGTGAGGGTGCGCCAAATTCATTTGGCTGAGGGCACAGCCCAGTGGCGGGCTCTTGTGAACATGGTAACGAACATTTGGGTTCCATAAACGCGAACGTTTCCTGACCAGATGAGCAACTGCTAGCTTCTCAACTCTTGATTCATGTAACCCTCGGGTGGCTGTGTTCTGAACTGCTGCGGCCCCTCTGTGAACTGCGGGGCACTAGCAGACTTGGCCACACACAATTTCCCGAAGGCAGAGTCTAAGCAACTCTTCCCTCACAAGGACTGAGCAAGTTGTAATGCCTGTCTATCCCCAAATCTTTCCAGTTATACCAAAATACAGCAAATAAACGGCTGAAATAGCCTGCACCTGCAATTAAAGGCAGGTAACAACTTCGCAATTTCCTCATCGGTCTAAATCAGAGCCATAGAGCATGCGCAGAAAAGCTGTAAGAGCCGGCAATGCAAATGTTGAGTACAAGATTTGCAGGATAAATAAACTTACTAATGGACTAAAATTACATAAACAGAGACACTTAAAATGTTCGTAAGAAGACGCAACTTCAAAGAAATTATTAGCTTAATTAACATAGGAAATACCTGACTACAGGCCAGGCAGCTGCATCAAGGCCTTCCGGTCTCCTCAAATGACTCCAATCAATAAAAATAGTTTGAAATACAAACCAAAGAAGACAGATAAGCAACTGGCACTTCATAAAGTTGGCGCCACAAACTCTAAACATAGCCGGAGGTGTCCAACGACCCACACTTAGGTTGGTCTGAAAGCTTTCTCAGGTCGGGGAAAACCCGAAACCCGTCAATAATAATAATAATAATAATAATAATAATAATAATAATAATAATAATAATAATACATTGTGGGCAATATAGACCATGATGAACCGTGGCCTCTGCTTTGCATTTTCTTAATATATGGACATTTGGTAGGAATCCTTGGGCTGGGGATCAGCTCGCCGCAAGGCCGCTATCTACACAGGAAAACAGAGAAATCGCAGAAAAACGTGCCTCTAGGGGAGTTCAAACACAAGACCCCAGTGTGTGAGCAGGCAAAGACAGTTCATGTCTTAGCGTGGCCACTGTGATCAGCAAACTTGTTATTAAGAAAGATAAATACATATATAAAATAAAATTGCGCATTTCGTCAGCGCATGGGCGTCTGACAGTAGAATTCTGTTCGTCCCCTCCAACCGTGTAGTCATAAGACAACGGCGCGGAGATGTGACTCCTTGCATTCCTTCGCGACCTACTCGACGACGCTGTCAGTGTCTCGATTGTATCGCGAGGAACAGATGGAATGTATCTGTATAGCGGATGTGGCCTACTGGGTGAGGCATCGCTGCAGCTTCCTGCAGGGACTGAGGAGAGCTAGCAGTAACACAGCTGGGTGACTGGTTAGCCTGTACTCTTATACTAGTATATCGCCTGTTAGTTTAAATCGGGGGCGGATCCCACGTTAAATAACAACAAAATCGATTTAAGTTTTGAGGTTTTCACGGCGATGACTATGAAGAAAGTCGTCTTCTGGGATCTGGCGCCGTGTATTCTTGGTTTTAACCGACGTTTCTGAGAAACATATCGCCTCCATCTTCAGGGTAGTTGAGTTGCGTGCGAATACAGATAGCTGTAGCTGCTACAGCTACCAAGAATACACGGCGCCAGATCCCAGAAGACGACTTTCTTCAACGACAAAATCGTTTTACACTATCTCTGTGGTTCACATATATTCCGTGACCCACTGTGCGTTTCTCAAAAATCGCCTGATAATGGCCTATCTGGACCGAAACGTCTTGTGAACTGACTGATAGAAGCATCTATTTGTGTGAGGGCAACCCTTCCATTCGTGACTGCAAGCACGCAGCAGTACACTACTATACACGTATGTCTGAGTTCTCACTGAATGAAAATAGCGTTAGAGAGAGACAACAGTGAAATCTGAGGTTTTCACTGGGGTAGAAGGGGGGGGGCATGGAGATCATGTAGGGTGTAGTATGTTACAGACTTTTACCAGCATTTCGGTGGACATTCCTGTCTCCTTCTTCGGGATAGAAGAGTAACTCGAGGGCTTTCTGGTCAAGTGGAACTGTGGTGGATAAAGTGGCGCTGGGGCGGGTTTCCTTCGAGTACTTCGGTTTCCCCTGCCAATCTTCATTCCACCAATTGCTCCATCATCATAATCACGCGGCGCAGCTACAATAGGCCAATCAGTGGCAGCCTTGCCGAGTGGACCCAATTGGATTCCACCCGCCACTAAGAGAATTAAATTAATAATTAACTCGAGGGCTTAAAAATTGGCACGGAAATGAAGAAAGACTTTGGGTCGGAGAACACCGGAGCCTTCTTCTTCTTTATTCCTCCTATGGCCTATTTTTATTTATTTTGCTATTTCTCTCCGTCACCTCTTCATGTTCCTTCCACAATTTTTCCGTGTCAACAGACTCCTATCAGCGTTCTGTCTCCCACTACCTCGAAGCAGGACTTCTGAAATGTTACCGTTTCCTAACCCCACCTTCCGTTGCTTCATTCTGAGCCACTAACTATTCGCGTCACTGCTCTCGAACCACGGTCCACTGAATGACCAGCAGACCCGAGCGTTACGCTGTCCCACATTGTTACTGGCTCGGGTCCGTGACTTTTCCCCGAAGAAACGTGGGGTGTAGCTGCGTGAGGAAGTAGGAGGCTCGCGTCGGGAAGGTCACATGTCATAGCAACGGCAACAGAGGCTGCAGCGAGCGCTGATACAGCCTGGGGACAGTGGAGTGCATCCGGCGTGTCTGCTTCCTCTTCCTCTCAAGGCATCTCTGGCCGGTAGGCGAGGCGTCATCACGCAAGACAGGAAGACACAGTACCTGTCAGGACAGGCTGCAAGACCTCGTCACGAGCCCCAACAGGGGCTCACGGACCGTGAGTAGTGACAGGATTTAGCTTTGGATTCTTCGCATAGTTGTACAATGATGATGGATGCAGCAATTTCACCCGAAACATCGAGACCTATCCACCAAAATCTCTGCCAGACGACACTAGTATCCAATATAAAACTCGCTTGATCTCCTGTGTTGTATTTAACTGACATTTTTTTTTTGCAAAAATATATCTGGGCGTGGCTCATTTAATTTTTATTTGTTTCGCGGAACTTGGTGCGCGTACACACTCTGGAGATGCTAATTGCTCTTGTATCCGTGACTCGAGGCATTTCTGCGAGGGCGCACGTCGCTCAAGGCTGAACCTCATCGCCTATATATAAGACAGACGTTGCTTCCGGTCGCGAATATGTCAGAGGAACGAACATGTCCAAGTTAAGCATCTTCTTCGCAGTGTGCGCTGTGGTCTGCCAGAGCGAGGCCCTCAAACTGCGTAAGTAACTTCTGGCTGGCGCGCTCCCTCCAACCTTGAGAGCACGCAGCCTCATAACTATGAGACTTATGGGATAAAGCGGTCGAGGTGTGAAGCTGATAATTTACATCCGTCTCACAATGGCGTGGTGCTTAGGCACAGAGACAACTTCGTCTGTACAGTTATAAGTCCTCATTTTCAATTGGAAGTGATTAATCTGTTCACCCAGTGGCACTGGCCATCTGCCTTGGTCCGCTGAGTATTTTGATGGGGGTGCGGCGTGGTCGGACTGAAGTCAAATTTTACTTATTTGGACGTCAGATGTAGATAGTGAAGCTACGCTGCAGTTTTGAGGCAATTCTATCTGCGTATTTTCAGCAGACACATTCAAGCCTTATGCCAGCGAGTCAGCACTTACGAATCGCTATTTCAGTTATGTCTGGCCACTAAACACGTGGGAAAACGTGCCACATAAAGTAAACGTATCATTTAAATCACAGAAGCAATCTTATCAAGTCGACACATGTTTTGCGTCGCGTAAACGTATAGTCTGCAGCTGTGGTTTGTACTGTCACGTGTTGAGGTTTGCGCGTGACTTGTGGACGTGTTTTGGACTCGATGACTCGATTTATTGACACTCAATCAGCAACTACAGATAATACAGCGCTACTGCTGATCTACACACTAGGGTTCTAAGTCTTCACGCTCCACTAGTCATATCCTGACAACGGATTCATAAGTCTGTCACTTCAAAGTTTTCTTTGCGCCGCATAATTCTGCAGCTGTCAGTTCTGAAGACTCGATTCAATTCAATTCCTCTGCTCCCACGCTAATAACCTGGAAGGCTGGCGTCTCGAAACTAGACTCAATTCTTCTCAACTGAACTCTTCTTTATAACTACGTTGCAAGGATCACTCAAAAACACAGCTTCTGTATTGTTGGGAAGTAGTGTTTACAGCGCCGTTGCATACAAACAGAAGTTATTCGATTGTTGCTGTCGTATTTGTTGCCACAGGAATGTGTTTTACCGAGAAGCTGCCTAATAATATATGTCTCCTCTGATTTCACTATTCCGGCTTTCGGGCGTCATGTCACAATGCCGTGCGGAATTTTCAGACACTTCTGTGCTGAGTTGACAACCATCCGTAACAGTGCTCGCATCAGCTCTGAGGCTCACTGAAGCTGCCCTATGTCTCCTGCTAGCGCACCAGACAAGGGTCACGAGGCCCCGAGCCACGTGTTCATAACCCGTAGCGACTGTCTCCTGCCCACAGATAGCAACTGCGACTGCCTGGCACAAAGAGGGTGCCAAGTTCCACCGCTTCTTAATCGCCTCGTTCAAACGAACTTGCCGCATTTGGAACAAGGCGCTCCTGCCACAATTTCTTAATTCCATGAAGGATAAAGCCGACTACAAACTCGCCAACATGACCTGATGTTCAGTAGAAGCTGCATTCTGAGCATTATTCTGTGACAAAGTAAAACAGTGTTTGATGTCTCACTCTGCAGGCATGACGCAAAATTTCGGGTTCATTACGCAATTTTTATTTCAACTTATTAATATTCAAAAGTGTTTCTCTAAATATTATTTCATAATCGCAATTTCTATCTATTAAATATTAACTGCACTCAAGGCACGTGTATACCCGCCCTCTCTTGGCGTGGCTTCACCAGAAGAACTGTTATTAGTGGCCATGTTTCGTCACCTCTTTGTCTTGCATGCTTCATGTCCCTGAACAGACACGGAGTTCAACTGGACTATGAGCCCTAAACATCGGAGGCTGCAACATGTGTGCCTCCCCTTCGCGCAGTCGGTGTTCTTGTGTTATCTGCGCCCTGGCGACAACGCAGAGACATCGGCGACAGTGGCACGAAAAGTCTTCGCCTGCCAAACACTGGGATCGTTGGGTCAAATCCCAATGTCCGCGTGTATTTGTGTTTCTGTTATCCTGTGCATAAGTAGCGGCCTTGCGACAGGGCTGATCCCCCGTCCAAGGAGTCCTACCGATTGTCTATAAAGTCCATAGCTCCACATCAGTTCTGGCGACCAATAAGCCAGACGGTAAGGGCCCCAACACAGAAGCAGTGATATCAAGATATTTTTTCAACATTAATATTTTTCAGATTTCGTCAATCGGCTTTCCCTCACATCGACACCGTTCGGCGTCATTATGAATGCATTTACACACTTACTCCTAACATCGGCTTAGACACGTTCGGTACGTACAGCATTCTCCCGCATTCGCCCCCAGTCTCGCGGGTCGCTGGGTGATGAGTTCATTTCCCCTGAACAAGACACACAAAAACTCGACCAGAAACCACCCCACTTGATCATCAGCACTGGCAGGCCAGACTGGGCCAGATTGGATACAATGAAGCAAAGACTGCTCGCTACATAACATTAGTAAAACTGTCTCTTACTTTTCCATAATTTTCTTGTGCATTTTAGCCGACTATATAACTCCGTGCTCCAGGAAGGATCCGAATTTCAACGAGTGCGCCTTGAAACACGGCAGAGAGGCCATCCCAAGACTTCTGAAAGGTAGGCTGTGTGTGTGTGTGTCTCCGCAACGTCCGGGCGGGCTCAACCTAACATTTTGCCAAGGGTGAGCTCTCTTCCGCACAGTGTCCATGCAGTTTCTTACTAATGGAGCCCCAGGGTTAATGCTGACAGCTGACAGCTGTCTTCACGGCGCGGTGTTCCATTGAGTTGCGGACAAAAGTGCGGACTGCGAGATCTGAAACTGCGGTGCAAACAAACGTAGAAACACCGACCCCTCCTTCGTCGAAGAGGAGGCCTCATTTCTAAACACGTACATAGCCAGGAGAGAATAAAAATCTTGGTCATGGAGTCGGGAATGACTGTGCTGGCGAAACCTGCGGCAATTTAATC
This sequence comes from Cryptotermes secundus, assembly GCF_002891405.2. NCBI lineage: Eukaryota > Metazoa > Arthropoda > Insecta > Blattodea > Kalotermitidae > Cryptotermes > Cryptotermes secundus. Next base: position 33,812 of record NW_019729215.1, read on the forward strand.
GACCGACCATGAGTTAGTTTGGAGTCAGGAAGGAAGTGTAGCATGAACCGGTTACAGCTGACTGTAGTCACTGGTCGCAGGAGTCCAGTAAGCCTGATTACCAGGGCCCGCATTTTGATGACCTGAAAATATTAAAAAAAATGACCTACAAAATGACCGAAAAAATCCAGAAAAATGACCTAAAGGAGAAAAAAAAAGAACACTTCGCTTCCATGTTATTCACATTTCAGAAAACATATGAAGAAAAATTCCCTAAAATGGCCAAAAATGACAAGAAATACCCTTAAAAGTACAAAAATTTACCAAAAAAATTGCCCCCCAAAATGAAAAAATTACCTTAAACCTAAAATGTCAAAAAATTACCTATACAATTTATATTTCTGTAACCAGCAGCTCATATCCGAGATTTATATATTTAAGAGCATCGCATAGGATACAAGGAAAAAAAGATGACATGTCATCAAAATCCGGGCCCTGCTGATTACCGATCCAAACACGTCATAATATCATGGACCAGACGAGGGATTTTGTGAGCATGGCAGTGAACACTCAGTTCCACTAAATAACGGAAGTTCCTTGACCAGTTGCGCGAACATGCATAAGGAATAACTTTAAAGGGGGTAACTGAGTTCGAAAGAGATGGTCTGGTAATAAATGCACAGAAAGGGCAAGAATTACGATTAAATTACGTGGCAAGACAGTACATTGCAGACATAGCAACATTTGGTAAGATAATATTAAAACGGATATTGACAAATACGTGTATATATTGCGAATCTGTGAGAGCAGTTGAACTGGTTGAGATCATGGAAGCATACGCGATCCCATGACCTCGCCACGTCACACGTGACATCATGTTATCAATGAACATCCTGATCCAAACAAGGGAACCGTTCTACCCCTCCATCCTACTCACTTGGCCCCGTACATCTCTTCTACTGTCAACAGTACATGTCTGGGGGGAACACTGCATCTTCAGAAGGCTCGGGACACACGTTCCTCCGAAACGCCGGCAACAGGCTACCGGACAACACGGTGTCGTAACAGAAAAGACGATAACCACACAAACATGGGTAAAGAAATCGCACACCTCGTTCTGATGAAGTATCAATTGTCACGCGTATGAGTGCCCTTAGACGGGGTTTGGATTTGTAATTAGATTTACTGAGCTGTTACAGAACTTAACTACAAGTAACTATAGCGCTATCGCTAATTCACACACTATGCAGTTCATTACAGGAGGCAGGATGAGTTCTCAGTCTGCTGCATCTCCACCGGTTGTCGCCTGGTTAACGGCTTTCAACGCCATAGCTTTCCGAACTTCCGTGCACGTCCTTACTGACCGGCGACTGTCTCATAAATAAATCCCAGACTTGTCCTGCTTAAAACACCTCAGCATGGACCACAAAGAAAACACCTCTCTCAACAGTTCTTCTATTGCTGCATCACGCGGCTGCCGCACGGAGCGCGAAAAGAACACAGCTTTGCAATTACTCCATTGTTGCGTGTTACTAATCTAGAGTGGCCATTACCTAGCAACGGCTGTTTATTTCACCGTCGTTGCCTAGCAAATGGTCTAGGTGCCACAATATCCAGTTCAATGGAATCTCATGCACAGAACAGGCAGACGAAAAACTGCTTCTTCAGGTTCCTCTTCCTGATCCATGAGAACTGACTGTCTCAAGAAGGCTGTGTATTTCAGGAGACCCGAAATACGGAGTTCCTGTCCTGGATCCAATGTATGTACCGGAAGTATCCGTCGAGGAATCTGGAATTAAAATCACTGCGCGGAACTTCACCATCGAGGGAGCGAGAAACGCCACTCTACAAGACTTCAGGTAATGAACAGATGTTCGGCCTCTAGCACTGGTCGGGCACCAAACTGGGTCTCGGAGCATACGTGCAGCAGCAGACGACCCTAAGCCAGCTACATCCACTTCCATGTGTGACACTAATTAGCCTAACATCAATATCATTAATTAGCCAACTTTCTGAGAGCATAACCCACAGTATAAATATTGCAATTGGACACGATCCTTAGCCAGATGCATCCAGCTCCCATCGTCACGGCCTGTCCCCACTGTCTTCCATATACTTTGCAAAACTTCTGTAAGCCCAAGTTTCACAAGGATTTGCCCACCAAAAATTCTGAATGCATCATGCATTTCCTGCTCCTCCTCCCCACCCCTTCTTTCCCTCCCTCATGTCGTTACCTTAACACTATCGGGCATGTGGACGAGCAGGCTGGGCTCCTGTCATTAAGCAGTATAAACTACACCGGGATAGCTCAGTCAGTATAGGCATTAGTCTACGGAGTTGACGAAAGACGAATCAGGGGTAAATTTCCTGTTCTCCAAAATTATCGCTCTGGCTGCAGAGCCCACCAACTTTCTTTCCAATTGGTAGAGGCATGCCCCCACACGTCCCACGGCGTGTTGCCTAATTTAGTTCTGTCTGTGCCACAGGGTGGACTTCGACAAGCTGATCGTCAGCATCCAGTTCATGGCGCCGCAGTTAGACTTCAGAGGAAAGTACGAGCTGTCGGGCAAGCTGGTGTCCCTGCCGATAATCGGGAAGGGCGACTTCAACTCTACCTTCAGTAAGTAGCAGCACCAGGCCGGGTACACTCCTCGGGTGTTGGGTGTGAGGCCTCCGAAACGTCGGAGGACACCTACCGGAATATACGGCGCCACAGCCCATAAGAGAGTGTCTCTCTCTGCACGGTTCGTTTACAGATTGCTATTTCGTCTTGTGGCGCAAGGATCTGCTTGCCACTGCGTGCGGTGAAGCCTTCTCGAGTGCAACTTCACGCCGCTGAAGCCCGAGGACACTTCACTGCATACAGACATCTGGTGAAGCGGTTCCTACCTCACAGAGAACACAGACCGGCCAGTGCTGTCTGGGTAGATAACCGCTGCAGAAAGTCAGAACCATGCGGACCACGTGAGTACACTCCGTGGGAAGGTGCGTAGACACGTGCATTTCCTCAGACCCTCTCGGAGAATGCCGTGACACTTCCCCAAAGACAGCCGCTCTCACTTCCTTTCATTCAGTGTCCATTAATCGTCCAGCCATGGACGGCGCAGAGCCACAGCCAGTGACCAGTCACACAGAACCCGAAAAGAAAGCTGTAATTGTGATCATACATCCTCCAGGCTTGTCTGCCACCCAGACGTTCACTAATACGCCCACAAGTAGCCGCCACTGCAGGCCACTCGGGAGGGTCAGCTCCAGGCAGTGACCATGTTTGCTTTCAGCATCCGGTGAGAACCGAACTCGTGCTAACAGAACTGTCGCTTGGCCTCTGTTTCAGGGGGCCTCATAGCAAAGTACGAGACGCAGTGCAATTTCACCAAGAAGGCCGACGGAAAGACATACCTGATGCCCCTAGACTACGAAATGGAGTTCGAGCCGGAGTTTGTAAGAATCTACTTCGGAAACTTGTTTAACGGCAACAAGTTGCTGGGTGAGATATCCTTAAGTCATTCATAAGGTAGGTGACGCAACAGGAGTGGGTCAGGGACAGAGCAGCTTCGTGGAAGCGATGGGACAAGTACGGTCTGGGGGTGCGGGAACGCACTGCTCCCATCTTCAGGGTCCAATATTAAATGATGCAACTTACTCCTAGTTGTTACTATAGGATTCTAACGGACCCAACTGAATAGGTGTTTTCCTTCACCTGAGGACGGAAACAGATCCAGTTTCCGAAACGTTGTGTTTTATTTGTTATCTTAAAAACCAGGACGATGGATAAAGTCCAAAAACCCAATATATTAGTGTGTTACCCCTAGTTGTTTGTTCCTTCTACCCGGCGGGCTCATGGACTGACTCCGTGATCCGGAATATAACAGTAAGTCGGTAAGATTATACCAGACCACGTGATGTGACACTGTCATGAACGTGGCAAGCTCAACCCCAGAGCTGATACGAGAAGGGCCGTATCGATATAGACGAAACATCCAGGGAGGGAAAGCAAGAGAGGCTTTGCGCGTTGGGGTTGCAGCAGACCACGAGGTAACGGGAGTAGCTCTCATCAAACAGGGGCAGACTGAGGCCCAAGAAATGGCACGGTTGAGTAGAATTTTCATGTTGCATTTGTCTAAAAGTGATAGCCAATTCCTGCACTATAAAATATGAGGAATTACGGAAAATTATATGACAAGTTTATCTATAAATTAGCGTCATTCCCTGACACAGATCAAGAGAAGGTGCTCCATATATCTGCCAGGGAACATAGGCAATTCGAAAATTACAAAGAAGCGTGTCTGAACACAGAGTTTTAAGTGTCTATGTGCAGTAGAGCCCAACACTGAATAAAGCAATACACAATTCACGAAGGCTTTCAAGGAGAACAATTGGGGTCTGATTGTCTCACAGCCAAGTCTACGAACAGTTTCACCTTCCTCGCCGTGAAGACAGTTGAAATTCGATTAATATTTCAGAGGAAGATATCGTTTCCGTCTTCAGGATCGAAGAATGACTCAAGCAAATAGCAAGCCCTGCTTGCTGCTTCCTCGGTGCTAACTTCTTCCTCAGTTTTTAATTATCCCCCGTTAAAGCAGGTGACATGTCACACCGATGCGTTGTTTTATTTTCAATGGACGACACGGGGCTATATCACATAATACAGGTCACTTGGGGAATGTTATGTTGCGGGCAGGCCTACCGTCCCGCAGAGATGGTCAGAAAAGTGCGACTGCGCAGTCAGTCCGGCTTTACAAGCCACTGCGATATGACGACACAGGGCTGTCTCCCTGTTACAGGTGACGCCATGAACAGCTTCATTGCAGAGAACTGGCGCCTAGTCCTCGATCAGATCGGCAAGCCGGCGTACAGAGCCCTGGGCATGATCGTCCACCAGATCCTGGTACAAGTGGCGAACAAAGTGCCTTACGATGAGCTGTTCTCCGACACAGACTGAAATGTTCTCTCTTCTTGTTTCCACTGCAGAATCTGGTTACAGTCACACAGCCACTGTATACACTGACTGCTTGCAATCTGTCAGGCACACCCTCAACAGTCTGTGCGCGATGTGCTTCCGTGCACAGTAACATGAACGCCAGAGTTCTGCACTTTATATCCGTCCTGTTTCCCTGCCGCCAACAGAATGTTTCTGGCCAACAAAACTTCCCTTCAAGAACACCGTCTCCTCGGAAGTGGCGCCGTACAGTTTGGTAACCGCGACCCACCCCACCTTGCTCGACGCCGTGGCAACGTCAAATTTTACCAGTTTTTTCAAGGCTTTCACTTTCACTACAGGAGCAGTGTGCCATTTAGCACGAATGGGAGACACGAGAAATGCGTACAAAATACTGGTCGGAAACCCAAAAGTGAAGTGACCACTTGGAACACACTTGGTAACAAGACAGTGTTAATGGGACGGTGTGTGATGTTGAGGATTGGATTCAAGTGGCCCACATGGAAGTGTCTTCCATAAAACGGTGGGGGCCGAACGTAGCGCTCAGTTAGTGGCAATCCGGTACCGCAGTCCGGCGGTCCTGATTCCATACCTCGGCGCGTGTATCGGCTACTCCGCCTGAGTTTCCGTCGAATTCGTCAGGTCCTCCATACAAACTCCGCTCAGGCCACGACCGCTTCCTTCCACATGCTTTCCAATTCATTATTCACTGAAGAAGTGATGAACCGAAGCTTGTAACTGATCGAGCGCCTGTTGCCGCGCAAATAAACATGAATATATACATAAGTTGTTGTTCTACAGCCTCTGACGTGCCCTTGGGGATGTGAAGTCGTGGGTTTATCTGGTAATTATTTCACGCGGCTGGAGCAGCCCTGCTCTGCTCCTCTCCCAACATCTCTGCTTCTGGAGAGCGACGGGCAGAACATTTCACATTGTTCTCATTACCCAACGGTCGGCTCAGAGCCCAGCCTGATCCTTTAGTTGCCCAAATCGGTAACATTTTGGTGCCCTCCGCTTGGAGAGGGTACCCCACAAGGCCCTAAGTGGGGCTGATCTTCTGACTGTGATTTGGATTTGCATTCTGACCTGGTGATGGAGGCTGCAAGTTCCTCCGACACGTTGTAACGTATGCACAAGAATGCACGGCGTCATTCCCCAGAACACAGTAATATTCTAAACAAGACTGAACTGACGTTTTTGTTGCATTTAAATAATCTTCATATGTAACGAAATCTTGGCGTTCGAAATGCGTTTTTGCATGCGTAACAAGCACGCAGTGACATGTCACAGCGTCATACAAGATTCCGCGAGGTCGCAACCTACTCAAGGTCACATTTCCAGCCCTATATAAGTGACAGACGCTGCTTCAGTCCTGCACAGTTCAGAGGAACAAACATGTCAACGCTGAGCGTCGTCTTCGCAGTGTGCATTGTGGTCTTCCAGACCAAGGCCCTCAAACTGCGTAAGTAACTTCTGGCTGGACGCGCTCCCTCCAACCTGTGGGACTTCGGGGATAAAGCGGTCAATATCATAGCGTGGTGCTTAGGTACAAGGGGCAACTGTGTCTTTAGTTTTACACGACATCGGTACACTGAAAGGTGCATTCAACGCTGCAAAAGTACGCATATTTGTGCATTTCAGCGGCGCTAGTAGAAACGTAGACACAATTCTAAAGAATTAATTCAAATACAGTAAAATTCAATGTACATACTTTTCTCGTTACCTTCTTCATGTATATACTCATGCACTATAGGCTTCCCCCCGTCACCTTCTTGCACTGAAGTTGCCTTTCAATTTCATCAGCTTCCAAATGGCGTTTCATTTCCAGTACGTGGTGAAATGAAACTACAATATTCGAATTCACTAAGAACTCTCGGAGAACTGAACGCGCTCTGCACCTCCGCTACGATTCAAACGTTTGGTTGCTACCACAGACACGACAATATTTTCTTGCACCTTCAAATGAAGGACTTGGGGCTGATGTGCGAAACGAAGAGGCTTCTCCCTGGCCTCTCTTCAATTCCCACTTTCATTCTCCTGTCTCTCCACTCAACAGAGTCGAACATCTGAAGAGTGTAGCAAAACTGTGAACCTTACAAGCAGAATTGAAAACAAGGTTTTCAATGGGCCCACATGTTTGATGAGACAGACACGGAGGAATTATATCAAGTTCCAAAACAAGGAATGATTTAGTAATGCAGAAGCGGGAAACTCTTGTATAACACGCAACAAAATTACGGGAAAAATAGTATTTTTTACTTAAACATTTTCAAATCTTACGTTACAAAATGTGACATTATGTTCTTTGCTGATAAAAACAAGGATAATTCCATTCCTATATCACAAAAATTATATTTGATATAATATAAGTGCTAAACATTATTTATAATGTCAAAGAGCAAAGGATATTTAAACGCCCAAAAGCAGCGAACGTTTAAATAAACTCCTTTCAGCTTACCCTGCCACCATTTAAAAAGTCCGGAATTTAAAGTTCAGCGACTGGAAGCTGTACCACAACAGAACAGCAATGGGTACTCAGCCATTTTACAAGGTGCGACAAATTAATTTCCGGTATGAACCTGTGAAAGCAAAATGCGTCTACCTGTGCACTAGAGGCTGCTGTCGCCTTCGAAACACTCTCCTTGTGGAGCTATGCACTTCGTGAGACGAAGGTGCCACTGCCGGAAACAGTCCTGAACAACGTTTTCCGGAATATCTCGCAGTAACGTTGTCATGCTGCGTTGGATGTCAGGAAAGTCAGCAAATTTTTGTCCCTTCGGGGCATTTTTTAATTTTGGAAAGAGCCAAAATCGCAGGGAGCTAAGTCACGTGAATACGGTGGATGGTCCATTTTTGCAGTGGATTTCTTAGCCGGGAACTCACGAATTGTTAACGCATCATGAGCAGGGGCATTGTCATGGTGGACAGTCCACTTGTCTGGCCAGAGTTCGAGTCTCTTCCTCCGAACAGACTCCGGTAACCTTGTCAGCACGTCCACTTTACACTGCTGATTCGCCCTTCGTTCGTACTCTGTCCACATGTGCGTTTTGGCTGCCCACTTCTTGCGTCACCTTGCACATCTCACCCTTCCTTGCCCCGCCTGTGCCACTCAAAACTCTCGAGTTCTTCACAGCGAATTCACCACAAGCCACTGTTAATGGGGCTAACGTTTCCACACAAAACTTGCTCCAGATGCTTGGCACTCAGTCTTCCGCCACGTTCTGCTTGGGAACAGATGTCTGTCTCATGTCAACGCAAGTTCGAGCATGTCCAAACAGGAGTTTGCCTGACTCAACACCCCAGCGACATGCTGCATCCATTCCAACAATTAAGTTGTCGCACCTTCCAAATTGTGACGGGCAAATTGCAAGCGATTAAACTATAGGGAATCCCGTTTATCCTTAGACCGTGTCCTCAGAAGTTTCTTCGCTCGCTTTCGTCCACTGCTGGCCGCAGAATTGTCGCGTTATCTCCTGACGCTTGGTGGCTTATTTCGATGGCGCTGTTTGTTTAGTGTGGTTAGTCGTCCTCCAGTACACAGCGTTGTGCTGAAGGAAAACTCTTCATATCAGATGCGCTCTTCATGGAGGAAGTTATGAGGAAGTTTCGCGGGCAGCCTCTTGGGAGCACAGAGTAAGGATTCATGACTCTAACAAAATTACGCTCTTCAGAGTCCGTGTTTGACAACACGAAATATCCATGGAGACACGTACTGACTTCGGTGTGAGTTGCAAAAGTACAGCTCGCATTGGCAGGAAGTTGCTAAATCCTCATCCGCGGCCTCACACAAATTTGCCAGGCGACCCTTCGATACTTCAGACAGTTGCAGCAATCGGAATGAATGGACTTCCTGGCCCAGAACTTACGTGCAGTTCTTATCACTTTCGAAGTTCAATTAAATTGACCTCCTTCCCATCACATTTCTAGAATATGGCCTACCAAATTAGGCCCACGCGGCACTGAGCTATGTTCATCTTCTATCCTGTCCGCAAGTTTCTCCGCAAAACCGGTACGAATTGCGACTGCCTGGGATAAACCGGTTTCAGTAGTCTCCGCGGATTTGAGACCCTTTTCAAAAGAACTTGTTACTCCAGCAGCAAGGCCGACGTGGCTATTTGTAATGCAATTAAAAATCTAACGACGGCTACAGCTGTTAATATTATTTTTTAAAATTACATAATTTAGTGCCTTATCTTCGTTCATACGCAGCAAGTGCGCTTCCCTTTGCTTCCCTACGCTTCTCTGCAAATGCAATTTGCCGTAAGAACGTGTTGGCGTTACCGTTCTCACAACGGCAAGTACCAGAAATTCTACGTACTCTGACACAGCGCCGTGTAGTGCGGTAAAATTCCGCTCTCTTCACTGCCCGCTTCAAGGTAGTTTCTTGTCTGGCTTACTCTTCGACCCTCAGAATGGAGGCAGCGAAATGTTCCTCCGAAACGCGAGCTGACTTTTACCGCTCTACACAGCGCCATATCAGAAAGCACAGAAAGCTTCACGCTAGAAGAAAACTAGTGAAGAGCGAACTTTAGTTTAATTTTACGAATCGCTAATTTAGTGCCGAGCATAGTGGCCGGCAGCACCGTCTAAGGCATGAACTGTCTACGCTCGCTCGAACGCTTGGATCGCGCGTTCGAATTCCACTCGAGGCAAGGACGCGTGTGTAGGTAGCGGCCTTGCGACGGACAGATCACTCGTTCAAGGAGTCCTACGGTCTGTGTAAATAAGATAACAGAAATGAAGAAGCCAGGGCCCGACAAATGGCAGTAGTACCTTCAGTACTTACGTCACGGCCCTCCTGCGTGTCTTGCTTCTGCGCATTACCTGCTGAATTAGTACATCAGAAATACAGAATTAAACTGAATCATTACTACTACTGCCACAGAACAACTGTTTCAAGCGGAAACGTCTTTGACTTGTGCGTGTATATTGAGGGCACATGTTTCGAATCTCAGCTGAAATACAGAATATTCTGACTGACAAGGACTTCATGAGTGTATATGCTGAAATCTCGTTTGCAGTCACGAGTGGCAGTGCCTGCTGACGCCTTACTAAGGACTGCTTATCAACTCGGCAGGCCTGAGTAGTTTCAATACCGCAAACAAACACTGAAGAGTCCATGTGAGTGTAATGTTTGTTTATCACAAAGAAAATTCCGTCGTTTTACAAATCCTTATGCGAAGAGCGCCTCTTTCGAGGGGGAGTCAGTAAATAGGGCACAAATAAATATAAAACGCAAAACATGTGATATTTCAAATCGTAAAGAAAAAAAAACATATTTCTCGATATATACTTCAACAAACATTCATACACTTGTCCCAGTGCGTGGAAACCCCGTAGCATAGAAGCCTTTCCGCTGTTGTCTCAGCCACTTCCTCACCTGCTCGGGCGTTATCTGCGACTTTCGCACGATCTTGAGAGACTTTCTCGACCCAGTTGTGAACCGCTTTACGAGACGAACACTTCCTACCGTAAATAGGAAAGATTTCTTTATGAATATCCTTAACAGTGGGCCCTTTTGGCAACAAAATAGACGCACAACAGAACGCTGCTCTTCAGTAGTTTACCCAACAAACACGGTGACCATTTTGACTACTAAAACCTACATCTGAACATATGCATGCACTTCTGCTACCTAGCGATACATGTATAAAACCTATTACTTCCATTTGTGACCTATTTACTGCGTCTCCCTCGTATGTGGAAGCCGTGTACTGTTACAGCCTTGTGCCTTCAGAAAACTCTCAAACTAGAAGCCATCTTGAATTTCCTTCAGGTACGTCATGTCTCGAGCTGGCGACTTGCCGGAGGAGGTGCACTGTGTGCGCCCAGCGAGACCTGCCGCATGGTGATTTTGGTTGTCGCTCTGTGGGGAATGGAATCTGGTATTCATTATTTGCGTCAGTACGTACTGATTGTAGACACGGCGTAACTTTAGCTATCCTTAATCAGTTCGAAGCGTGAATGTTTATTTAACGACGCTTGGGTTGCGTGTACTGTGTCAGGTGGTAGGATTAGTGACCAATTGAGAGGAAGGAGGCGGCACGGAGTGAGACGCCTCGAGGGCGAGCCAAACGCTGCAAGACAGGCGCGCTCCAGCTTCTCCCGCAATATGCGTCCGGTGAAGTCGGCACTGACTGCAGTGCAGAATTGTACTTATGGGACGGTCCCGTCACCAAAATGCGGGGCAAAATCATTACATAAAGATAGGAAACAGAGGTCTTGAAAATGTGGCACAGCTCAGATATTTGGGGAAAAGGATAACAAATCGAAACCTGTTCCAGGAGGAAATTAAGAGGAGACTGAACTCGGGTAATGCTTGCTACCTTTTGTTTTCTCGTCTGCTGTCTAAAAACATAAAAATTAAAATATACGACACCATAATTTTTCCTGTGGTTCTGTATGGGTGTGAAACTTGGTCCCTAACATTAAGGGAGGAACATAGACTCAGGGTGTTGAGGAAAATATTTGGACCGAAGAGGGATGAAGTAATAGGAGGTTGGAGAAAACTGCATAATGAGGAGCTTCATAACTTGTACTCTTCTCCAAGTATAATTAGAATGATCAAGAGGGTGAGGTGGGCAGGGCATGTAGCACGAATGGGGGAGAAAAGGAATGCATATAAGATATTGGTGGGAAAGCCAGAAGGAAAGAGACCACTGGGAAGACCAAGGAGTAGGTGAGTGTACAATATTAAAATGGACCTTAGAGAGATAGGATGGGGTTGTATGGACTGAATTGATCTGGCTCAGGATAGGCACCAGTGCTCGGTTCTTGTGAACACGGTGATGGGTGGGAAGTTGTTGAGTAGCTGCACATCTGGCGGCGTCTAAAGAGAGGCTCAGCTCCAGGAGTGAGAAAGTACCTACACCAACAATATGTGACGTTACGATAAAACTGACTCTAACTCTCTCATTGCATTTGTGTGCATTTCAGCCGACTATATAACTCCGTGCTCCAGGAAGGACCCGCATTTGAACGAGTGCGCCTTGAAACACGGAAGAGAGGCCATCCCAAGGGTCATCAAAGGTACGAGTTCTGAGTGTACTTTTGCACAGCGCCCAAACAGGCTCTGGGACACAGCCACTCTCCTGTCGAATGGACACTGAGATCTCTGGCCTTGGGACATCGCCTCTCCCCTTCATGTACTCCTGTCCTCCGCTCTTCCAGATCTTACTCTGTGTTCATGTCACTGTTCCAGAACACAAGCATTAGAAACATCCACTAGTCAACGGTTCATGGTGCAGTCAACTCGGTTCTGAACACTGTTTCATAACACAAGCATTAGAAACATCTTGAAGTGAACGGTTCAAGATGCAGTCAATTCGGTTCTGAACTCTCGTAATTTTTTAAACGAGCTCTTACGGATTGAAGTGTAAGTGCTTATAAACTTTTCGGCTGAATATATAATCCATTTGCAGAGAACTTAGCCGACAGATTCCTCCAAAACATCAGTAGCCACCTACCAGACAACACGACGTCATAATCCCACGTCACCATCGCTACAGAAAACATATATCTCATTTTGAGACGATATATTCAGGGGAGGGGAAACCAGCAGAGTAGGGGCTAACCGAATAAATGTTTTGGGGTTGCAGACTGTTTCTGGTTCATGGGACCTACTTATCTCAAGAAGGCTGTGCATTTCAGGAGACCCGAAATATGGAATTCCTGTCCTGGATCCAATGTATATACCGGAAGTGTCCATCCAGGAATCTGGAATTAAAATCACAGGGAGAGAGATCGTCATAGAGGGAGCCAGAAACGCCATTCTGGAAGATTTCAGGTAATCAAATGAGAGACAATCTCTGTCAGTATCCGAGCACCATACTGGGTCTCGAGCTCAGTTCATAAAGACGTTGAGGAAGTCAGCACCATACAGGGAGCAGAGCCCGAGGTTTCAGCAGGGCCAATACCAAAGCCGAACAGTTCCATACTCATCCCAACCAGTCAAGTTTCCTAATGTCTCCCCATGCCAGCGAGATGCTCATCCCTCATCTCACTGCCCTGACAACAACAGGCTACCTACCTGTTCCTCGTTATGTAACATAACATGCTCAGAGTAAGCTATCTTCTCTCTCTGTAAAATGCGCCAGAGCGACGTCACGACGCAACAGGCCACGACGATAAGGCGTCTGCAAGTTCTACAGCCCTGCAGCTAGGAAGGAGAACAAATTTAGGGGGCAAAAACCGTACATAAGCTAAGAATTCTGTATTGTGTGATGGGTTTCAGTGTAGTCGGCTAGAAATTCGCCGACGTTTGTGGGGAAACTCTAACATTAAACTTGCTGCATACTTTTTGCTATGCTTAATCGTCAACCTCGAAGACTCACGCAGTAAGTTCCTCCGAAACGTCGGTGAAATTCTACCGCACTACACGGTGTCACACCGCAGAATGTACTACGAACGTTTCTGTCAATGTTTTGTTACAGTAAACTGTCTGAAGTTCCGAGCTGTGTATGGAAACAAAGTTTCGCTAGCTGGATCACGTGCAAGGAAGGAAAGATGCACAGTGAGGGGGGGCTGTGGCACAGAGCCCGCCTCGATCCCCGGGCTGAACATTCAGCGGGGCCAGCTGATAGGCGGAGTGACCACTGGGCAAGTTGGCTGTCTCGTTTGCGTCACAGGCTATGCTGACTGAGGTTTTCGTCGTTTTCCTCAGTTCCTGCAGGCAAATGCTGTGATAGTACCGACCGCAGGAGACCTTTCCCTTCCCGACAGCGTCCAGTTCGGCTCTGGGGTATACAGGCCGTAGTGTGCTCACCACTCAAAACCCCTTTGTATCAGACTCACGAAAGCATTGAGCCATACCCACGGCGTGTTGCCTAATTTAGTTCTGTCTGTGCCACAGGGTGGACTTCGACAAGCTGATCGTCAGCATCCAGTTCATGGCGCCGCAGTTAGACTTCAGAGGAAAGTACGAGCTGTCGGGCAAGCTGGTGTCCCTGCCGATAGTCGGGAAGGGCGACTACAACGCGACTTTAGGTAAGTAACACAGTCGCCGCACAGCGCTCGGGTGCTGGATTCGAGGCATGTCGTGCCACATCTTCCGACAGAACTTCACTACACCTTCAGCGCTGAGAAGTAACCATCGCGACGTAAAGGCGCAACTACTTGGTGGTCCCAAACGTCGGAGGACACCTACCGGAATATACGGCGCCACAGCCTCTCTCTGTACGGTTCGTTTACAGATTGTGATTTCGTCTTGTGGCGCAAGGAACTGCTTGCCACTGCGTGCGGTGAAGCCTTCTCGAGTGCAACTTCACGCCGCTGAAGCCCGAGGACACTTCACTGCATACAGACATCTGGTGAAGCGGTTCCTACCTCACAGAGAACACAGACCGGCCAGTGCTGTCTGGGTAGATAACCGCTGCAGAAAGTCAGAACCATGCGGACCACGTGAGTACACTCCGTGGGAAGGTGCGTAGACACGTGCATTTCCTCAGACCCTCTCGGAGAATGCCGAGACACTTTGTACAGTTCTTCCAATACCACTTGTTTTCACATTTTCCCCAGTTCAGTCTTTATTAATCTCCCTACCGTGGTCTAACCTAACTCCTACGACTAAGCCCACAATTGGAAGACCTCTCAGACTCGCTGGTAAAAGGCGCTCTCGAGAACATTCCGTGCAGGAGCTCAACGACGGTCCCGTGACGCTTGACCACACAAACACACAGACACATCAGCAGATAATTAGTTCTTGGATGCTGTGTATTGCGTGTACACTGATAACACATTTACGGAACAAATTCACTCTCATTAGCGGCTGTCATGCAACCGGCTGGAAGCTGTTTTGCTGACCGAGTTTCATGTCATGCTGACTTGTGATTCGTTTGCTTTATGCACGAGCACTTCAGAATCCCTGCACTAAGCCTGAGGGTCTAGTTTCTTGCGGTGGGGTGAGACTGAGTCCACTTGGTGCGTCGGCCACTGACTCGTCTCTTGTATCCGCCCCGGATGATAGATGATGAGTGTGAAGCAGTCGGTGGAATGAGAATTGGCAGGGGAAACAGAAGAACTCTGAGGAAACGTGCCCCAGTAGCACTGTGTCCACCACAAATCCCATGACTCAACCTGGGCTAGAACCCGGGACGACGCGGTGGGAAGCTGGCAACTAAACGGCCTGACTTGGGGCACGGCCTTTGAGGATAAATAACTACAAGCTGGCGAGTCCAACAAGTTTAGAAAATCTTCACACAGACCCACGAGTGAAGTGCGGGGTGTAAAGGCGGGCTCAGAAAGCGGTATCATTGCACTAGGCAAGTCGTCCTCGCGCTGAAGGCTATTTCAGAGCCAATGCGGGCGGCTCGCCAAGAATGCAGTGCAGTGCAGGATGCGCAAACTGCCGTTCAGACGAGGTTCGAGGACGACAATTCGATCTGGGGGAGCGCTCGATGTGTGCTCCAGGCAGCCTACATGCCGACCACACACTGGCTTTGTTGCCTTATGTCGAGCAACCAGTCGTACATACTTGAAACCTCACTCTACAGACTAGCGCGAGTTGGGTTCGAACCGGGCCCGTTGTATCCAAACTCAAGGCTGTCACTGTACAGTTTCAGTTCCCGAGTGTCGCTAAGTGAGCAGAAATCTGTGATCATGGCTACATACCCTCCTGCTCTCCCGTCACTGCGCCCTACCACGGGCCAGCTGAATCCAAAGTGCGTACCTCCGCAGAGTATTTGAGGCGGCGTCATCAGCCCGTAATGATGCAGACTGTTACGTCATAATTAGACGGTTCCAAAACATGACGTCACACCACGGGCCTCCCAAACCAGTGTTTCCTAGTGAGCCCTGCTATTGAAATGCTCCGTCTGGTTACGTTTCAGGCAACCTCACGGCGAAATACACAACACAGTGCAATCTGACCAAGCAGGGCGACGGGCGGACGTACCTGAGCCCACAAGATTACGACCTGGAATTCGACCCGAAGACAGCATCAATGTACTTCGGGAATCTGTTTAACGGCAACAAGTTGCTAGGTGAGGTATCCTCCAAGAGTCATTCTGGGTGTTTTCGGAAGGAGGGAAGCTGAAATTCGAGTCTTCGTGGACACACCGTCAGAAATCTGGTAGGTTCTGAAGGGTTCTGACAATAGTGTACAACGTTCGGGACTGCTGGCGTTTTGGGCTCTATCCGAAACAAAGGATTCCCGTGGAGAAAGCAGGGCCACACAAACCACGTGGCTGTCGTGCTGACACAAATATGTCTCCCTGTTACAGGTGACGCCATGAACAGCTTCATTGCAGAGAACTGGCGCCTAGTCCTCGATCAGATCGGCAAGCCGGCGTACAGAGCCCTGGGCATGATCGTCCACCAGATCCTGGTACAAGTGGCGCACAAAGTGCCTTACGATGAGCTGTTCTCCGACACAGACTGAAATGTTCTCTCTTCTTGTTTCCACTGCAGAATCTGGTTACAGTCACACAGCCACTGTATACAGACTGCTTGCAATCTGTCAGGCACACCCTCAACAGTCTGTGCGCGATGTGCTTCCGTGCACAGTAACATGAACGCCAGAGTTCTGCACTTTATATCCGTCCTGTTTCCCTGCCTCCAACAGAATGTTTCTGGCCAACAAAACTTCCCTTCAAGAACACCGTCTCCTCGGAAGTGGCGCCGTACAGTTTGGTAACCGCGACCCACCCCACCTTGCTCGACGCCGTGGCAACGTCAAATTTTACCAGTTTTTTCAAGGCTTTCACTTTCACTACAGGAGCAGTGTGCCATTTAGCACGAATGGGAGACACGAGAAATGCGTACAAAATACTGGTCGGAAACCCAAAAGTGAAGTGACCACTTGGAACACACTTGGTAACAAGACAGTGTTAATGGGACGGTGTGTGATGTTGCGGATTGGATTCAAGTGGCTTCCATAAAACGGTGGGGGCCGAACGTAGCGGTCAGTTAGTGGCAATCCTGTACCGCATTCCGGCGGTCCTGATTCCATACCTCGGCGTGTGTATCGGCTACTCCGCCTGAGTTTCCGTCGAATTCGGCAGGTCCTCCATACAAACTCCGCTCAGGCCACGACCGCTTCCTTCCACATGCTTTCCAAGTCATTATTCACTGAAGAAGTGATGAACCGAAGCTTGTAACTGATAGAGTGCCTGGTTGCGCGCAAATAAAGACACATACATACATGAGTTGTTCTTCAGCCTCTGACGTGCCCTTGGCCTTACTTAGAACAGACAGACAGACAAGGAGAGCCCTTGCCCTTCTGGCTGGTGCATAGGAGCCCCTGTGCAGTGCTGCTCAACACGTTTCACTGCCAAAGCAACCGGTTACTGCAGGAGTCGAGAAGCCTCCACGCAGCGCTGGCAGGACACCGCTCTCTTGCTGCTGTATGCATTCAGTGACATTCAGTCACACACTGGCCTGATCAGAAGGACGAGCGGGTGGAGCCTGGGAACCTCCTGACAAATGATCGTGTTCTCTTTCCTCCCTCAGGAAAACTGTCTGCTAATTCTTCCATGATTTTCCCCATTTGTATACTCACCCACCATTACTGCTCATCTTCCTCAATCCTTAACTGCGCTGTGTGTGCTGCAGGTACCGGCCTCCTTATCCCAGAAACGTGTACAGTAGCATGAGATAAATGCCGGACCCAGGATAACTGTATATAGAGACTAGGCTACAGGCTGGCATACCGGAGAATCTGGGTTTGATTCCTGGTAGGGAATAGCGATTTCACTGTTCTCCTTCCCCGTGAATACCGGGGGCTCATTCAGCTGGGACCAATCCCCTATACGCCTTCATGAATTTGTCTCCTTCTAGAGGACGCAATTGCATAAGTGCCTCTCCCCTTCACCTGAAGAAGGAAACACATCCAGCTGCCGAAACACTTTGTTCTGTTCGGACCATCAGCCGATGGACAGTCACAATTCTTTCGGGAAGGAATATCAAGTATCAGTAAGGGTAAAGTTGTCCCTGTGCCATGAAGCAGTATGTGGGAATGGATGTATAGATCCACATTTTCTTGCCCTCGGTACTAGCTGGAGGTGAGTGATCAGCTTCACGTCCCAGCCGCTTTACCCTTCCTCCCTAGAAGGAGCCCCTGGCACCCATCAGATAGGAAGCTGGGTGGACCCCAGAGCCGGTTTGGACTACTTGGAGGAGTAAGAATTCTTTCAACCATCGGGACTCGAACTCCGACACCTGGTGGTCCAGCCCGCAGCCGGTCGCTATACCGACTGCGCTATCGGCGCCCTGTCAGGTAGCAGTAGGTGAGGTTATATTATTATGCGTGTACGCTGCTCACCGGGGACTGCTCTTATAGCTAGTCGCATTTACCGTGGTGAGTCAAGGTGACAGCTTCTGCTCTCCACCTGGGGGCCTGGTGCAGGGTGGTGGAGAGAGGAAGTGCTCTCAACCAACCACAAGAAATGTCCTCATTACGTGTGCTAATGTCTCACCGAAGGCCACGATAGCATTGAAATTGATAAAAAGGACATTCGTGGAAACGGTGGAACGGAACGCACGAAGGGGAAGCCATCGCTATATAGTCCGGGCGCGAAGCGGTCCCCGCTTTAGACAGACCAAGAGAAGTCAGAATGGAAAGGACTCACAGAATCTTCGTGCTGTGTCTTGTGGTCTTCGGGTGTGCAGCTCTCCAACTGCGTAAGTTGCCTTCACACGTTGAGCAAGAGCCAAGCTACCAACGCGGAACAGTTCTAGCGCTTTCCGTCGCCGGTGTTTGATTACGTCGAAAATCGTTAGGACTCGCAAAAAAAAAAAAAAAGCAATTCTTTCCTGAAAATTTTGTATGAAATATTTTTCGTTCCGATAAATAAAACTCCACAGTGTCAAATTTCGTGAAACGTTTCGTCGGCTATGGAGCTGTTCCTCGCGGAACGAGAGGCGCGAACATGTGGAGGCTAATCTGCGTATTCTTGTTTTGCAAATTTTCGTTGCGAAATGCTTCTAAAACTGAAGAAATGTCACGAAATTTGTTACTGAAACTGTGGTTCGTGTTAATTTCGTCACCTGAG
The DNA here is from genome assembly GCF_002891405.2 of Cryptotermes secundus. NCBI lineage: Eukaryota > Metazoa > Arthropoda > Insecta > Blattodea > Kalotermitidae > Cryptotermes > Cryptotermes secundus. The sequence goes on from NW_019729215.1 coordinate 52,718, forward strand.
CACTGTGGTATAGTGTGTCCATCAGGAAAATACTTCAGGAAACTGGTTTTGAAGTTGGGGGAAAGAATTGCAATTTAAATGTGACCCCGAGGAAAACATATTCTGAAATCTAACACCTATAACCAAGGTAAACCCATGGAAGTGAGTGCAGACACTGCAGAACACAAAATAAAATTAGAAAAGTGGATTATCTCATTTTTGCCATAGAACTGGCAACAGGGGCACTACAGTTCTCATGGGACGATTTGTCAACAACGTTCCGCGGGAACCGTGCACCATCTGTACAGTTCAGGGATCACACTACAACTCTCCAAAGAACCGAATGTCTACTAACTAACAGTGTATGCTACAGGGTACTCTAATAAGCACTTAGTTACTTATGGAGCTGAGCCCTTCTTGAGGAGAAGCCTACTCTGCAGATTTTATGGAACCCGAAGGTTCATTACTGTCTTCACAAGAACCCTTAACTGGTCCCAATTCTGAGCCAGACCAATCCAATCCTATCTCTCTAAGATCCATTTTAATATTGTCCACACACCTACGCCATGGTCTTCCCAGTGGTCTCGTTCCTTCTGGCTTTTCCACCAATATCTTACATGCATTCCTCTTCTCCACATTCGTGCTACATGTCTTGCCAAACTCATGTTCCTTGACTTGATCATTGTAATTATACTTGGAGAAGAGTACAAGTTTTGAAGCTCCTCATTATGCAGTTTTCACTCTAATAAGTATATCGCTGTTAACTGCTAGCTAGCAAATTCGAAAAATACTTCAAACGCGATTTAGAAACCTTCAGCACCTTATTATAATCGAAACCCGTGCCACACGTAACAGCGTCCCAAATGCTTGCCCGATTTCTTGACTGCATCACGCGACAATATTGAGCGCCCCGAGGCCTGCTTATTTCCAAGGATCACTTTACTAAAACGCCTGACTTTGACTAATATCCTTTGGGCTGAAGAGTAATACCTTTCGAGACGTAGGCGTGAAGTCTGGTCCAAATTTACCGATGTTTCGCAGAAATACTGCTTCCATTTTCAGTGCCGAAGAGTGAGATAAAGAAACATGAAGTAAGCAGAAAGCAGACCCCGCTCGTCTCACTTCACGGTACCGGTACAGCAAGCAACCACACGTTTCACTGCAGTGTGCATATTATCAGATCCACTCAGCCTCCAAAAGAAATGAGTACCAGGAATCTACAAGGGGCTAAAGGCCAGACGACGCGTAAGGCTGACAACCTTGCGCCATCTGAACCGACCGTCTAGAAATTGTGGCAGTCCCGACGTCTCACAACCCTATGAGCCTCCGCGGCCTGTTACAAGGATAGTATTACCTTTTGTTTGTACGTTTCGTTTCATGACGATGTGTACAGAACAAACTTGCAGTGTTCGAAACTTGGGACACATGCCACAGGGCGCTTCGGTCTCCCGAAATGGGCCACCTTGTCGCCTTGGCCCCTCGACAGACGCTGACAACTTGGTACACATGCCACAGGGCGCTTCGGTCTCCCGAAATGGGCCATCTTGTCGCCTTGGCCACTCGACAGACCCTGACAACTTCGTACACATGCCACAGTTCTGACCCATAAGTTGTTTTGCAATCTTGCCGTCTTAATTTGCTGTCGTGCAAGGTTTTGACGCATGTAGCACGACTGGAGAAGGGAGCAGAAACATGAAGCAACATGTCTAGCCTGTCACTCCATGTGTTTCAGCGGACTACATGAAGCCATGCTCCAGAAGCGATCCGAACTTCAACGCATGCGCCCTTCAGCAAGGCCGGGAGGCGATGTCACGCATGGTCCAAGGTAACTCATCATCTCAGTTCGGGTAACAGAGGGAGCGAGACTCCACTGTCGGCAAGCGACAGAGAACAGTCAGCGCGGAAGGGGCCACTTTTCTGTCCACCTTTCCCATTGGCCCGGCTGCAGCTCCGATCCTTACACCCTCTCTCCCTGCCGACTCTGTGTGACTCGCAAGGAATCTGACGGGCTTTCCCAGTACTTGTATGGGAGTACTGAAGAAAACCAATTTCAGAATATTGTGTGTCCCGGTCGGGATTAAGAGCGAGTGCCTGCAGAATAGGAGTCAGGAGCGTTACGACTGTGCCGAGTCATCTGCACCAGTGAAGGAGCCTACAAAACTACACGGCGTCGCAAGCCGAGGGCCCACATTCTGAATCTGCCCCAGAATACGTGCGTCACACCTGTCAGCTGTTGCTGCACTGCAGTGCACAGCTCCGCTGAATGCCATGCGACGGAATATTCGTGTTTGGGAAGTGACGCCGTGAAGTTTTGTAGATATTTACTACCTTCGAGGAGCCTGCTGCCTCCATCTTCACGATAGCCTTCTGAAATGCACATTAACTTATTCGCCTCGTCAGTGATGGGCCCACCGCACGCCCCCCCATCTTGTTAGAACCCTTAAAAGAGCCTGAACTCTAATGCTAGGGCCAGAACCCTCGAGAATTAGGCCTTCTCAGGCGTATCTGCCGGCTCTCACTCTGGGGGGTCCCAAGTTCCGATGTGTGTCTACAAATTCCCTGCACGGGGAGCTTCTGAGAGGCACCGCCTCAGTGTACATTGGCCAGTCAGCACTCCTGTTACCCGCCCACATGTCCCCCCTTCTAACCCAGTACGTCCCCAGCCGCCAACATGCTAGAGGCCACTTAAATGGATTCGGCGTATTGTATTGAAACCGCCTAAGTAGACGAGATCGGACGGGCCTTCATTACTTAGTTCTGCAGATCTGACTATAGATGGCGCTAAGCGTGACTTTCAGATATGTACGCTCTCAGGCTGCATATAATTGTGGTTATTTGAACTTGATGTGAGGGAGCATCTGAGGAAGTTCATTCAAACCGAGCAGCTTTGACATTCGTAGCAGCAAGTAGTTCTATGGCTGGACTTCTCAGCCATAGAAATAGACGGTTTCTCCGAAAGACCTTCAATAAGTGGTTCCAAAATTCGGAATAAAGAAACAAATACGTAATAGAAATGTTGACGCTGGAACAGAGTAAGAGCTCACGTCAAGCCGGTTGCCCGTTTCAGGAGACGACAAGTACGGCGTGCCTGTGCTGGACCCGTTGCTGATCCGGAAGTTAACCACGACCTACAACGGATTCACAGCGACCACCAGGAACTCCACCGTTGTCGGGGTGAAGGGCGTCGTGATAGAAGACATCAGGTATTGCGTCTGACGTATCTGTAAGCTTGCTTCAGCATGGGATAGAGGCTCAGGTCGCCGCGTCACCATATGCTCTTTCTGAATACGCGCGGGACTTCAGGTTGCCTACCCTCAGATTCACACGCACACACAGAAGGAGAGTTCAGTATTATTATTATTGTTTAAACAAAACATACAGTAAAGTCCGTATTGGTAAACATTTTTCTGATAAATTTCCTATCCAGAATGGTGTAAAACAAGGAGGTGCTTTATCGGCACTGCTTTTCAACTTTGCCTTAGAATATACCATTAGGAGGGATCAGGAAAGCCAGGTGGGACTGAAATTAAATGGGACATATCAGCTGCTGGTTTATGCTGATGACGTGAATCTACTGGGTGATAATGTAGATACCATAAAGAGAAACATACAAACTTTAATTGACGCAAGTAAGGAGGTTGATGTGCCGGTCACGGTAGTCGAGCGGTCTACGGCATGCACTGTCTTCGCTCGCTCGAAAACCGAGATCGTGGGTTCGAATCCCACTCAGGGCATGGATGTTTGTGTGCGTTTTTCTGTGCTTGTCTACAGGTAGAGGCCTTGCGACGAGCTGATCACTCGCCCAAGGATTCCTACCGTATGTGTAAGATCTAGTAAACCGAAGTGAAACGGAGAGTTTCATGGAGGTAGGCCTAGGCCCAAATTGGGGCTGTAGCGCCACAGGGGAAAAAAAAAAGGGTTTGATGTGGAAGTAAACACAGAGAAAACTAAGTATATGTTTCTGGAATGAAGATTGGCAGGGGAAACCGAAGTACTCGGAGAAAACCTACCCCAGCGCCACCTTGTCCATCACAAATCCCACTTGACCAGACCCGGGTTTGAACCCGGGCCGCTGCGGTGGGAAGCCAGGGACTAACGGCTTGAGCTATGGCGCGGCCATGTATGATATTAGTGGGAACGCCAGAAGGAAAGAGGCTACTATAAATACCAAGATGTAGGGGACAGGATAATATTAAAATGGATGTTACAGAGATAGGATGGGGTGATATGGACTGGATTGACCTGGCTCAGGATAGGGACCAGTGGCGGGCTCCTGTAAACACGGTAACGAACCTTAGGGTTCCATAAAATGCTGGGAAGTTCTTGAGTAGCTGCACAACTGTCGGCTTCTCAAGAAGAGATCAGCTCCATGGAGTTACGAGCATAGGTTTTGGCCCAGTGGGCCCAGGGGTGGGGTAGGATAGTGGGCTGACGTGTGGTCCAGGCCCATACGGACCGTGGACAGGGAGACCATCGCTCGAAAGTTGGAACATCAGTTGCCCATGGTCTTCATCTGTCGCTCTTCTGTGTCCAGGCCGCAGACTTGTCCCATGGGGGTGCTCCACAAGTACACGAACGCATATGGACGCGTCAATTTGAATCTTCATATCAGCAAGCAATCCTTCGGAACCTTTCGCTTTCTCGTCCACAGCTTTGACTTCGACAAGCAGCTCGTCAGGGTGGCCTTTATGTTCCCAACTCTCCAATTCAACGGGCTGTACGAAATGTCCGGCAAACTGGCGGGTCTGCCCATAAGTGGGAAAGGCGATTATGATCTCTTCTTGAGTAAGTGTTAACTACTCTAACACGATCAGAGTTTGGAGAGCTCAGACAGTATAGTAACTGGAATACGGGCTCGGGGATCTTGGTTCGAGTCTCGGCAGGTGCAGAGGTTACTCCACAAGATCCATACAGGCTCTGGAGCCCACCTAGCCTCCAATCCAACTGGTTCAAGGGGTCTATCCCAGGGGTAAAGGGGCCGAAATCTGAGACTAAGCGTCCAATTCGACAGACTGCCGAGGTTAAAGATATATGGAGCTGTACCTCCTCTGTCCCACATGCCTTGCTGAAGAGGTGCTGCAGAACTGATGGCAGGATAAACCCCATTTGCTGTTGTAACGAGGGTGCTCCATCGTTAGCTAGTGACGCAGACCATCAGAAATAATCTGTCGCTTATTTAGGAGTTTGGATTTGAGAATTGGATTTATTGACCAGTTATAAACACAGCTCGAAACTACAATTAATTACAGCGCTATCGTTAATCTCCACACTTTACAAATTACTACAGCACCCGTGAAGCCTTTTTTTAGTCTTCACTAGACGTTTCCTGGTAGCGGCTTCTAAGAGTGGCGCTCAGGTCTTCTTATCACAGCCGCCCGTGCAGGTCCCTCAACAACAGTAAGCGTCTCAGTCGAACGGACAGCACTTCATCCTATTCGGGAGGTCCCAGGTACGAATATCGTACCAGAGACCGGCCATCCTGACTGAGGACTTCCGGGCTTTCAACCGACCCTGCAAGTGATTGCCGCTACCGTACGCCTGATGAGCTCACGACCGCTTTCTCAGGCATCATTTCCAATTCATTAATCTCTAAAAACATTTGATCACACAATTCTGCGGAGTCTGCGCCAATGAGAGCGTCGGAAGTACCAACAGTAACCTGCATCGTTGTACTCAGTCAGGCCAGAGAGAGAGAGAGACGCCCCTCGCAGACACAATTCATGAACCTCTTCACATGCCATTCGTGTATAGACCCATGTAAATGTAGCACGAATGGGGGAGACGAGGAATGCGTATAGGATATTGGTGGGAAAGCCAGAAGGAAAGAGACCACAGGGAAGACCAAGGCGTAGGTGGGTGGACAATATTAGAATTGGTCTTAGAGAGATAGGATGGGATGGTATGGATTGGATAAATCTGGCTCAGGATAGGGACCAGTGGAGGGCTCTTGTGAACACGGTGATGAACCTTCGGGTTCCATAAAATGCTGGGAAATTCTTGAGTAGCTGCAGAATTGGCGGCTCCTCAAGAAGGGCTGAGCTCCATAAGTAAGTAAGCAAGTAAGACCCATGTAAAACCTCTGCACCTGAAATACTGTCATTAAACAAGTCAAGAATTTATCAAAATCTTGAGTAACTGAAAAAATATTCCACAGAACGGGGTAATTGCATCTTGTCATGTTCTGTGATGTGACGCCGTGTAGTTCGATGTATATATACCGACGTTTCGGAGGTATCTCTGTACCAGACTGTACGGCGTCACATCCAAGCTGACATTAATCTTTACCATAAACCCTTCGTCAAGCTAACCTTTTCAGATAATGGACGCGATGTTTGCCGTCTGACAGTTCTATGAGCTGAGCGTGCAGAATTCATAACAACTTCCCACTTCTACTCATCTCCTGCTCTCTCTTCCACCCGTACCTCTCTGTTCGTGTAGTCCATGCTAAGACCGGGCGAGTTGCAGGTGGCCTCAGCGGTAACTACTCCACTAACTACACACTGGCCCGGCTGCGGGACGGCCAGCTCCACGCCATGCCGCAAAGTTACGCCGTCGACTTCGACATACGCGGATTGAAGGTCCATTTCGGAAACCTGTTCAAGGGCAACAGGTTGCTAGGTGAGCCATGACAGCACCACCGTCATATTCCCCTTCGTAACTGTTTCACTCAACACGACATTGCGTTAAGGGTTTCGAACGGGTAAAACAGCATTTATAAACGGGTCTCCATAGAAGGTTTCATTATTGGTTCATCTGTGGAGAACTGTTACACGTAAATGTGGAGCACACAACCTCGCGATGTGCTCGGCAGGTTCACGGCGCAAATGGCGCTGGCAGCATCAGGACCTAGAAACCACCTTAATTCAATCTCGAACACAAATAAGTTCAGGTAAGTACATCGAACATCAGAATGTCTGTCACGGTCCCCCCCCCCATTTTCTTTCTGCCCATGGTGAGAGCGGACGCGAACCTGGGAATGCATTTCTTAAAATACAATATTATTATTATTATTTTTGGGCGCGCGGCAGAGTAGTTGGTTCAGGCACTATGCCAAAAGCCGGAATGTGGCGGGATCGAATCCCGATGATGTGGATTTTTTCAATTGGCCTAATCCTTCCAGCCGCACTATGGCCCTGGCGTCGACTCAGCCTCTAACAGAAATGAGTACCAGGAATCTTCCTGGGGGTAAAGGGCGACCGGCGCGTAAGGCCCTGGAGTCTTCTTGGGGAGTAATGGGCGGCCCTCACCGCCATCTGTGAGCCGACTGTCTAATGTGGGAGCCTCAACGTCCCACAAGCCTATGTGTCTCCACGGCCTGTTACAGGGATGGCTTTACTTACTTTACTTTTATTATTATTATTATCTTACTGCAATGTGTGTTCACCCGGTGGCAGCAGATCTTACACTGACACAGACAAGGCAACTACACTGTACACAAAGGGTAAAAAAGGTAAAGGTGTCCCTGTGCTTAATTAATTAAGCACTAGATCCACATTTTCTTGACCTCAACACCAGCTGCAGCCCCGCTGTACAGTACAAAACAAAGTACACACAATGCAAATCCAACCAGTGACTAGGAGTACACACGTTACAAGGACACATAATCCCAATGCATTTGAGTATCCTCAGTGTTTATATAGTCACACAAGACCACGTTCTCAAACTTCACTATAATTCAATTCACTTCACTCATTCCCACTTGAAGCTTTTTACTTGTAACTGCTTCCCTTACCCTACTTCTGCCTGCAGGTAAGCTGTTCCAATCCTTTATGGTCCTATTTACAAAGGAATATTTGCCAACATTGGTTATTTCTTTCCTACTCCTAATTTTCCAACTACTCTGGTAGCATGGTTTAAGCAGGCTATTCCCTATCACTTTCCAAGCCGGTGTCCTGATGTACGCCGTGCAAAGGGCGCACAAACTTGCATTCATTCCCAACCCTATTCACTTGCGTGATCTGTTTGTTTCGAGAAGTGGCTAGCCTAGGGCACAAAATGGTCCTTACAACGTGCTAATTGTGGTGGATAGCGCGAGAAACGCCAAGTAAACTTTCACAACTTGAGTACCTTCCAATTAATGTTTCAGTTCCTACCTCACAGGAAACACGCTGCTTCTCCCGAAGAGGAAGCATACCGGCCACATTTATCACATTTGAAACTAGCACGACATTTCTAATAACAATTACCAAAAAGAAAAGAGACAATATTAAAAGTATCTTAAATAGGCGGGCTATTAGAGTGTAGAATAGACTGTCTGGCTCAGAATAGAGACCAGTGCGGGATGGGCTCTTGTGAATGCGGTAATGAACTTTCGGCTCCCATAAAAGGCAACGAGTTTATTGACCACCTGGGAGACTATCAGTTTCTCAAAAGGGGCTGTGCTCCATGGAGTTGGGCCTACCATGAGGATGTAACTTCATTGGTAAAACTACGAGCTAAACACGTAGCAGCGTCTGTGAACGCCTTCTAATTGTGGAGGTACTTTCTCTTCTGTTATCCTTACCATGTCTCAAGAGGCCTAACACGTGCAGTAATGGCGGAGGTGGTACGGTTAAGGTGAAGCTAACCCTGTAACAGGCCGTGGAGGCCCATAGAGCTGCGAGACGTCGAGGCTCCCACGTTTTCTAGACAATCGGCACACAGATGGCAGTCAAGTTGTCAGCCTTATGCACCAGCCGCCCTTTACCCCCAGGAAGACTCCTGGTACCCATTTCCGTTAGAGGATGAGTCTGTCCCAGTGAATATGGTGACTGGTACGTTTCAAAAGCAAAGCACAACTGACAATTTTGTCTTTTACAGGCAATAGCATCAATGACTTCATAAACGAAAACTGGCGCCTGGTCGTGGAGGAACTTGGCAAACCTGTGCTCACATCCTTGGGGAGTATTGTACACGAGGTCCTTCTGAACCTGGCCGAGAAAATACCTTACGATGAACTGTTTGCTGCGTGACACGTGCGCTACGCATGCGCAACCCTAAGGCTGAGACTACAATGTTGTTACGGAATCCGACAATATCCACACTTTCCCTTCAGTGTTCTGCAGAGGGTCAAATAGTGAACAAACAAGCATTTGTTTCTATGCGAGGCCTGATGCTCCGCTGCCGGTGACTATGAACAGTGTTACCTTCCGCCGTGTGGTCTGGTAGACCTTGCTGATGCTTCTCTGGCTTACACTTCAGACCTCTGAAACGGAGGTACCAGACTACACGGAGTAACAATCTTATTCGCTTACAGTTCGTGGATCCGGCTGGAATTTGCTTTCCGATTTCTTAAAATATAATTTATTCCAATGTTTACACCAGATTCATTTCCCTGCGCGTAAGACATTCCTCACCATGTACCCGTGTTGGTACACCTGCTTACATAACATTTGCATATCGCTAGGTTAGCCGTCGTCACAATAAAGTGACTATAATCAGTCAGCATTTTGCAACTGAATATTTATTTCCTGCTACATGTTTCGGTTTCACAGAACCATCATCGGGCAGTGACACAAGGATACATCTAGGGTCATTGAATTGCTAATATGAATCCATATTGGTGCAAAGTATGGTACAGAATTGTTGCCTCAAATTAAATATAAGTATTGAAATTAAATTATAAAAATATCAAGGATATATTAAAGATATATTACACAAGTATGCTGACTTTGTATTATAGGTATAGAAGGTACTGAAAAATATATTAAAATTATTAAAAATGTGTATGAAGAGTTTCAAAGTTGCAGTGCTACGGCTCCGTGTTGTTAAGTGTCACAGTGTCCAAGGGTCTGATGTATAAGTGTATAACATTTTCCGAGCATTCCGAATGTCTGCCTGTAAGTGAGTTCCAGAATTGTGTTCTAAGGTCCCCACTATGCAGGTGAGAGACGACGGTTGCCGCGTCGCGACGCACAGAGACGCTAGTTAGGCTCTCAGCGATAATGGTTTCCACGGAGAGGATCACACGTGCAAGAATGGGCGCTTAGTAGCTAGACGTGGAGATAACCCTACCCAATTCCACTTGTCCCTTAATTGAGGCATTGAAAGAAGCTTTGTCGATAAACTTCTGCCCGCCAAACATAATGCCGGACAGGCTACCAGTATTGGGCGCGGCCGTGAACCTTTTCCAATATTGGAGGCTTGGGGTCTATGACCTCGAGCTGCCTGGATGCAACGAAAGGAGACTCGATGGAGAGAAGTGAGTTGCGGTTACAGCTGAACACAACCGCCTCTGTGGTCCAGTGGTCAGAGTTCCTGGCTACGGATCCAGAGATACGGGTTCCATTCCCGGCGCTACCAGATTCTTTCGGAGAAGTAGTGGGTCTGGAACGGGGTCCACTCAGCCTCGTGAGGATAACTGAGGAGCTATTTCAAGGAAACAGCGGCTCCGGTCTAGAAAACCGAAATTAACGGCCGTGGGGATTCGTTGCGCTGACCACGCGGCACCCTCTATCCGCAAAAGTTGGCACTAACTTCGCCGATAAGCGGCGGTCGCTCGGTCGGTATAGTTCGCTTGCGGACTAGAGGCCACGGAGTTTGTTTTTGTTCCTTGTGTAGTTGAACACAAGGGGATACGGGAGATTTGAACATAGTTAGGAGAGGCGCACTGGTGAGGTGACGACGGTTACACAGACACTATGATAGCAAAGACAAGCGATACAAAAGTTGCTTACGGCGTAAGACATTACGTGGAGGAGTTGCGGAACTGATTAAGAAATTAGCGGCCGACAGGAGAGTGACAGAACGAAGTGGAGGCCTAATGGGGGATCAGTATAACTTCCCAGATAATTGCATTGGAAAACTGAAATACATTCTGTTCGTAGTGTAACGGTGGTCGTGTAATTTACAACTCCCAAAGTACGAGCCCATCCCGGTACCTAGCGCGACCCGTATCTCGTGTTACTACCGACTGCGGGAACCCCGGAGGCACGGCAGCAGCCGTTTATAGGACACGATACTTTATCGCCATGTTCACAACACCAGCTGGCCTCAATGTCTCTCGCCTCGCATGGGCGCTACATACCCGTCCATCACAGTAACATCTAGCGATGGGCTACTCACTGTGAGATTCCAGTTTCCGCTGCCCCTTCTACCTCTTAGATCCGGCCAATCTTCTTAGCAACCTGTTCTAGAAGTGCCTCAACCATCCTGAGGTTTCAGATTCTCACCGCCACATCCACGAGAATTACTGCCGTCTTGAATGTGACGCCATGTCGCCTACAGCTTCAAGACAGAAGATAATCTACCCTCAACATGGAGGCAGCAAGTTGCTCCGAAATGTTAATAATGAACTACCAGACTACATGGCATCACATCCCTGAAGAGAGTAATCTTCATCCTTGCAGATTCATATAAAACAACGGACTCTGTCCATTACGAAACACGAGTATTCAACATCCGCTATAAACTACGTGCAGCCCATAACGCGAAAGGATCGTGACGTTTATGTCGTCGTTAAACACGATTCCAACACGAATCGGAAAATAAGCGCGGCTTGATGTCGCGTTATAAAAAGCACCAAAATCGCAACAAGAACCTTGAGAGGACAAATCATGCATCCGCTTGAGGACGCAACATTCCTGTTTCGGGCTTACTTACGAAATGCCATAAACCGATCGCTCGACGCTTCCACCCCACTCCCATCCTCTATATTTAAGGGGCCCACGCCTCTGAAGATGCACTTGTTGGCTGGGACAGTTCGACGCAACACCATGAAGCCTTGCGCCAGGGTCCTCGTCTTCTTCCTCCTCGCGTCCAGCGCTGCGGCCCTCAAACTACGTAAGTCAAATCATGCCGACGTTTCTGACTAACCTGCTGGCAAGAAAACAGACAGAGCAGCTCTGCAAGCTGCAAGCCTTCTCTGAATACTCTTAGATCTTGATGATGACAGCAAAACGTTCCTGCGAAAGAGTAACAGATCTCTATTAGGCTACATTAGTCACGTCCAGCGGGTTAGAATTCTGATAAACTGAAGTCACATTCATTAGATAAAGCTATTAAAATTATGTTAGAACAGACAATGAAACCCAAATATCGAGGCTTCAGAAACGACTGAAATCTCGCGCTTGGCTGTATGCTGCTACAACCAACGAGATATCTATGCTTTGGAATTCTCCTGTATCCCAGGCATGTTGATGTCTCGTCATGAGAATGCACACTAAACCATTAAACAAAAACTGCTAAACGATTCTCTGAAAAAGTGGTACACCTCAAAATTTTCTTCCAAATTTAGGGAAAAACACACATTGGGATATCTGGAAACGGGGTGTTGAGTGCAATATTCAGATCTGAGAGGAAAGCAGCAGAATGCTCATGTAAACTGCACAATTAGGGCTATTTGCCTGAAGTTGGTATTATGATTAAATCAAGTAAAAGTGGCACATCACACTTGCGTGACATATGAAATACTTACATACTGAAAATCTTAAAGAAAGGGAACATTTGGTAGATCTAGAGAAAGAGAAAGAGGACGGGATAACAAAAAGTACTTAAGAAAAATATGTCACAGTGTATGGAGTGGATTCATCTGGCTGAGAACCTAGGAAAAATTGCGGGCTGTATTAAGGGCGGTAATAAATTGGAGGTTCCATGACACCCCGAAATTATCTTGAGCCCTACACCGACGCTCAGTTTCCGCACACGTCAGCTCTGTTTCTCACGTGCCGTCACTGATTCGTTTCAGCTGACTTCGTGAAGAAATGCTCCTTGAAGGACCCGGAATTCAACGCCTGTGCCTTGAAGAACGCAAGGGAAGCACTTCCTCATATCGTGAACGGTAAGCATCCGACTGTTCCCAGCCCTGCAACTGCGCACAAACGGCAGCCACTCGGCGCGTGTTCACACACAAGGATATGTGATGTCCTTCGTCGTATTTATAGTCCTGCCGGGCTGAGGCGTCGGTACGTGCCCAAACTGACATTCGTGGCTTCTACGGAAACATAAAAACATAAGAGAAGAGCGACTCGTGCCGAGGGTTGCATAACCGGGACTCGATGTCTCTAGTGAGTGAGATTTCGGAGGAATATATTGTTTCCATCTTCACAGCAAGACAAATGAGCAACCAGCCAGAAGGAAATAGCAAGCACACTCGCTGCCTTTACTTCACTGCAGGTTTGCTCCATAAGTCTTACCTGCCACTAAAGCAGCAGAATCCTCCGAAACGTCACTGAACCTCTACACGAGTACACGGTGTTCCATATCGGATTACAGTAATTTTTTATTCGAAATTTCATTCGCGAAAAAGTTGTCAGCAATCGGCATTTCGGGAAAACTTGCTGACTTGCCAAATTTTATTAGAATGAGAACAGCATGTGGCACGCGTGGGAGAGAATATGAACCCGCAAAAAGTTTTAAAACGCTAACCTGAAGGAAAGAGATCATTTGAAAGACATAGGCGTAAATGTAACAATAATATTAAAAAGGGCTATAAGAAGATGAAAGCGTGCAGATTGGATTAATTTGGCTTAGGATGGAGACCAGTGGCTGGTAACATAGGTTCTTTGAAGTTTGATTAGATGAGCAATCGTCAGTTTCGAAAATGAAACTATTCCTTGCTGCACATTTGAGAAATTGTTTCATGTACGTTACAGGATTAAAGAAATTCCACATCCCCGTCCTCGATCCACTGATCGTGAAGGAGATAAGAGCAGTAGAAGGACAACTGAACATGACGGGACTGGACATCAAAGCGGAAGGGATGCGGAAAGCCATTCTGGAGAGCATCAGGTAACTTTATGTTGTTCTGGCCGCGTGCAGCTCATACTCGGTCATCTCCTACTGGACTAGAGTTCTCCGGAGTATGACACCGTGTAGTCTGGTAGAAACTGGCCGGAATTAGATCCATACTGAGTTCAACTTCCTGCCTCCTTTTCATAAATTCGTCCCTGACGATGAAGGCAATATGTTCGTCCGAAATGTCGGTAAAGTTTTATAGGACTACACGGCGTCATATTTGCTGACCTAGGTCGCACCCAGCCCGCGAGTTCTGTGAGGCTGGCTGGCATCGTCACACAAACCGCTCTAACACTCTGTTTGTCCACAGTTTTGATTTCGACCAAAAGAAGGTCGTCATGGAGGTCGTTGTTCCAGAAGCACACTTCTCCGGCCGGTACGAGGTGAGCGGGAAGCTTGGGGCGCTGCCCATAAAGGGGAAGGGAACTCTGGACGCCACGTTCTGTAAGTGACTCCTCTCCACTGCCTTCTTTGTGGGACAATCTTACGTTTCTACTCCGAAGGAAGAATTACAATTCCTTATATACGAAAGAAGTTTTGTAACGGCGAAACGAAACCTCTCAATTACGGAATTTCGGGATGCTGAAACATTTACATGTTGCATGAAGACAAGACACTTGGTTGGCCGAGAGAGGAATAACAGGATTTTGTTTCTGGGTCTGGTCAAGTGGGATTTGTGGTGGACAAAGTGGCGCTGGGGTGGGTTTCCTCCGCGTATTTCGGTTTCCCCTCTCCATCATCATAATCACCCGGGGCAGGTACAATAGGCCGATCGGTGGCCGTCGTGCCGAGTGGACCCAGTTGGACTCCACCCCATGTAAGTGAATTAAAAAAAAATAGTATTCATAACGTTATGTGAATTTGTGAATTTTTGAAAGCTTCCCCTCCTTTGCAAAATATGCAAATAAGAGGCGTGATGTGTCCATACAGACCAGTTTAGTACAGTCGTACTGAAAGCTCTGAACTGGACGCAACAGTGGCACACAGGGGACCCACTGCGCTTTAAAGGGCTAATGACAAATTCCAATTAATTTCCTCCTTCCTTCCGCAGACCACAAGGAGACGACCCAAGCCCAAAATGAAATATAATCTGTGCTCTTAGCACCGGCTGTTCAAGCGGAAGTGTTTGTGTGTCTAGACATGTTGGCAGGCCCGCCGAGCGCCTATGGGACGCCTCCCTCAAGCATGCGCCTCTATGGTCCAGTGGTCAGATTTCCTGGCTACAGATCCAGACGTCTCGGGTTTGATTCCCGGCGCTACCAATTGTTTTGGAGAAGTAGTGGGTCTGGAACGGGGTCCACCCAGCCTCGTGAGGATAACTGAGGAGCTATTTCAAGGAAATAGCGGTTCCGGTCTAGAAAACAGAGATCAACTCGCTAAATATTTACAGGGGCGAAACACAATTTGTTGAGAAAAATGAAATATATTTGATTCACAAGGCAGTTCTTCTGTAAGAGTTCCGCTTTTGAATAGGCTTAAACAAAAATATATTGTGGCATATATACCCGTTGCTAGGCACAGACCTCGAAACAAACGAGACAACAGACGTTGCAATGCAACAGCGCGGTAAACACGCCTCTACAATAACAGTTACTGTAGGGAATGTAAACAGCGAGTCGTTCACATTCCCTGCAGTACGGACAATACCTTGTAAGATGAGGCACCGACAAAACAATTAATATTAACATCTACATCACGAGCCTCCTAGACAATCTTATATACAAAAAGAAAAAATATAGAATATTCCAATTTGTCCATGGGAACGTACGAAATTACATAAACCAACGACTGATTCCATGTTATAAAACATCAATCAAAATTGTATTCCTGTTTTACAATATAACTTCTGTTTTATATAATCTGATTAATTGTATTTTTTACGTCAAGTGTTTTATATGTTTAACAGTACTGCAGTTCAGTGGTGTATATATGTTAAACATGTATTTGCCTGATGATGGCTATTGATAGCCGAAACATGTAGCAGAGCCGCGGTTGGGCATTGGCCTTGATATTTGTTGTGCTGTGACGGTTAATAAAGAGGTTGAATAAATCAATTGACGAATCCATACCCCGTCTATGGTCACACAAACATAAATCGTGACAATATTTCGCTATGCGTACATTTGTGCACTTGCCAACACAGGCGAAGGTTTCCCGTCTGCTTTATTCTCCAGAACTGTTACGTGAAGCTTCCTCCGACGTTAGCTCATACATCCATACGTATACAAATCATAATATATTTTACATAATATTATAAATACTGTTAGGATTTTTTGAATGACTGTAGACGGGGTTCAGATTAGTAATTGGATTTATTGACCACTTACAAGTCGTAACTACAAGTAACAGATGCGCTATCGCAATTCACACACTGCAGTACACTACAGAAGTTACTAAGTCTTCTCAGTCTGCTGTGGCTTCACTAGTCGTTGCCTGGTGAAGGATTCCAGCAACTTCGTCTACTTCCGTGCTCAAGCCCTTATCGGATGGCGTCTGTACCACAACAAACTCACTGTCAAAGTCAAAGTCACATTGCGACTGACGGTCAGTCAGTCAGTAAGTCTTGGAGCCCCATTTGGGGCTCATGACCAGATATTAATTATTACCGTTTGACAGTTACGGTCTTGTTTCTGTGGGGCGCCTTCTATGACGAGAGGACGGGTGTCTTTTGTATTAGCTGCTGGCCCTTGCCAGCGCAGTCTTTCTCGGGTCCGAGTCCCTTGGGACTCACGACCATATTTTACTGTCTCAGAATTGAGACTTTCCTTTTCGTCGCCTCCTACGACTCGCAGGGTCATGGCGGAGGTATTCGACCCCGCCTCCACACGGGGTTAACTCACTGCTCCAACCGTCCTCCTTATAACATCACGGCAAAGACCGCACAGAAAACACTGTTCCTCTGTTTTTCCAATTGTTGCAGTGCAAATGGACGTTGGATGTCGTATAACGCCTTCTTTCGCGGTCGTTGCTTAGCAACCGACATACATAACACAATATTTTTAAGTTCATTTGAATAAACAGTTATACACCTCGCTTTCTCACAATAAACACTTGAGCAAGGCTGCTGGCATGTCATACGCAGACCTTCTGCTGAATGCGCCTCTTCCTTTTGTTTCAAGGAGATGAGCAAACACTGATTCAGGAATATATTCATGATTCCTTCTGAGCACTGTACACTCTGATACGGACAAGGGAACAACATTGTCAGGGGCCAAACTGGTTTATGTTTTGAGGCTGAAGCACTGCCGCATTTAAAATTCATTCTGTACTCATTAATGCGAACTGTTTTCTCCTAGACCATCTTTACGTCAAGTACGTGACGACTTTCGACCTGACCAAACACGCCGATGGCCAAGTGTACCTCGAACCAAAGAAATATAAGGTGGAATTCGATGCGAAGAATATGAAGGCCCATCTCGGAAACCTATTCAACGGCAACAAAGTGTTAGGTGAGCTGAGAACTTGCGCAGGTCCAGACCTCACCGCAGATGTCCGCAGAGGCTGATAATATGTCTGTGTGTTTCAGGGGACACCATGAACAAGTTTATCAACGAGAACTGGCGGACACTGAAGAAAGAGCTCGGGCAGCCCACGTACGACGCTCTCGGCTCCATTGCGCACAAGATCCTTAGCGACGCCGCTAGGATGGTTCCTTACAAAGATCTTTTCGATGACACAGAATAAACATGTCAAAGTTAGCAGTCTATATGACAGTGGTAACTATGAGTGCCTCATGTTTTAACATTCAAGAACACGATATTCTCCTGAAAATTATATTAGCGAGTAATCTCTCGCTTGCAGAATAAACTCCGAGTATTTCCATTTCTGAACTGGAGATGCGGTGTTTCATTGGAGACAACACCAGACTTCCTAAATGTTGTTCGGGTTACAGTCACAGCAGGGGCGTTCAAACGCAAACGGACACAGCACAGCAGAGAACAAGGACCCACAGGCATCCTGGCTCCTGCTCCTTACGGCCGATTAATCAGAAAGTAAATAGAAATACTGGTCTTTAGATGAAACAACTATCTACAGATGGCTCCCGATTATCTCTGGAACAGAGGCAATTTCGTGGAGAGTCCGAAGCTTTGTGCCGAGGAATGAGGAGCTTCTAGGAGTTTGGTGTGTTCAACCTATACAGTCGTGTGTATACAAAGGATTCAGTCTGACCGCTCTGCACAACAAAGGACATTCATTTCCGATTTGCACTCGTCCACTGTTGTTCTGCAATTTGTATCCGTATCACTGAACAGTTGAGCTGCTTCAGAGTGGCCTTACGTATGTGTATTTATACCACATGTAGCAAAGTACTCAATAAAGTTACTCACCC
The DNA here is from genome assembly GCF_002891405.2 of Cryptotermes secundus. Classification (NCBI taxonomy): domain Eukaryota; kingdom Metazoa; phylum Arthropoda; class Insecta; order Blattodea; family Kalotermitidae; genus Cryptotermes; species Cryptotermes secundus. Next base: position 70,740 of record NW_019729215.1, read on the forward strand.
CACTTCTACACTCATTTGCGAGACACGCACAAACTGAACCATTCCCAACAAAAGTAAGGATACATTTGGGTTCGGGGTAAATCCTTATGTTCTGGCCGCCACGAATATAAAGGCGAATATCTTCTAGGGTGTGACTCCGTGTTTTCTGGTAGACATTTCCAAACACTAGGGAGGGACGTGCTTCGCATCTTCTTGGCAGAAGAGCAGGGGCTGTGGGCTACGAGCGAACCATCTTGAGTGCTTCTGTTTGTTTGTTGTTTAAGGACGCTGTCTGTATCAAGACTGCAAAGGGTCCTTGGTTAGAAGAATTAACGAATATGAAGAAGTTGGTGGCATGAGGACTGGCAGGGAAAAACCACCTACTAGGGAACGGTTTCGCAACGCTGGTAGCTACGTGAAGTCGATATGTTGCACGAACCAGGGCGTCACCAGTTGTGTAGGAAGTTCTGTGTAAAACTGCGGGAATTGCCTTCCCGCTAGGAATATTCCAGGCACACTGAAAACAAAGCTATTAACTGAAAGTTCTGTCTTCTTGCATATAACGACCTTTAGTCTGGTGAAAGGCAACCGACGTTTCGGAAGAAAACGAAGCTTCCAGTTTGATGAATGAATGTATGGGGGGGGGGTGCCACATAATAATCCGGTACATTGCACTGCGACCTTCAATGATCTATTGCGCTTCCCCATCTTATTAACCCTTTATTAATCCTACATTTCGAAAGCCTCCAGCTTCAGGGGCAAAGAAAAATTCGAGCAAGAAATCAGTGTGAAAGCAGGTTGAGAGCAGAGAAGGGGGCCACATGTTTCTGCAAAACATCGGTTTCATGAATGTTCAACGTAGTAGATTATGAACTTTACACTTGGACGCACGTAAGTCTGTTTGTTGCAGTGGTACTAGGACTTTGCTTTGCTTTGCGACAAACGGACGCTGAACGGAATGCCGTAGCGGTAATGGAGCAGCTCTGCCTTCGAGACACGCTCCTTCCCAATCCCGGCCGCCACATTTTACTCAGTCCCTCCAAGCAAATACCAAGACCGCTCTCTTCCAAACTGCTTTCAAATTCACCATCCCTGTCTCATCTCAGCATTCGGCGCAGTACAGGGTCTTGAAACAGCTCAATCACTTAACCTTCCATGGCAGTGTTTCTCAACCTGTGGCACTTGAGAACTCACGAATAAGAAATCCAATTAATGATTAATCTAGCAAAAAACAATATATGCCGAATTAGAGGTGTTCGCAGCGGTGCTAAGTCGGTATAGTGTCGGCCTACTTTACCCTACCTTCACAGGGCTGTGAGTCAGATCCTAACAGAAAGTTGTCTAATCAAGTTACGCCCTATCTCCCCCCGAATAGCGTCCTTCTTGAGAAGCTATCAGTCGGTCAGCAGCTCAAGACACATCCCGCCTTCTACGGATCTCCAAGTAGGCTACCGTGCCAACAACACATCCTGAGCCAGATGAATACAATCGACAATTTAATGACACTCCGAGCTCCTTAGCGTGTCTCCTCAGACTTCCCAAAGACAAAGCACTCGTGTTACGCGCACCGCTACATCAGCTCACCCTAGGAACGGCTGTCAGTTGCTCTCTCTGCCGTTCCTGAACACCTGCAGCTGGCCGCCTGTATAATGGGGCGACTTTACGTGATGGAAGCACGAATCTGGTTCGTGAAACGCGGAACAGCCATCAGGCTGGTTTGCAGGATCAAGGTGACCCGGCCAGCCGTACTTAAAGCCCCGTGATGACTGGGAAGCTCAGTCACATCCCAGAGCCACAAGCGAGAGATCGAAATGGAGAAGACCCTCGCCCTCCTCGTCACTTGCTGCTTGCTTCTCAGCGCAACTGCCCTCAAGTTACGTAAGTTCTTGTTTCTGTAAGTTCCAGTCACTCAGCTCGCCCTCCGCCGCACGCAACGGCACACATCCTCGGATACGAGCAGACAGGGCGTCGTCAGGTGCGGCGCGGGGTAACGGCCTTTATTCCAGAGAAACTAGAGTGCTCCGAAACGTCACAAAACATTAAGAAGTCAAATATTTAATGGCTCTGTTTCAAGTATATGAAATATACAGAATCGAAAGCAGTGTGTCAATTCATGTAACTGGGAATTAAATAAGCAAGGAATTCCTACCTGGATTTTTCCATCCTAACAATATTCGTTTCCTTGTATCCTAGCAACGCCAGATAAGAGTTCAGTTTGAGGGTTACAGTCTTCTGGGAAGTGACGCCACGGAGGAAACCGCTCTCTCCATCCACACGGCACAAGATTCGTCACTCTGGTTTCCCTCAGTTTCCCACACCTCCTGCTAGGTCACTCAGCAAACTCTTCCAAACCTGATTTCTACTCCTGGGGCCACTATCCCGGGCATGTCTCCCTGTAGTCATACTACTTTTTACCCAACCGACTTGCTGTTCCGCCCTGAAGACGGAAGCATTAGGATATTCCGAAACGTCGTTGCGTGTCTACCAGACTGCAGACGGTCACATTTCGGAACAAACAGAAACAGCGTGATCCTTTAGCGCTGAAGACCACAAGTTCTAATGCCAATGTTTCTATCTATAACTGATACAGATCCAAAACACACGCGTACGTTACATAGCAATAAGCAGTGGTGTCCGGACGTATTCTAACCTCCTCAAGCAATAAGCAAAGACAGTCCAGACTTCGCTGGGCAGTGTCAAGTGACACAGGAGCACTCGTGCTCTGCGTGCTTACTGTTCGCAGGTGTCACTACCGTCTGTTTGTTGCAGCTGACTACATAAAGAAATGTTCGATCAAGGACCCCAACTTCGACGCATGCGCCCTGAAGAACGCAAAGGAATCGCTTCCGAATCTAATCACAGGTGAGTGATCCTAAGCCCTTATGCCTGTGTTTCAAGCACAGGTTACGGAAACACCCGACGCCTCCCTTTGAAGTGAAATTTGTGATGTCTGAACACAGTTTGTCTCCTGTTGGCACATCCAGTCTCTTGAGACGGGCTGTTCCGTCACATGGACGAAATATCGTTTCCAATTTTTGGCGTTACATTGGAGAATAAAATTAATGAGAGTCACATGTTGTGAGCATGGGATGTAACTGGCTCACAATCGCGTAAAATGGTGAGCTTTATTAATCAGTGATGTGGAACCTCAGGGGTTAGGTATCAGTGTTAGCTACTTATAACGGAGGTTACTCAAGTCACTGATAACAACCGTCTTATGTGCAACACGTGTTTCTAAAACCTATTTAAAACTTTCTGCACATCTCGAACTTGAAGCAGATATGAAGATAATTCATCACTGCTGACGACGTACTATTACTGTCAATTTCAGGTGACACAGAGCATAAGATCCCTGTTTTGGACCCTCTATTCGTAGAAGAGTTACGTGTGGACGCCAAGACCATCAATTCGTCACTGAGGCGTGCCACAGTGACGGGATTAAAGATCGTCTCCCTGAAGAGTGTCAGGTAACAACGGGCCGCCAATATTATTGTATTATTATTATTGTGTGTTTGCAAATGTTAATACACAACAGGATGCATGCGTGTGCACATAAGCCGGGACGATTTGATTGGCAGTCACCGGGAAGAGCCGACGTAAGTTTACTCGGAAACCCAGGTAATATATTTTGGTTGAAGGTCAAAAGCTGAAGCTATCCCTGTAGCGGGCCCTGGAGGCCCGTAGGGTTGTGAGATGTTGAGGTTCCCACATTTTCTGGACGGACGGCTCACAGATGGCGGTAAGGTTGTCGGCTCAGCGCGCCGGCCGCCCTTTAGCCCCAAGGGGGGTTCCTGGTGCTCATTTCTGTTGGTGGTTGGGTCGACCCCGGGGCCATACTGCAGCTGGAGGGATTGGATAAATTGAAATAATCCAGTGACCCCACTGGGAATAGGTTCGGCTAATTTCCGTCTTGTGGCAGGGTGCCTCGACAGAGTGCACTACCGTGTGCCCCGTAATGTGTTGACAAATCGCACTAAGTGATGCAAATGCGTATGATACGCCGGATTGTTCACTGCACAGCGTCTGTATTTCTGCAATGGGCTCTACCCTTTTCTTTACAGTGACATATTTACTGTCAGTTCTATATTTTAAGATTAATAACGACTGTTGGAACGCAACCCCGAACCTTTCAAAATTAGGCAGTTATCCTGCTATCCTTATGGTTCGGTTAGGAGGGAAGTATTGTACAATATTCTCATAGAGTTTGGGGTAACCATGAAACTAGTTAGGCGGATTAAAATGTGTTTAAATGAAACATATAGTAAAGTCCGTATAGGTAAACAGCTGTCTGATAAATTTCCTATCCAGAATGGTCTAAAACAAGGAGATGCTTTATCGCCACTCCTTTTCAACTCTGCCTTAGAATATGCCATTAGGAAGGTCCAGGGAAACCAGGTGGGACTGAAACTAAAAGGGACACATCAGCTGTTGGTCTATGCCGATGATGTGAATCAACTGGGTGATAATGTAGATACCACAAAGAGAAACACACGAACTTTAATTGACGCAAGCAAAGAGGTTGGTCTAGAAGTAAACACAGAGAAAACTAAGTATATGTTACTGTCTCATCACCAAAATGCAGGGTAAAATCATGATATGAAGATAGGAAACAGATGTTTTGAAAATGTGGAACAGTTCAGATATTTGGGAACAACGGTAACAGATCGAAACCTGATTCAGGCGGAAATTAAGAGGCGACTGAACTCGGATAATGCTTGTTACCATTCAGTCCAGAAGCTTTTGTCTTCTCGTCTGCTGTCCAAAAACATAAAAATTAGAATATACAAAACTATAATTTTGCCTGTGGTTCTGTATGGGCGTGAAACTTGGTCTCTAGCATTAAGAGAGGAACATAGACTGAGGGTGTTTGAGAACAGGGTGCTGAGGAGAATATTTGGGCCGAAGAGAGATGAAGTGACAGGAGGTTGGAGAAAACTGCATAATGAGGAGCTTCATAACTTGTACTGTTCTCCAAGTATAATCAGAATGATAAAGTCAAGGAGGATGAGGTGGGCAGGTCATGTAGCACGAATCGGGGAGACGAGGAATGCGTATAGGATATTGGTGGGAAAGCCAGAAGAAAAGATACCACAGGGAAGACCAGGGCGTAGGTGGGTGGACAATATTAAAATGGATCTTAGAGAGAGAGGATGGTATGGATTGGATAGATCTGGCTCAGGATAGGGACCAGTGGAGGGCTCTTGTGAACACGGTAATGAACCTTCGGGTTCCATAACATGCTGGTAAATTCTTGAGTAACGGCAGAATTGGCGGCTGATCCAGAAGGGCTCAGCTCCATGAGTAAGTAAGTAAGCCTGTTATCCTATGCGATCTCCTTCCTGTTTCTACGACCCCCCTCCCATCCCTGTTAGGCAACGGGATATCCTCTTCGACTTGAGGAGGGATCGGCCTTTCTGTATAGGCGCTCTTACTGAGGACTTGTGGCTTTATCAATAGCAGGCCGCGCCATAGCTCGAGCGGTTGGTCGCTGGCTGCCATCGCGGCGGTCCAGGTTCGATCCCGGGTCTGGTCAAGTGGGATTTGTGGTGGACAAAGTGGCGCTGGGACAGGTTTTCTCCGAGTACTTCGGTTTCCTCTGCCAATCTTCATTCCACCAACTGCTCCACAATCACCCTCACCTATCATCTGGGGCTGGTACAATAGGCCAGAAGTGTCCGCAGTACAAGGGACTTAGTCCCAGCCCACTAGTAACAAAAAAAATGGGCCGGTCCTGGGATTCGTTATCGGCCATCTGTGGTGGTGAAGTGATGGTATTGGGTGGGGAGGAGGCCAGTACATCGTCTTCTTCTCTTCTCAATTGTTGGGCTCCAAAGAAGCAATTTTGTTGAATGCCGGTATTCAAGTAAGTCTAATAGGCGTGACAGTAATGCATACAGTGCTTGAAACTGATACGCGATTTGCCCCTCCACTGCTGAGTCTTAACGCTTTGAATAGCCAATGTTTTCTAAGATATGTACATTCATCAAATATGCCGAAAAAGTTTAAACAAACGTTGCCTGTTAGAAAGCTGATGGCAGCTGCTTTCTGGGACAGGAAAGGAGAGCTGATGGTGGAATTCATGCAGCAAGGGACCGCCGCGAAAACAGAATTGTACTGCGAAACTCTACCAGGAGCAGCTCAACTCGGAGTTGAACTGTAGGGCGCGTGAATTAACGACAGAACTACAGTATTCGCAAATAAATTCAACTGCCAACTCAAACCCCTTTGTAGCAACCGGATCATGTGACAAAATATATACATATTGTGGCATGTAAATCCGTTGGTAGGAAACGTTCGAAAAATAAGCAGCTATACAACAGCCGTTGCTAGGTGATGGCCACAAAAGACACATACGCGACAAGTGATATTTTCTGTGTGGTCCGTGCAGAGGTATTATAAGCAGGGATCGTCCAGAGTTTAGATAGTTGGGAGATGGTCGCCGGCAAGTAAGAGAGCAAACACAAAAGCTGAAGAAGCTACGGTGTTGGAAGCCGTTACCGGGCGACAAGCGGGAAAGATAATTAGATAGACCAAGAAGAATTATTGCGTGCTGTAGTGAAATGTAGGGTGTGTAAATTGGCGATAGTTCTGTAGTTACTGGTGGTTGAGAACGGTAAGTGTGCAATGAATCCAGTTACCAATCCACTTTATCACGTGACAACATACATGAACACCTCGTACAAGGGAGACAAACGCCCTGAATTGACTTTTGGCTCTCTATCCACAGGTTTGATTTCGACAAGAAATCAATCGCCGTCGAAGCCGTCCTACCAGTTCTAAACTTTACTGGTGACTACGAAGTGAAGGGCAAGCTCATTGGAATTCCCATATATGGCAACGGGCCCATGAATGCGTCGCTCTGTACGTACTCACTGCATAAGCCAGAAAGTAAATTAGTTATTTGTTGAAGAAAGCAGCCTTCTGGGATGTGGCGCCGTGTAGATATTGGATTAACCGTCGTTTCGGAGGAACGTATCGCCTCCATCTTGAGGGTAGAAGACTCGACATTAGTCTGTTAGCACCTGCTCACGCTGGTTCCTTGTTCGCGGATTTTCCTTTTTCTTCTACCCTGAAGATGGAGGCGATATGTTCGTCTGAAACGTCCTTTAACACAATGTCTACACGGCGCCATATCCCAGAAGACTGCTTTCTTCATAGTCACCGCCGCGAAAACCTCAAATCTTAAATAGTTATTTGTTGGTGTTTGTTGGGAGACAAAGAATGTACAAGGTCTCACAGAACTACGTATAAAACGAAAAGGGAAATCACAGATTGGCAATCCGAACTTTAGCTTATGTTAACACGACGGGGGACCCCCGAAGGCACAGGGCATGTCCCTCAAAATTTTTGCAGCTTCAGTGCGTAACGTCAGAACTTCACTTCGGCTGCTCGGCTGACGCCGTGCACTAGGCCGGCCTGAAATGGGAACACACTCTCGAGGGGCTATCGCTTGCTGACTGCTGTCGAGAGGCGTCAGAAAGCGAGACTGGAACGCGTTGATGTAGGAAGCCATGCCGTATATTGGGCGGCAGGACCAGAAACAAGAAGGTATAAGAGAAATACGAATTGAGATCATTTATTACTGGGTTCTGGAGTGTGACACAGACAAATCTGGTACGTAGTTACCAACGTTTTGGGGAACTTACTGCCTCCATCTTCAGGGAGAAAACAGAATGCCAAGTCAGTCACATTACGACCGACAGTCTTTATATCAAGCCGAGAACAGATTTTCCTTACTATCAGATAGTTGGGGCTCTGTCGATGTGAGGGGATCACAGTTTGCAGTACGTGCCATCTATATTTGCAGTCTTACATGTAGGCATTCTACATGGCCAGTCGTCAAAGAGTCCGGTTCCTTGAGGCTACATTCTATTTACAGTTTTACATGTAACTGTAATATACAGAATACAGACTCCTTCTGTCAGTCTAGGCCGGGACAGCAGATCATGCCCAAACCCATGTAGCTCATGCTACAACGGCAGCCTAGCCAAGCGTAAGCCTCCTCCAATGTCGCGGACGTCTACATTTTCGTGATTTCGTACGAACTGCGCTGGTTGCTTGCAGATGCGCGGTGCTCACAACCCGTATGCAACTCTCGGACAGGTGTGAAACCTGGAAATTGCAGGCGCTGCAAGTTTAAGCAAATTCCCAGGAGTGGCAAGCATAAACTTGATACAGGGTCAGAATCTCTCAACTTGGAATAGGGAACAGACTGAAGCCCTAGGGTGCGGTCACTTCTGTATGCAATTCCCATGTAACCGAGATTCTACAGGGCTCAGAATTACTGGGGCTTGGGGATTCGTTTATCGCCCGGTTTCTGTCTTCAGGTGAAGGGGAAGACACCTACCGAGTTGGGTCCCTTGGAAACAGGTTAGGTGTACGAAGCGCCGGTATAGCTCAAGTCGGTACAGGGACTAGCTACGGGCTGGACGAGCGAAGAGTCGGAGTTCGAGTCCCGGTAGTGTCAAGAATTTTCCCTTCTCCATGTTGTCCAGACCGGCTCTGGGGTCCACCCAGCCTCCTATCCAAACCGGGGGCTCTTTCCTCGGGGGTAAAACGGGGTAAAACTCACCTCCAACTTGTGACGAGGTCAAGTAAATATGGATCTATACACCCACTGCCCCATACGCCTTCATGGCGTTGTGCTTAATTAGTTAAGTACAGGGACAGCTTTACCTTGCCTCATGAGGAGAATGGCTGGGCCGGGGCTCACAACGAATCAATTGAAAAAAGGGAACAGTGCACAGAAGAGTGGGCCCTTATAGGGGCCCATTTCCAGGACCCACACATAAGTGCGACAGTGTGAGAAGGCGTACGAACTGCTTGCGTTCTTCTTAGGGCAACTAACTAAGCTTCCAAGACGCCAGAGTGTCGGGAATAGCAAGGCGCATGGCCGGAGTCTGTAAACGCTCAAAGCGACCTTCTCCTACCGGATTTTGTTCCTATAAAGTCTCCTTGATAATCTGGGGAACTTACCAAGTTGTCCCTTTCCAGCAAAATGAATCTGGGTACGGAGGTACAGCTGCACTCATTCTTAATTTAGGCATTACATGGAGGGGTAGTCAGCTTCGCCCCTCGACGGTTTTACCTTTCGGAGAACGCAAACCCCGAAAATCGTTGTACTGGGCCATGAAACGGGAAGGATTCAGGTTTGCATTTGGGATGTCCCTGGTTCTAACATCAGCCCGGACACATGTGTTGATGGAGATTGCCATATTTTCCTCAGTCCCTCCATACAAAAGCAGAAACAGGGCCTTCAATCATACCAGCACCATTTCCTTCCACATCCTTGCCAATTCACTGAATGACCAGCCCATCTTGCGACGCCGCACGCACTGAGGTAAAGAACTGAAGGCTCTGGGGTGGGTGTCCCCAGGCAAGCTGGTTATGAGGTAGCACAGCCCTTAACTTAGTCTCACTGACGTCACAATTATCTCCATGCTGCTCCAGATAATACTAAAGGAAATTACCGGACAACTTACGACCTGGCCAAACTCGATGACGGCGAAGTGTACCTGGTTCTTCAGGACCACAGGCTGACGGTGGACCCAGCGCACGCAACAGTGGAACTCGGGAACCTGTTTGGCGGAAACGAAGTTCTGGGTGAGCTGAAACAACTGACTCCAGTTCCAAGTCCAACCACATGACTGCGAAGAGACTGATAGTATGTCTGTGTTTCAGGATATTACGTGAACAAACTCATTAACGCGAACTGGCGGGCAGTGCTGAAACAACTTGGAGAGTCGATAAACGAGGCCTTCGGCCTCACCATACACAGGATCTTCAGCGAAGCAGCGAAGACTGTACCTTACAAGGACTTTTTCGATGATATAGAATGAACAAGCTATCACATTGCAATTTAACCCTTTACATATCATGGCAATTATATATACTTACTTACTAATGGAGCCGAGCCTTTCTTGAGGAGCCGTCAATTCTGCAGCTACTCAAGAATTTCTTAGCATGTTGTGGAACCAGAATGTTCATTACCGTGTTCACAAGAGCTCTCTACTGGTCCCTATCCTGAGACAGACCAATCCAATCCATACCATCCCATCCTATCTCTGTAAGATCTATTTTAATATTGTCTACCCACATACGCCTTGGTCTTCACAGTGGTCTCTTTCCTTCTGGCTATCCCACCAATATTCTATATGCATTCCTCATCTACCCCATTCGTGCTACATGCTCTGCCCACCTCACCCTCCTTGACTTGATCATTTTAATTATACTTGGAGAAGAGTACAAGTTATGAATGTCCTCATTATGCAGTTTTCTCCAACCTCCTGTCACTTCATCCCTCTTCGGGTCAAATGTTCTCAACACTCTGTGGCAAATATATACATACATACATACACACATATATCATTCTTTAACGTTAAATCGTAGCTCCTAGCAATCTAGTTTATCTGTGTGATTTTGTTTTTCCTTACAATATTTATTACACCCATAAATATCGCTATACACTTGGTCGTCGACTTACGACCGACTTCCGTTGTGACTGACAAGTCGTAAGTCGATCTGGTGGTATGTCGGCCCTATATTTACTAACAGTATTTAGTAACCTTTCTAATCTTTCTATCATCTTTATAATTTATTTTTAAAAACTTTTACATTTTAATCATCTTTTATTTTTCATTTTTTTGTGGTCGTAACTCGACGACCAAGTGTAATGGATACGCGCCTACCGACTTCGCGCCTGCACCGCGCCCAACGTCATGAGGCGGCAGGAGCCGACATCCTCACATCTGCTGCATGGCTGCACACTTCCATAAGACAGACATGCGTACAAAATCCCGCCCGTACCGTCCACATTATCCTGTGGGCAGTGAACACGCGTCTGCTGCCTCACAAACAAAATTCCTAAACTTATTTTAAGGGAGAGGCATACGTACAGAACATTAACAGTACATTCTCAGAGTTGGGTCGAAAGTCGCGGGGCGGCCGCTGTGACAGAACATGATGACTACAAGACTGCGCACCAGAGGGCCCGATGGGCGTTGCCTATGCCACTTTGGCATTTACTTCATTTCTTTTCAATTACACAGTCGACATTCTCTACACTTGGCACTTGAAAGCTCAGAATGTAAGCAAGGAACACGGCCGCAAGCGAAAACGCACAGCTCTGTGGCTTGCGGCGTGACCGCTGGAACTTCTGAGTAATGTCTGTGTGTAGGAGCGGGCAAGAGGTTCCAAGACTGTGCCAACACGCCCTCCGGCTACACATACTCGTATGTTTCAGTAATTGTACAGGTGTCATAGCTCAGGCGGTGACTCGCTGGCTTCCCGACGCAGCGGCCCGAGTTCGAGCCCAGGTGAGGTCAAGTGCATTTGTGGTGGACAAAGAGAAACTAGAACAGGTTTCATCCGAGTACTTCGGTTTCCCCTTCCAATTCTCATTCCACCGACTGCTCCACACTCATCATCTTTCATCTGGGGCTGGACCAGTAGGCCAGTCAAGTGGACTCAGTCTCACCCCACCCCAAGAATTGAAATCAAGCCAACGAGACGTTTAAGACGTGAAGTGGAGACATAAACTGTTTCCTGTTTCGCGGAACGGAAGCAACAGGACAACAAAGCACGCAATGCCAATCTGTACGGTAGCCACAGCTGTACAAGCGATATGCAAGTAGAGAAGTGAAGTGTTACAACTGCTCAATCCGAATATTGCTCCTTTCAAGTTCTAGCCAATATGCACTCTGCGGTCGCGACAAGGAGAGCAGCCATACCGCGGGCGCTTTGTCACGAGCTCCGCATCCCGGAGGCCAGGGTTCAAACTCTGGTAAGGTCATGTGGGATATTCGCTTCCGACGCAAGGCGAGGCACACTATGGTCGGTGCTTTCCGGGCGTTACGGTTAACTGCAAATTCCTCAGTTTGTTTGTTCATTGTACAGGTCCTCGGTTTTATTCGTAACAGAGTTCCATGATTATGATTACTGAATTCATTCGTCTGATAGTTATTCATAATCCGCTTTTAATTTTACGATCTTCATTGTTACTGGTAATTGTAGTGCAATGTCTACATCGGAGATCAAGAAGAGCCGTGCCAACATTTGTGTCAAATTAGGGTCTTCTTGTGTATCCCGACAGCAGGGGCGTTACCCTGTCACTATGAACGGCAACTTGCAAGCAAACAGATAAACACATTCACACGGCGGCGCGTGTTGGCACAAACAGCGGGAAGGGGGGGGGGGGAGTTTTGAAAAATGAAAATAAATGATTTACTAAAAACAAAAGTCTGGTTTTCAAATGGCCGCTGGCAGGCAATATGCAGTGGCGATCAGGCTGGTATGCAACCTCAAGGTGACCCGGCCAGCCGTACTTAAAGCCCCCGTGATGACTGGGACGCTCAGTCACATCCCAGAGCCACAAGCGAGAGATCGAAATGGAGAAGACCCTCGCCCTCCTCGTCACTTGCTGCTTGCTTCTCAGCGCAACTGCCCTCAAGTTACGTAAGTTCTTGTTTCTGTAAGTTCCAGTCACTCAGCTCGCCCTCCGCCGCACGCAACGGCACACATCCTCGGATACGAGCAGACAGGGCGTCGTCAGGTGCGGCGCGGGGTAACGGCTTACCGCTGTAGGAAATGAAGCTACTCGAGATTATCTTCGGGTGAGTAATTCTGACCAGGCCGATTCGAATTTACTAAAGATACGGAGGAAAGATTGGAGGCAACACTTTCCCCGAAACACCTATAACTATCAGACTACAAGGCGTCACAATCCTGGAGACAGAAATCCTCATATTCTGCGGTGATAATATTGCCTCACGACCGCCCTGGTCAAAGCCTCATTATGAAACTGTGATATTTCAAATGAACAAAATACGTGGGTTCAAATGCGGTGTGAAAATCTAAATGATTTCAATGTTCAGTTTCTGTCTCCCAGGAAGCGGAGGGCACAAGTGACCCTACTTCGTTACTCACCCACCAAATTTCCAGCCTACGAGTACTCCATACACGAAATGCGTCGTAAATGAACCATAAACGGCTGAAGGCGCAGCGCTCTGGTCACTATTATCATTATTATTATTATTATGACATTACATAACATTACTGTAATTATTACAATTACTATTATCATTCGATTTCATACAAACTTCGTGTACTCGGAATTTTGTCGGAAACAGAGTAAAAAGAGCATTAGTTCATAGGATGTGCCGCCGTGTAGTCTGGTGGAACTTCGCCGAAGATATGCTAAGCAAGGAGTTCTCAACACTCTACCAGACTACACGGCACCACATCCCTAACAACGGTGTGAGCCCTTCTGGTTCTTCTGCTAGACGAAACTGGGAGCTAAGATTGCAACGTCCGTGCTCCAGTGGGGTTTGAGGCTTCCGCTCGGTCAGTGTGGGAGCGCACACGCCACTTGACAGGACATGCAGAATGCACTCAAGGCCAGCTGCAGCTGACTTGGGTACCAACTGTAAACTAAACACTATGCCATGAAGGCGTATGGGGGAGTGGAAGTACATACCCACGTTATCATTGACCTCGTTATTAGTTTGAGAGGAGTTGTCAGTTTTAACCCTAGGGAAGGAGTCCCTATTAATCTCAAGATAGGAGGCTCACACTGAGGGGCCTAACGGCTGCGCAACGGCTCCACATTGAGGGAGGTGGCCTCGGACGGCGCTTACCCAGTCCTCTTACATCAAGACCTGCCTTGACTGGAGACCAAGGCTCACACGACTGTCGAGTGTGAAAGGCCTCAAGCTAGGCAACACCACTGCAGCTGGCCTCCTGCAGAGTTGCTTAGTATCAGAATGCCAGACGCTCAGGAACGCGCTGTGCCCACAGGATTGGTAGTGCTTGCTGCATGGATCATAAAATAACATTCTTAACGAAAACCCGATTATATGCCTTTATCTTTACAATACTAAAATATTACATCAAGGGGAAACCCGTTTTCATATACGTGATAAGGGGCCATGAAGCCCTGTATAGTACGTTCTCTTATTACAGTAAAATACTGAAATCGGCCACAAAATACAACGCACGTGTCTGACATAAACCGATATGACAACTTTAACCACCAAACAAACAACTTTAGAATTACGAGCATGTATCTACATTCCAGGTTGGCATTTCTCGTGGCTGCTTAAGGCAGTCCCCTCATAGAAACTACCCTCCTCGGGGCGTGGAGTNACAAACTACGTGGTTTTAGTCCGCAAGCGAACTATACCGACCGAGAGACCGTCGCTTGTTGGCGAAGTTAGTGTCAACTTTAGCATATAGAGGATGTCACGTGGTCAGTGCAACGAATTCCCACGGCCGTTAATTTCAGTTATCTAGACCGTAGCCGCTATTTCCTTGAAATAACTCCTCAGTTATCCTCACGAGGCTGAGTGGACACCGTTCCAGACCAACTTCTTCTCAGAAAAAATCTTGTAGCGCAGGGAATCGGACATTCATAAAACTAATTTCCCATTACTTGTCAATTTTAGCGAGACCAAACCCAGTGCTACGAAGCTGGCTGGTCACCCTGACGACAAGGTCACTGCCAGTGAGTGACCTCAGGGCTATCCTGGTCCACCTACTCCTCACCTCCTCAGTGCACTTGATGGCCTTCATGTGGACCCAGCGGGTCTGAACATTTAAATACTTGCGTGACTAAGAAACCGTCCTATGATTCTCGATCTGCAGTTTTTATTCGCCCTTCCTTACTCAGTCTGGCGTTCCTCAAGGTTCAGGTTTGCGAACTCTGTTCTAAAATAAGTGCATTAATGCTTTGTGTATCAAAACCAAACCTTCGTGTTTTCTTCTTCTTGCTGACCATGAAAATATTGTTTTTTCATGACAGACTTGTTTTGCATCACGTTAATCGTACGGAGCATAATTCTGGTCAAACAACTTACCCCTATCTCCAGAGAGTATAATTATAATGTGCTGTCTCATATATCATGTCATTTGAGGACACACTGCGCTAAACACCTTGCGGTTTTCCTAGTGTCTAAACTGAAATTACAAAAGAATGTTGATTTGTTGATCTGTTCCCTTCATCAGGCAATTCTCCGTTACTTTAAGTGATTCAAGGTTGCTCTGAACTTCCCGCGGTTGCTCCGTTTCCAAAATGAATCCTCAGATGTGACGGAAGGAAGGACTGGGAGCGCGACCCGTGGTGCTGCCACTGCAAGGGGGCCCCAGCACGACAATGAGGGACATTCCTGTACACAACGTTCCGTGTAGGCTCACGTCAAAGTTACCCTGAAGCAAGCAGAACCGTATAGAGGTGAATGGCAGAGCGCCCTTGTCATACACATCCTGTAAATTCGTGACAGACACATCGTGCATTGTGCTGTGGTTAACTGCAACGGCGCCGACCGTGTGCGGCACAGAGGTAGCCGTGAACGGCTGCGCGGCGGAGTGCGCAAACACAGTTACGGGCACGACGAATTCAAGCAGGGAAGCATAAGTTGTCGAGTTTGCGGATCTAAATAACGCTACACTTGGGAGCTTATCTCTAGAATATGAGATGCAATAATAGGCACAACATAACTAACGTGTGAGGTGATGGAACTAGTGACTATGAATGGCAGTGCGCATCCAGACAGCAGGGCCTCTCCAACTCTGCAACTTGCAAGCAAACAGTTAAACACATTCACACGGTGGCGCGTGTTGGCACTAACAGCGGGGGGGAGGGGGTGGGGGGGAAGCGAAATGAAGCTAACGAATACAACACTGCACAGTACACAACGGAAGGTGATAAACAGGGCTAAGCGACGGACGAGATGATGAAAGGAGAAGAGGGAACGCGGAAAGAGTGGGATCTCCGAGGAGAACAGACATGAATATATTGAGAATATGTTCAGTACAGACAAACAAGATGGGAACTGTGGTGACGTACGAAAGCAACAGCTTTGCAGAGTAAAATGTAACCAGAAGGAGGCCGTACTCAGGTCCACGGAGAGACATCTCTTCTTGACGGAACTTAAACAATCGAAGTGAAAACCTGTCTTTCGCATCAGACAAATCCCTTCATCTCCACAAGAACATGACAGACCTGCCTGGAACTTCACAACTTCCAGGACATTAGCGAGAAGTTATGTGAAAATCTGCAGGACCTGCACATTGCCGGAATGACGCATGACATGGCTATTTCTACATTTCTCTGTTACCCAAGAAACGTGAAAGAAGAGATCAATTGGACTCTTCCACTTAGAGGCAGACGTAGAAGACTATAGAGTCCAGTGTTACGCGTGTCAAAAGTTCGGCCATAAAGCGCAGTGTACACTCTCAGCGCGAAATGAAACTCATGCGGGGCAACAGGTTCACAGGAAGAGAAGCAAGAACAAATATATACAGAGACCACAACAAGCTTCTGCCAAGCATTCAAATGTAAAGAAACAAAATGAGCCCCAACCTCCCTCAGCCTTCCTCAAGCTGCAACTAACATAACCCCCCCCCCCCCAAANTCACGCCCCACGACAATCCGTCAACATACGATACAGAGAGGACGGAAACTCTTTCTCAGCTTAGCAAAGAAACATCCTCCATCATCCAGGGTTGCAATTTCAGAGTGCAATCGTTCGGACGGGTCAAATCTACTGCAGGCGAAACCACACAGGACCTACCAACCAAATACTGGCCTGCACAAGGACGCAGACCGTCAAACGGAGGTAGAAGTAGCCGAGCAGTAACATCCACATTTCATCACAACAAAGTAAACCTACCACAACTTACAGCACTTGAGTTACAGCCGAATATATCCTAACCAGGACAAGGACTTATACGCCACACCCAACGGACCACTTGTTGCCCACGATCTGCCGGCACTCACCCAGTACACGCAGAACGCCGTGGCATTCCTGTCGGACAAACGCAGGGCCGCTCTCCAAAACAACAACGAAATCACGGATCCACATCCTCCCACACACTTCCCGGACCGGGCGTCCTCGACACGGCCGTTACAAAAACCTCAGCTGTACCGCAGAAGCAGTAAGCTCCGATCTCAACCCAGTTACACTGGTTATGGGTCGGGAACCACATGAAACAGGCAGCTGCTGAAACAAACGCGACCAGAATGTCAGTCGAAGAAATAGACGCTGCAATAATCATATTCACATTAACAATACAGGTCAGCCAAAAAACGCCTCAAAACTATACAATACGGACCTGCCTACAGACCCGGCCATTCCCTGTGTCGCGGGCGTAATGCCAAGAAGGGGTAAGCAAGAGGAAGCATACCTTTGTATTCTCTTGCACAGCAGGCGAGAAGACAAAAGCTTCTGGACTGAATGGTAGCAAGCATTGCAAGAGCTCAGGCTCCCCTTAATTTCAACCTAAATAGAATTCTGATTTGTTACAGTCGTTCCCAAATATCTGAACTGTGCCACATTTTCAAAACATCTGTTAGTTATCTTTATGTCATGATTTTGCCCTGCATTTTGGTGACGAGACAGCAACATATACTTAGTTTTCTCTGTGTTTACTTCTAAACCTACCTCCTTACTAACGTCACTTAAAGTCTGTGTGTTTGTCTTTATGGTATCTACATTATCACCCAGTAGATTCACATCATCAGAATAGGCCAACAGCTGATGTGTCTCGTTTAATTTCAGTCCCACCTGGTTTTCCTAATGGAATATTCTAAAGCAAAGTTGAAAAGCAGTGGCGATAAAGCATTTCTGTGTTTTAGACCATTCTGGATAGGAAATTTATCAGACAAAAGTTTACGTATATGTGGACTTTACTGTATGTTTTGCCTAAACACATTTTAATCAGGCTGACTAGTTGCATGGGTATCCCAAATTCTATCAGAATGTTGTACAGTACTTCCTTCCTAACTGAATCATAGGCTTTCTTCAAGTCTACAAATTGCTGATGTACTGTCTCATTGTACTCCCACATTTTCTCCAGAATCTGACGAATGCAAAAGATCTGATCAGTAGTTGATCTGCTATGTCGAAACCACATTGATGATCCCCATAATTGTTATCTATACATGGACTTAATTTCAGAGAAGAATATTGGATAACATTCTTGTATGAAGTTGATAGCAGTGATATCCCTTGGTAATTAGCTCAGTCGGTTTTATGGCCCTTCTTGTGAACTGGTACAATAAGAGACTCTGTCCACTGATCAGATAATTCTCCCTTATTCCAAATAGAATTAATTTGGCAATACAAATAGACAGATACGAGTACTGCAATAATTGACAAAAAAGAAAAAGAGACGTGTTTCCCAAAACAGGGCAAGGATAATCGAAAGAAGCAAAGTGTTTGTGGATATACCTCGAGAGAAGAGTAGCACAGAGATCAGACGTTACAGCAATGCAACGCTTTGTATCGCCGCTCTCCATCTTATGCTTGCTGAAATGTACGTGGTAAGCGGAGAAGTCTTCGAGAAAGAAGGATTTCGGAAATGGCTTGAACAATATCGACGTAGGAATTCCTATTACGACATTAAGACGCAAGAACAAAGAGCAGTGGCAAAAGTATCAGTACATGTGTAAATATAAACGGGAGAAGGCGACAATAAATAAAGAAAGGCAAGTAGAGCAAGGATAAGAAATGTAGCAAAAAAAATCTAGTTTTCGGCAGGCGGCTGGCACGCAATATGCAGTGGCGATCAAGGTGACCCGGCCAGCCGTACTTAAAGCCCCCGTCATGACTGGGAAGCTCAGTCACATCCCAGAGCCACAAGCGAGAGATCGAAATGGAGAAGACCCTCGCCCTCCTCGTCACTTGCTGCTTGCTTCTCAGCGCAACTGCCCTCAAGTTACGTAAGTTCTTGTTTCTGTAAGTTCCAGTCACTCAGCTCGCCCTCCGCCGCATGCAACGGCACACATCCTCGGATACGAGCAGACAGGGCGTCGTCAGGTGCGGCGCGGGGTAACGGCCTTTATTCCAGAGANGGGCGTGGGGTAACAGCTTCCCTCAGTAAGAAATGAGGCTAGTAACGAGGGTTGTCCTCGGGGAAGTGATGATGTACGGTATGGTGCGAAGTTACAGACGTTAAGCAGGACGGCTCGGAGCCAAGTTTCTCCGAAACGTCTGTAAACACCAGGCTACATGGCATTACACCCCAGAAGACAGGCATATTCGTGTCCCGCCAGTACAACCTCTACACAAGACTGCACTGAATACACTGATTATAAAACTGTAATATTATAAATGCAGCGTGACAATGAATAAATGTTTACCTTGATAATATGAAACTACACCGCGACTGGTCCTGCCGTGCCCGCAGAAACCCTCAGCGCAGCTGCAAATCAAGCAACAGTGCAAAACACTTCCATCAGCTTTTCTCGTAGTTACGGACACTCTCACCGTTACACTAACATATTAAAGTGATATATTAGAAATAAAATTAATTTCATATACGAGATAACCAAGCGGGTCATGAAGCCCTTCACACCACGTTCCCTTACTACAGTATGTTAGTCAAATCGGCCACAAAATGCAACGCACGTGCCTGACATAAACCGATATGACAACTTTAACCACCAAACAAACAATTTTAGAATTACGAGGATGTATCTACATTCCAGGTTGGCATTTCTCGTGGCTGCTTAAGGCAGTCCCCTCATAGAAACTGCCCTCCTCGGGACGTGGAGTCCCCATCCCCCGGTGGCAATGTAACAGATTGAAGCTTCTGCTGCGTGTGAGGATCCTCGCGGGATACTCACCGCTCACCTCTGCCCATTTACTGAGGAAGATTTCAATTCTTAGTTTCTCGGCGCAGCCATTCCCTGCAACAATCTTACCGGTCTCCTAAGCACGCAACACAGTAGCTGTTGGTAGTTACAGGCCTATTGCATCTCTCAACGCTTCATCCAAGGGTTACGAAATTGTCATTCAAAAAACTACTTTCCCGTTAGTTTTAATTTCAAGTTGAATTCTTCTCCACATGATTTTAGCGAGACCAAACACAGTGCTACGAAGCTGGCAGGTCACCCTGACGACAAGGTCACTGCCAGTGAGTGATCTCAGGGCCATCCGAGTCCACCTACTCCTCACCTTCTCAGTGCACCTGATGGCCTTCATGTGGGCCCAGGGGATCTGAACATTTAAATACTTGCGTGACTAAGAGACCGTATTATGGTTCTCCATCTGCAGTTTTTCTTCGCTTTTAGGCAGTCTGTGTTCCTCAAGGTTAAGGTCTGCGAACTCCGTTCTAAAATAAGTGCATTAATGCTTTGTGTATCAAAACCAAACCTTCGTGCTTTCTTCTAAGTGCTGACGATGAAAATATTGTTTATTCATGACAGACTTGTTTTGCATCACGTTAATCGTCCGGAGCATAATTCTGGTCAAACAACTTACCCCTATCTCCAGAGAGTATAATTATAATGTGCTGTCTCATATATCATGTCATTTGAGGACACACTGCGCTAAACACCTTGCGGTTTTCCTAGTGTCTAAACTGAAATTACAAAAGAATGCTGATTTCTTGATCTGTTCCCTTCATCAGGTAATTCTCTGTTACTTTAAGTGATCCAAGTTCGCTTTGAACTTCCCGCGGTGGTAATTATGAGAGGCGTCATCTCCCGCACTGTGACGCCGTGTAGCCTGATAAAGCGTGCAGATATTTCCTACGAACCTGATGGTTATATATTCAAGCTACACAAAAAAGCAGAATACAAGAAAATACAGCGTCTCCCATCGATAGTGGTTGTTTTACTCTTACACCTTGACGAAGGAGGGAGTATATTCCTCTGAAACGTCAATAAATTTTTACCATGAAGCATGCTGCCACTTCCCGATAGATACACGTAGTATTCTTCATAGCTCAAGGATAACATGGAAAGATCGCATAACAACCAAATCGTAACGCGTCCAGAATTCCATTAAGAGAAATTCAAACGGAATGCAACAATTGGAAGCCCTACAGAGACAGGAAGGAGAACTGTATAAAACGTACCTTAGAAAAATATGTCACAGTGTATGGAGTGGATTCATCTGGCTGAGAACCTAGGAAAAATTGCGGGCTGTATTAAGGGCGGTAATAAATTGGAGGTTCCATGACACCCCGAAATTATCTTGAGCCCTACACCGACGCTCAGTTTCCGCACACGTCAGCTCTGTTTCTCACGTGCCGTCACTGATTCGTTTCAGCTGACTTCGTGAAGAAATGCTCCTTGAAGGACCCGGAATTCAACGCCTGTGCCTTGAAGAACGCAAGGGAAGCACTTCCTCATATCGTGAACGGTAAGCATCCGACTGTTCCCAGCCCTGCAACTGCGCACAAACGGCAGCCACTCGGCGCGTGTTCACACACAAGGATATGTAATGTCCTTCGTCGTATTTATAGTCCGGCCGGGCTGAGGCGTCGGTACGTGCCCAAACTGACATTCGTGGCTTCTTCGGAAACATAAAAACAAAAGAGAAGAGCGACTCGTGCCGAGGGTTGCATAACCGGGACTCGATGTCTCTAGTGAGTGAGATTTCGGAGGAATATATTGTTTCCATCTTCACAGCAAGACAAATGAGCAACCAGCCAGAAGGAAATAGCAAGCACACTCGCTGCCTTTACTTCACTGCAGGTTTGCTCCATAAGTCTTACCTGCCACTGAAGCAGCAGAATCCTCCGAAACGTCACTGAACCTCTACACGAGTACACGGTGTTCCATATCGGATTACAGTAATTTTTTATTCGAAATTTCATTGGCGAAAAAGTTGTCAGCAATCGGCATTTCGGGAAAACTTGCTGACTTGCCATACGATCATTCTGATTACTGCATATTATTGGCAACATACAACACGCATGAGAGAATATACACGTATACCTCGAACAAATTCTCAAAAGAAAAAACCAGATTGAGAGATACCACTTGAAAGGCAGTCTCAAACGTGAGAATAATATTAAAACTGATCTTAAGGATAGATTATGGAAGAATGTAAGAATGTACATTGGATTAGTTTTGCTTAGGATGGCTGTCAGTGGTGGTTCCA
This sequence comes from Cryptotermes secundus, assembly GCF_002891405.2. Taxonomy (NCBI): domain Eukaryota; kingdom Metazoa; phylum Arthropoda; class Insecta; order Blattodea; family Kalotermitidae; genus Cryptotermes; species Cryptotermes secundus. Next base: position 92,609 of record NW_019729215.1, read on the forward strand.
AAAATGTGATTGAAATTGTCTAGCTGAGCAGCCATTACATTTACAGATATGAACATGTATTCCTTGCTGTACAGCTGAGTGACGGCGTATGTATATTTCAGGACTAAAAAAATTCCAAATCCCGGTCCTAGATCCATTGATTGTGGAGGAGATAAGAGCGGTAGATGGACAAATCGACATGGCTGGCCTGAACGTCAGAGTGGAAGGGATACGGAACGCCATTCTGGAGAGCATCAGGTAACCTCGTGTTGTTCTGGCCGCGTGCAGCTCACACTCGGTCATCTCCTACTGGACTAGAGTTCTCCGGAGTATGACACCGTGTAACCTGGTAGAAACTAGCCGGAAACAGATCCACACTGAGCTCAACTTCCGCCTCTTTTTCATACATTCGTCCCTGACGATGGAGGCAATATCTTGAATGAATGTATAAGGGGTGGGCCTTCTCAGCTCTTGCACCGCGACCTACAGTGGTCCCTTGTTCTTCCCCTTTTGATTATGCCCTCAGCAAACCTGCGCTTCCAATGAAGCGCGGAATTCTGTACGTGGGGACGTCGAAATAGTCACTTGGTTCCATAACGTATTGACCCATGTAACATAATTTTAAATAAGCAATATGTTAGTCCCAATGTCGGTAAAGTTATAGGACTACACGGCGTCATATCAGCTGACCTAGGTCGCATCCAGCCCGCGAGTTCTGCGAGGCTGGCTGGCATCGTCACACAGACCGCTCTAACACTCTGTCCGTCCACAGTTTTGATTTCGACCAAAAGAAGATCGCCGCGGAGGTCGTTGTTCCAGAAGCACACTTCTCCGGCCGGTACGAGGTGAAGGGTAAACTCCTGACGCTGCCATTGTCCGGCAACGGACCTTTCAACTCCACCTTCTGTAAGTGACTTCATTCCACCGCCTTATTCGAGACACAATATAACGTTATCTACTCCGAAGGACAAATTACTAATTCTTAATGACAGAAAACGCTTCGTAACGGTGAGATGAAATCTCTGAAATGAAGCAATTTCTGTTCCGTTTCATGAAGTGTGTGCTTTTCTACAGCGTCACGAAAACGGAGAAGAATAGTCTGGAGAAACATCGACCAATCAAGTTTCGGGTCGAGCTGGGCAGGGCGTTACCGACCTCTGCGAACAGATTCACGAAGCCATTGGAAACGGTTCCCTATCGCGTGCTCAAATATTTCGGTGACACGAACAACTTGTAAACGAGCTAGAGAGAGGGGAACATGAACCGAAAGTTGCACGCCCCGCTCCTGGCAGATCAAGCACAAACGTCGATTCTGTAATGACGTTTCATAATTCCAATTATAGCCGATTTACTTAATATTAATGTATGTACGGTTCACCAAATTGTTTCACGAGATTTGGACGTGAGAAAAGTATTTATAAAGATGATTTCAAAAAACTTTAATAGCGACCATTGTCGGCAGAAATGTTTGGACTGTTCGAAACTGAACCAGATTTTCTGCACTAGATCATAACAAGAGACGAAATTTGGTTTTCCCAATACGTCCCTGAGGAATATCACAACCACAATCTCCGAGACACAAGAAAACTCTCTTGCGCAAATCAAACATCAAGGCAACTGACACCATTTCCTTATATTCTCGCGGGGTAGTTCATTTTTTTTTTGTTTTATTATTGCAAATTTACAATCTACTCCATAGTAACAATATGAGTAATTAGTAAATGGTTTAAATGGGTAGTTCATGAAGAACTTGTACCACCTGGAGTCGCGGTGAATCAAAACTTTTATTTTGAAGTCAGAGAGGGCGTGATGTGAGTTCGAATGGAAACTGCAGAGGGCTGCATCCCTCGAGCTTCAGTACGAGAAAGCGACTGCGCACACAAAATTATCAGTTCGTGAATTTTTCTTGCGAAAAAGTATATTCCCGTGTTTCTGCAGTCCTCCTATTCTGCAAATTTATCGCCTTGTGGTTCTCAGTTCTTCACAAAATTAAAATCCAGAGTCAAAAGCTACGGTTTCCAAACATTAGACATCGTACAGGAGACTTTACCCGACCGCATCACAGCCCTACAACGTTCGTTTGGACGATTTTTTTTTATTTAACTCCAATAATTATACAATCTATCCATTAAGTGTGGATAATAAGTAAATTTTGTGGTTAATTTGAATATAGCAAAAGGAAAGAGAGTACTTGACGTGGTGAGCATATTCCAATGAACATGCTCAATACTTATTTTAACTGCTTAGTAATATGCAGTTAAGTGTTGTATTATTCGAATCTGGTGGGCAAATCCGACGGTTTAAATCTGTTTAGCCTCCTGATCTCCCCTTCGTTGTCGAGTAGTTTTTGTGCCAAGTTGTTCGGATGGGCTTAGAGTCTGATTTTATACTTTTTGCTGTTTTTTTTTTATTTCCTCTCGTACTGTTGGTACATCTAGGTCCTTATGTAGTACAGTGTTCGGCACATACCGCGGTGCGTTAACTATTATTCGTAATACTTTGCTTTGAAATCGTTGGAGAATTTCTATGTTTGAGTTACTGGCTGATCCCCATAATGGTATCCCGTACGTCCATATCGGTTTGAGCATGGTTTTGTACAGTAAGATCTTGTTTTCTGTCGATAGCTCCGACTGCCTTCCCAGCATCCAATACATCTGTCGGAATTTTATTCCGAGTTGTTTTCTTTTGGTGTGAATGTGTTTTTGCCATGTCAGTCGTTTATCCAGGTGTATACCAAGGTATTTGGCGTCTTCCGCTTGTGGTATCTGAGAGTGATTTAACGTTACTGGAGGACAGGTAGTGCGTTTCATGGTAAACGTTACATTCGTAGACTTATTTTCATTTGCCTTCATACGCCACTTTTTCAGCCAGTGTTGAATTTTATTTAGGTGGTCTTGTAAGTTCCTGGATGCGGATAGAGGATTGGTATGAGATGCCAGGATAGCTGTGTCATCTGCAAACGTCGCTGTTGTTGTCTTTCTAGTTGTTGGTAGATCTGATGTGTAGATCAAGTATAGCACTGGTCCTAAAACGCTACCTTGGGGTACGCCAGATGATATTGGGTATAGGTTTGTTAATGCCTCCTGTTGCTTTACAAAGTAGTATCTATGTGTAAGATAGGATCTCAGAATTGCGTACATTTGATGCGGAAGTTTCTGTTTCATTTTGTAGCATAGTCCTGCGTGCCAGACCTTGTCAAAGGCCTGTTCTATGTCAAGGAACACCGCTGTGCAGTAACGTTTTGTTTCGAGATCTCTGTTTATTTGGTTGACTAGTCTATGGACTTGTTCCGTAGTTGCGTGCTTGTTTCTAAATCCGAATTGGTGTTTGGGAATTATGTTTTGATCTTCTATCACTGGTTTTATTCTTTTCAGTAGTAGTTTTTCAAGTACCTTGGATAGTACGGGTATCAGACTTATTGGTCTGTAGGATGTTACTTCTTTCGTGTTTTTCCCGGGTTTGTGCAGCATAATTTGTGATATTTTCCATTGTATTGGGTAGTATTCTACTCTTAACACTGCGTTGAAAATGTCTGTAATTTTTTGGATGCATTTTTCTGCTAATTCTTCCAATATTTTTCCCGTGATTAAGTCGAATCCAGGAGCTTTTTTGGGGTTGATTTCTTTTTTGATGACCGCTTCCACTTCTTTATATTTGAAGTTTCGCATTGGTAGGTTCATCTGATAGGGTGCATCTAGGAAGTTGTTGATTTCGTATTCTTCTTCTTGTGTGGTCTCAGTGTCGAAAGGTTTGAAGACTTTGGAGAGCTATTTGGCGAATGTTGCGGCCTTCCCTTGATTGCTTCTTGCCCAGTTGCCTTCTTCCGTTTTTATTGGTGGTGCTGGCACCTGAGGTCTTTTCAGTCTCCTCGTTGCTTTATACAGTGAGTAATGGGTAGTTTCTGTTGCAGTTAATCCCTTCAGGTACTCCTGGATGGTTTCATTTTTTAGTTTTTTGTAGTAATTTTCTTAATTCTTTGTTTTTTTTTATTGTAGATGCTCTTGTCAGATTCTGTTCTGGTAGTCTGCCATCGTTTTCGTGCTCTTCTCTTTTCTGCGATTTTTTGTTTAACAATAATTGGGCTGTTCTTTTTTATTCCCTTGTCATTTCGATCTGGTGTGGCTTGCCATGCTGCTAGTTGGATTGCCTTGGTTAATCTTTCTACTTCGTCATCTATGTCAGATTCTGTTTTTAGGGGGGTCTCCAGTGTGACTATTTTATCTAATGTTTCCCGAAACAAATTCCAGTTCGTATTCTTGCTATGTAGGGAAGGTTCTTTCGGTTTTTCTAGTATTTGGGCGTACATGGTGACTATGATTGGGGTATGATCAGACGTGAGATCTAGGCTTGATTCCACTAGGAATTTTTTTGTGTTAAGTCCTTTGGTAACACAAAAGTCTAGTATGTCCGGAGTCTTTCTGCTGTCTGTTGGCCAGTATGTGGGTTGTCCTGTTGTTAAGTAGCTTAAGTTGTTGCTGTTCATGGTAGCAAGTAATTCTCTTCCTTTTGAGTTTGTGAGTCTGGAACCCCATTGTACGTTTTTTGAATTAAAGTCTCATCCCACCAGGAAATTGTTGCCCAAAGTTTTAAAGAAATGTTCAAAGTCTTTGTGTTTGTTATTATGCTTTGGCGGGCAGTAGATCGAGGAGATTGTTATTTCGCTTGAATGTTCCTGTACGACTACGCTAGTAGCTTGTATATTTTCTTGTTTGTATCCTTCTTTCTCATAATGCTTGATATTGTTTCTGATCATTACTGCTGTGCCTGCGTGTGCTGTCCCATCAGGGTGATTTGTGTGATATATGTTAAAATTTGGTATTTTTATGTAACTTTTGTTTGTAAAATGTGTTTCTGAGATTAGCATTATGTCTATGTTATTATGTAGTAGGAATATAGACGAAAAATTGAACATACAATTTTGTACAAATGTAATCTGAAGCCTTTCCTACACATCCCGCATTCAATCATTAGCTCGCTCCGTAAACAGAACCTACATCGAAGGTCACGAAAAAATAGCACTTTTTTCAGTGCATCGTGTGTATCCTGTGAGCTGTAATATGCGTACTAGTTTAGTACAACCGTACTCAGAAATCTGAACTCGTGCTGACAGTACAGTCACACTGACACCAGATATACACAGTACCCTGGCAATGTGATGAACACAGTAAGACATATTTCAGAAAACTATGCTCCTGCGTGTCTGTCATTCAGCAATAAAATTACCGCGACAGATGTAGACGCTGCCTGATCCCAATAGTCTCCTCCGCAATAGACCTTTCAAGCGACGAACTGCAGTACACCAGACCGCACAACTGAACCCTCCACGTGCTGGCTGCGGGCGGGGACCAGGTACTCATATCTCTTTCGGAAGACTGCGATTATGTTATACGGCACAAAATAAACAAGCCCAGTCAGTACCTCACAGGAAACAGGCTACGACTCCGCTACATGTTATTTTAGGGGAGGAAAATCGCTGCTTACTATGAGAACCACATGGAGCACGCAAATATATTCTATGAGCAAAATGCAGAGTTTTTATATAACCCGTAAATTTGTCAACATGTACGGTGGCCACAGAAGTTAAAGCAATTTGAAAAAAAAAATGCGGCAGTTTTTGGAAGACAATCCAATCCATATTTTCAGCCCGAAAATCAAATAGTTTTCCAAAAGCACGAAAACCATTGCAAAGAAATGAACCCTTTTCTAGACATTCTCTGAGATGAAGCAATCGAAATATATTTTACCAACAGAATCACTTACTAGAACACACACAGCAATGCTTTTCAGGCACTAGCCGTATTTATTACAAAATAAAAAGACTTTTCAAAATAACTAGATGAAACATATCCTGAACTTAGGTTTATTTGACCTCGCGCACATAAAGTACAATGTATTTGCCATTCTACTAAAGACGAGATTATAAATATTTGAAACCTTATTGCAACAGTTATATAAGTCGTTTTCTAAAAGCCACCCCCCCCCTAATAATGAATGAATGAATACCTCGCTTTCTCACAATAAACACTTGAGCAAGGATGTTGGCATGTCATACTCATCCCTTCTGCTGAATGCGCCTCTTACTTTTGTTTCAAGGAGATGAGCAAACACTGATTCAGGAATATATTCATGATTCCTTCTGAGCACTGTACACTCTGATACGGACAAAGGAACAACACTGTCAGGGGCCAAACTGGTTTATGTTTTGAGGCTGAAGCACTGCCGCATTTAAAATTCATTCTGTACTCATTAATGCGAACTGTTTTCTCCTAGACCATCTTTACGTCAAGTATGTGACGACTTTCGACCTGACCAAACACGACGATGGCCACGTGTACCTCGAACCAAAGGAATATAAGGTACACTTTCAACCGAAGAATGTAAAGGCTCATCTCGGAAACCTATTCAACGGCAACACAGTGTTAGGTAAGCTGAGAACTTGCGCAGGTCCAGACCTCACTGCAGATGTCCGCAGAGGCTGATAATATGTCTGTGTGTTTCAGGGGACATCATGAACCAATTTATCAACGAGAACTGGCGGGAGGTGCTGCAAGAGCTCGGGCAGCCCACGTACGACGCTCTGGGCCTCGTTGTGCACAAGATCCTTAACAATACCATGAGGGTCGTTCCTTACAAAGATCTCTTCGATGACACAGACTGAGCATGTTGCATGGCAGCAGTGCTTACGAGTTCCTCATGCTTTCCCGCCCACTATCTCGACATTTGCCCAGCAACATCTGTGGCTGTAACCCGAACAACATTTAGGAAGTCTGGTGTTGTCGCCAATGAAACACCGCATCTCCAGATGTACGAGTATTTGAAGGAGAAAGCTCTAGATCGCATTAAGTGGAAGAACTGTTTTGGAAGAGACCGTGGACCTGTCGTCTGACAGATTACTGATGAATGAATAAATACTCGTACATCTGGAGATGCGGTGTTTCATTGGAGACAACACCAGACTTCCTAAATGTTGTTCGGGTTACAGTCACAGCAGGGGCGTTCAAACGCAAACGGACACAGCACAGCAGAGAACAAGGACCCACAGGCATCCTGGCTCCTGCGCCTTACGGCCGATTAATCAGAAAATAAATAGAAATACTGGTCTTTAGATGAAACAACTATCTACAGATGGCTCCCGATTATCTCTGGAACAGAGGCAATTTCCTGGAGAGTCCGAAGTTTTGTGCCGTGGAATGAGGAGCGTCTCGGAGTTTGGTGTGTTCAACCTATACATTCGTGTGTATACAAAGGATTCAGTCTGACCGCTCTGCACAACAAAGGACATTCATTTCTGATTTGCACTCGTCCACTGTTGTTCTGCAATTTGTATCCGTATCACTGAACAGAGTGGCCTTACGTATGTGTATTTATACCACATGTAGCAAAGTACTGAATAAAGTTACTCACCCGACTTCTACACTCATTTGCGAGACACGCACAACTGAACCACTCCCAACAAAAGTAAGGATACATTTGGGTTCGGGGTAAATCCTTATGTTCTGGCCGCCACGAATATAAAGGCGAATATCTTCTAGGGTGTGACTCCGTGTTTTCTGGTAGACATTTCCAAACACTAGGGAGGGACGTGCTTCGCATCTTCTTGGCAGAAGAGCAGGGGCTGTGGACTACGAGCGAACCATCTTGAGTGCTTCTGTTTGTTTGTTGTTTAAGGACGCTGTCTGTATCGAGACTGCAAAGCGTCCTTGGTTAGAAGAATTAACGAATATGAAGATGGTGGCATGAGGACTGGCACGGAAAAGCCAACTACTCGGGAACGGTTTCGCAACGCTGTTAACTCTGCATAGTTAGTCTGACCTACAAACCAAAGTCCGTCATGCCTTGGGCGGGCAACATATAAGTTTGTGTGAATTTCTCACGGATTCCAAGTATTTTGAAACCGAAACCAGTAACTGTCTGACGGGGTGCTGATTCACGTGACTATATGGCGGTGCCACACCCTCACTCCCGTGTAGGTGGACTGTTGGATTAGTGCCTACAGTTCAGCCCTTACAACACTGAGACTTTGCTTTATCGCTCATTTCTGAAGAGGGAATGTTCTGAAGGCCTTCACTTTGATCATTTCTATATGCTAACGTGATTTAAACCTCTTATCGAAGATTGTACCGAGGTATTTTTTATGGCTCACGAAGGGGATGTTTGCCCGTTGAGTGAGCCTCAGGCGAGTTATGCCTCAAACAGAAGTATAAGCCACGAGTCTTCTCTTCGTTGCTTTTAATGCTTCAGCGTTTGCACCCGTCTCAACTGGACTGGGACTTCGCTGAAGGTTTCTTCGCAAAGTGTGGGCCCGATAAACGCCTGGTATTTTGGATTAATTGTTTATATTCATAATGTACAGTCATGAGTACAGGACGGATTCTTGAGGCGCCCCTGGTTGTATCTTTCTGCGTGAGACTATTTTACATTCAGCTATAAATTCAAGGACCTCATAAGCTTGAATAAATTCCTCGAAAATTTGAATGTCACTTGTGCAACGAGACAGGGTACTATGTTTACCAGACTACACGGCACCACATCCCTAACAACGGTGTGAGCCCTTCCGGTTCCTCTGCCAGACGAAACTGGGAGCTAAGATTGCAACGTCCGTGCTCCAGTGGGGTTTGAGGCTTCCGCTCGGTCAGTGTGGGAGCGCACACGCCACTTGACAGGACATGCAGAATGCACTCAAGGCCAGCTGCAGCTGACTTGGGTACCAACTGTAAGCTAAACACTACGCCATGAAGGCGTATGGGGGAGTGGATGTACATACCCACGTTATCACTGACCTCGTTATTAGTTTGAGAGGAGTTGTCAGCTTTACCCCTAGGGAAGGAGTCCCTATTAATCTCAAGATAGGAGGCTCACACTGAGGGGCCTAACGGCTGCGCAACGGCTCCACATTGAGGGAGGTGGCCTCGGGCGGCGCTTACCCAGTCCTCTTACATCAAGACCTGCCTTGACTGGAGACCAAGGCTCACACGACTGTCGAGTGTGAAAGGCCTCAAGCTAGGCAACACCACTGCAGCTGGCCTCCTGCAGAGTTGCTTAGTATCAGAATGCCAGACGCTCAGGAACGCGCTGTGCCCACAGGATTGGTAGTTCTTGCTGCATGGATCATAAAGTAACATTCTTAAGGAAAACCCGATTATATGCCTCTATCTTTACAATACTAAAATATTACATCAAAGGGAAACCCGTTTTCATATACGTGATAAGGGGCCGTGAAGCCCTGTATAGTACGTTCTCTTATTACAGTAAAATACTGAAATCGGCCACAAAATACAACGCACGTGCCTGACATAAACCGATATGACAACTTTAACCACCAAACAAACAACTTTAGAATTACGAGCATGTATCTACATTCCAGGTTGGCATTTCTCGTGGCTGCTTAAGGCAGTCCCCTCATAGAAACTACCCTCCTCGGGGCGTGGAGTACCCGCCCCCCGGCGGCAATGTAACAGACTGAAGCTTCTGCTGCGTGTGAGGATCCTCGCGGGATACTCACCGCTCACCTCTGCCCAATTACTGAGGAAGATTTCAATTCTTAGTTTCTCGGGGCAGCCATTCCCTGCAACAATCTTACCGGTCTCCAAAGCACGCAACACAGTAGCTGTTGGTAATTACAGGCCTATTGCATCTCTCAAGGCTTCATCCAAGGGTTACGAAATTTACATTCAAAAAACTACTTTCCCGTTACTTTTAATTTCAAGTTGCATTCTTCTCCACATGATTTTAGCGAGACCAAATCCAGTGCTAAGAAGCTGGCAGGTCACCCTGACGACAAGGTCACTGCCAGTGAGTGACCTCAGGGCCAACCGAGTCCACCTACTCCTCACCTCCTCAGTGCACTTCATGGCCTTCATGTGGGCCCAGCCGCTCTGGACAATCAAATTGCTCCGTATCCAAGTGATCGTGTTGCGTTCCTTTTTCTGCAATTCTTCTTTGCCCTGGTGATCCTCAAGGCTAAAGTGCAGGACCTCTCTTCTTGAATATGTAGGGGAGACCGCGGCTAGTTGTTATAACAATAATACCACTGCACAGTATTACTGATATTGATCTTCAAAGTAGTGTCTTCATGCGGTCACGTAATGATTTTCTAATAAATACTTGCAGTTCCTTAAGATTCTGCTTAATTTTACAACGTGTCCCAGTGCCAGGTATGTTATTACATTACTGTTCTAGAGCAATGAAAATTCACCTTTAAGTTATATTATATTTATTTGATTATTTTAAACGCGTCCAATGTGATTTATACTTGCCTTCTCTTTATTAATAAGTATTGCTGCAGTTAAGTTGACTTGGATAGAGAACTGAAAAGCAGATCCCGGATTTACGAATACTTACTATATACACTGTCCGTGCCATTTTTCAGGGGGTCAGGCGCTTTCCACCGCGGCGGCCCGTGCTCCAGTCCAGGTCACATCATGTGGGATTGTCGTGGACAAAGTGGCACTGGAGCAGGTTTTCTCCGAATACTTCTGTACCCCTGCCAACTCTCATTCCACCGACTGCTCCACATTAATCATCATCATCTATGAACCCTGGGCTGCTAAAATAGGCCAATTAGTGGCCGACGTATGAAGCGGGCTAAATCTCGCCCCGTTAGAAAATCGAGACAAGCGACCATAGCGGTCACCAGAGCTAGAGTTGCGCAGCGGTCGTGTAATGCAGTGGAACCACCTTTCAGGGGCTTGGACACTGAGTAAAGTCTCCCACATTCATCTTCCTCTTCAGAAGAATCAACTCTTCTAACATTCCTTTATAGTTGTTTTGAATAGGCCTTGGCGCGCGGCTCTGCTTCAGCCGGCAATGCGGCCTTTGCTGCAGCATCAGTGAAAACAGCGTCCACCCTCGATTCTGCCTGTGGCTCCCTCAGCAGAGTCCCATGTGCCTCAGGTAGCCTCACTACTATCATCTAAATCAGCGTTTGTAGTGCGGGATTCTGAGAGTTCAAAATTTTTGAGGTGCTATTTCCAAGTGATTGGTCGGTCACAGCAGAAGGCCAGAAGTCCTCGCCGGCCAACTGATCTGTGTTAAACGGCTGTAGTCCTGCTGTCAGAAATCCAGATTTTATCTTCCCTCGGCGTGAGTATCTGACATCAACTGGTTTGCCATAAGTTGCCACTGTTTCCCGAGATGGCCGCATAACCATGTGTCAGACGCGCTGCACAAAAACGACTTTATGTCGCGAGTGGTCTGAAGTTGGAAGGCACGACACTCCGTTTTCCTTGGAAAGCTCAAGATTCTTCGAGACAGACATGACTCACGATAGTCTAGCAGAAGTAGTTTGGGTTTAGTTTTGTAAGCATAAAGTATGCTTCATGAAATGCTCCGTAGACAACAGAATATAATTCCATATCTCCACTCTGGCTTATTGTCATGACCTTTCTATTGCCGAAATATAAATACTGTTCGAAGTGCTGGCAGGCGGTCCGACTCATGGACTGAGTGTCTGCGTGTGAGGGGGGCAAGCTTATGAAGCTCAACAGCAAGGAACAGGATTTCCGTTGTCACTACAGCTCCTTCTGTCGCTCTTTGCAGACGGCAGGAGAGCGCCTGCCGCAAGGATTTAGATCCGGTAAGGTGACACTTCTCTCTGCAAAGTCTGTAGCGCCACAGAATTCACCGGCACGTACTTAGCGCATGTTCTCCTCAGACTGAAGGCTTCAAAAACAACTTCTTTTGACATATCCACATTCGTTTCTTTTCATTCTCCTTTTGTAGTTTCACATATTGGCCACCTGAACAAAATCAGATGGAAATGTAACGGCGAGTCAAGCTGCAACCAACCGCTAGCTAGTCCTTGTTATGCCATTCACAGACAATGAGCAACAAGCACAAGGATATGTCATATAACGTTGAAAGTATTACAGTAAAATACCAGAATTTCAATTTTAACAAACGCCATGAAACACGTTCGACAAAAGTAAATTACCTCGCTGATATAAAAATAATGGCAAATCTATTGGAAGGTAAATAAACACGTTATCTTCTGTCGACACAGGACAACCAACTGCAGAGCAACGATCGAGTGAAGATAGCAAGAGATCTGGTGGCTGGCGGAGGCACTATTGCTGACGGCTGATTGTGTATTTGAATTTAACAACTAGCCCCGGTCTCCCCCACATCAATGATTTGCGTAACAAAACTAAACTTTCTTGTTTTCCTGTTTTCCTGTTTTTGCCGACGATACAAACAACTACTAATGATTGCCTAGTCTTTTATGACGCTCATCGTACGAAGCATAATGCTGGTCAAACAACTTGCCTTTCTCTCCAGACAGTCTAATTATAAACTTGTGCTTCATGCCTCGGGTCCGCCGAGTACACACTGTGCTGAGACCTTGCTGTTGCTCGTGTCCCTTGTATTGTGCTTCTGCTCTTTAAAGGGAGCCTCGCTGTGTTGTGCGTTATAACGACACGAACCAAACTGCTTCTGGTTTTTAACAAATTCATGCACACTGTAATAATTGTTAAATTGTTAAATTTTATATTTATTACATTGTAACAGCAGTTTCTGTATGTACTGATATGTCCTTCTCCAGACGGTCGTTGTGACGAAATATGTAAAGGATTAAATTAAAAAAAAAACACACAACATTTATCAATCACACTGGACCCAGCTACGTCTTGGTCTCCCTAGTGGTCTCTTTCCTCCTGGCTTTCCAACCAATATCCTATATGCAATCCTCTTCTCCATTAGCGCTACATGCCCCGCCCATCTTATCCTCCTTGAGCACAAATTATGAAGTTCTTCATTATGCAGTTTTCTCCAACCTCCCGTCACTTCATCCCTCTTCGGTCCAAATATTCTCCTCAACACCCTCAGTCTATGTTCCTCCCTTAATGTCAGAGACCAAGTTTCACACCCATACAGAACCACAGGCAAATTATAATTTTGTATAATCTAATTTCTGTTTTTAGGTGGCAGACGAGAAGACAAAATGTCACCACGGCATAGCGCGTCCTGAGGTTGCGGGTGGAGGAGACGGCCTCCAGATATGGAGGGTAGCTGTGAATATATTGAATAAGCAGGCGCAAACAGCCGACGAGGATGGTCCTCCAGCTTGGAAGTTGGATGTGGGGCTAAATAAAAGCTTGTTACGAAAGATACTCCCGCCTGCGCAAATTTATTTGAGGATAAGGAGTCCACAAGTCGGCGACTTTCAATCAAAATCGTTGGAGCCTTTTTCGAGAAAATCGCCATTTTGTTTTTAGCGCCTATTTGAGTGGCCCCTGTTTTCGGATCTATAACGTTCATACTCACCGAGCTCCGACCTGTACCGGAAGTGGTTTTAGCTTGCGAATATGAATAAATTCCGTTCATTCATCCATGATATGCATACAGTGGCTGTCTTGTAGTGCACTCAATTTCACCTGTTACTTCACGACATGTTTCGGCAACATAGTGCCATCATCAGGTGCCCTAATTACACTAATCTATTGCATTGCTTGCCTTTATGTGTCTTTATAAAAGTATTTAAAAAGTGCGTATTTATTATAGTTGACGAATATGCACTTTTTAAATAAGTGAGTGCATACAAGACGGCCACTGTATACATCTCATGGATGAAAATCAGTGCAACAGGACGCTAAAATACAACATTTCGTTCATTCGTTCACGTGCTAGCGAGGTGAGCGTGCGCACAGACTCACATTTGCAGGCAGAGCACTTGTGAGTCAAGGGCGGTGACTGCGCCTGCGAATGTTGACAGGTTGCGGCGCCTGATAGCGACGCGCGCGTGGCTCGGGTATTACGTAGCATTGCTATGTCGGCCCGCGCGCGATATTCAGTCTGGGTTCTGAGATTACTGCGTTCAGGAACAGGATTATTATTATTAATGGCCTTGAAGCTGTTGACGCGACACATAAGCAATTAAGAATTTATTATAATAATAATAATTATTATTACTAATGCGCGTTGCGCTTTGTGTTAGCAACTAAACGTTAACGTCGGGTTCACACGCGGAAAGAAGCACACACAGTTCTGGTAACAACTTTGTGTCTGACGATGGTCGTGCACGGCCGAAACATGTCGTAGAGACGAATTTGTATATGTACAAATAACTTAGGAGTCTGTAAATATTCTAGTACAGGCACATTCCACCGTTCCCTGGTCTACAGCAGAGTTGCTATCCTTGCTTGGTGAAACACGGCAGAATTACACATGATAATATTTAAATTGACGTTTAGAGGGGCAGAAGCCGTGAAACAGGTTCATTTGACTGACTATTGCGAAAAATGGAGGGCTGTTTTGGAAAAGGTAATGTGCCTTCGAGCTCCACAAAAGACGCGCGAATTTTTTCGTCGCCTGAGAGACTGTCAGCTTGTCTGGAAACAACACGCAACCCGAGAATTGAGAGAACGACATCGCCGCGATCGTGCGGCAACTTCTCCGGCTCCGTAACTGTGCAAGTAGTCTGCCCAACGTGTTGCAGGCGTTCCCAAGAGAGCTTACCAGTTATTTGTCTGACTGTGCTAAGGGCGGACGGTACTGCCCGCCAGCTTACCTACCAGCTGTGTGCGCTGCCTCTAGCGGCGTTCTGATACCATCCGCCTTCAGGGTTCTGTCAAACACCTTCTCTTCATGGAACCGCATCGCCATACAAACTTACGCTTCGCTGTTACACGCATCCATCTTAATCTCGATTTTACGCCGTGCCGCCTTCTTCAGAGCACAAGTGTGTGACGTGAGCAGGCACTTGCATCTGGTACCGACAGAGGCAGCGACACCTCTCCTGTGCTGCTCGTCACTCGCTCGGTAATGTAGCACTCCAGTATGCGGGCTGAGGCTAGTCGCGAACAGGGTGTCCAGTGGGGTGAGACTGAGTCCACTTGGTACGTCGGCCACTAACTGCACTACTGTAACAGCCCCAGATTATAGACGATGAGGGTGGAGCAGTCGGTGGAATGAGAATTGGCAGGGAAACCTGTCCCAGTGCCACTGTGTGTACCACAAATCCCAAATAAGGTGACGTGGGCTGGAAGCCGGTCACTCACCGCCTGAGCTATGTCATACGACCTTTGTGAAGTGACAGAAGATGGAGTTGCATAAGGACGAGCCTCGTGGCTTGTACTCCTCAGTGAATACACCGCGGCACATTAGAGGCCTGCAGCAAAACCTGAAGGTAAGATGCCACTAGGAAGACTTAGAAGTAGACTGCAAGATAATACTAAAATGGATATTAAGTAAATGGAATCGGAGACAGTCGACTGGATTCATCTGGCTCAGGATAAGGTCTAGTGGCGAGCCTTTGGCAACACGGTATGAATCTCCGGGTTACATGAATACTGGCAATATCTTCAGCAGCTGAGTGACTGTTAGCTTCTCAAGAAGAATTCGGTTCCGCGGGGTCGTGAGCCCAAAGTGGACAGCAGAACAGAACACAGTAAACAGTGGGTATATCCTGTGCGACCTGACGCCGTGCAGTCTGCTAGCTCGAGAGCCAGTCCTCCCCTCTTATTTTCACAACCGGGTTATTATTCTACTGCGAAGACGGCAGCAGCAAATTCATCCGAAACGTTAGTATGCAACAGAGCACACGGAGACACAGACAAGGCGGCAGTGATCCTGCAGTCCCGCTGTGAGAACGTCATGTTGGGAAATCTTCATGGGGACCGTACACAGCGAGGTCTTGGTGTACGACGTTTCGGAGCACATGGAGACAGCCTAGGCGGCAGTGACCCTGCAGTCCCGCTGTGAGAACGTCATGTTGAGAAATCTTCATGGGGACCGTACACAGCGAGGTCTTGTGTACGACGTTTCGGAGACTGTCCGCATCCATCTGCAGGGGCAGATTTGATGCATACTAAATCCGTCCTCATGTGTCACAGGTAGGGACCCCGGCTCGTCCTTGGACAAACAGGTTGCGCCTTGGCCTACTCCAGATGGTTCGACGTGACGCCTCTGAAGGCCAACCGGCAAGAAGACGAGAGGAAAGGCTGAGAAGGTTGCCCTGACACGCAGCGCCAAGGAGCACTGACGTCAATCGGGCAGAAACCTGTCCCATTGCACTTGGCACAATTAGAAGTTTTTCCATTCCCCGCAGCAGTTTTACGTGCAGACATCGGCGCCTTCGTAACAAGCGCTCAAAGCAGATTCGAGAAGACGTATCTTCTGATAAGTAATTACTTGTAGTCTGCTGATTTCACACCGAGGTTTCGGAGGAATATGTCGCCACCATCTTCAAGTTCGAGGAATAGGAGAAGCAAACTCTACTTACAATGAGAACCGTCTGCTGATGACGTAGATTATGTCATCACTAGAAATTGACTAAATTCTATTTTCAACATATTTCTGGTATCAATACACCTGACACCTGTGGGAAATACACCCTTAAACGGGATTCTGCTTCCGTCAGGTTGCCTATGCGAGGTATCACGTGCCCTTGTCCACAGAGCAGACGGGCTTTAGCAACCGTAGCCAAGCGAGAAGTTCTTCGGAAACGTCGAGTGAAACACAGAAGATGGAGCCACACTGCCACAGCTGAGAGAGCCTCAAACCAACATAAAAGGAACTTCCCCTCCTTCGCCTCCCCTCCTGCACTTTCACCCCACTCATGTGCCGCGTGGTGCGACGAGTGAACAATGAACTGCAACGCATGCTCACATGGAGAGACTGGGGAAAGCCACGAGAAAATCTTAATCAGGATCGCTGGTCTGCTGATGCAGATCTGAACTCAGGACCTTTATGCTTATTTTAATGGGGCTATAAAATTATACACACTCATTTGCACAAGCCTATAACTCCAGCGCAAGTGTGTCCGATGTCTATGCAACTGACCAACAGCAAACAGAAGTGCTTTCAAAGCTAACAGTCGCTCAGCTAGTCAATAAAGTACAAGCCTTTTACGATTACCACAAGTTCTTCGCCATGTTCACAACAGCCCAACACTAGGCCCTATTCTGGGCCATATATAAATTCAGTCTACACCACTTACCAAATTCCCCAAAATCCATTTAAATATTACCCTCCCATCTACGTGTAGAACTTCCACAGAACACAAACAAAGAGAATACACGTGAACTGGAGGATTTGATTTCGCGGCCGATGTAGACGTCATTTCCTGCAGCACGAATATACAGAAGCCAGGAAAGCTGGAATGAAGCTTAAGCAATCAAAACAGGAGCAATGCGCATGAATAATAAAAGTACAAACACTTTTACTCTAGGCGGAAAAGAAATAGGAAATGTTGATAAATCCCCTTGTCTTGGCAGTGCAGTTACAAAAGAGGGCGGTAGTAAGGATGATGCAAGAAATATAATATCGAAAGCAAATGGGGCTCTTAATCAACTATGGAAAGTTCGCAAATCAAGTGATATTTCATTAAGAACAAAACTACGAATTTTCAACTCCAATGCGAGATTAATTTTATCAGACGTGAGACGTGGCGAGTCACTCAGGAAATATGCACAAAGTTACAAAGTTCTGTAACTCGATGCCTCCGTAGAATAGCAAAGGTCAGATGGCCAGTCATGACAAGAAAACTGTGGAAATACACAAATGAAATAAAAATAGCAGAACCGGGTCGGCCACACTCTCCGAAAGGAAAATGCAATTGAGAGGGAAAGCGGGAAGGCCGGAGAACAGTACAAGAGGAAGCCTTGGCTGTTGGGAATGAAACAGCCGAGCAACAGCCGCGTGAGATGGCGGCGCTTCGCCAATGCCCTGTGCTCCAGGGGGCGCTAAATGACAGTGATGATGATGATGATGATGATGATGATGACGAGGAGTACTGATTACAGAGCTCCTCTGTATTCCTTCCATTTCCCTTCTCTTTGTCCCTCTAAGGTCCCAGTACTCCCCTCCTGGACGGCTAGGGTAACCACACCCCCTGCTTATGTAACCTTTCACAGTCGTGTATATACTGTGCTGAGCAGAGACCTGTAGTTACGTAGCATTGTACTGAGTAAGGCTCCCCTTTGGGATGGTCACATCTGGTCGGTAACTTTGTGTGTGGCAGTCACACCTGCACGACTGTGTGTCGGGAGTGCAGAGCGTAACGGGCGACCGCATCACGTGTTGTCCAACTGTCGCCTAGAATTACGATGCAACTTACGGCTCATGCCGAGGCATACATGTAGTGGGGGAGCACACAGTACCACCCTCTTTCGTGTGTGTGCCCCTTATATACCCGGCGCTCGACAAAAAGGAGGGGACATGTTTCCTATACCCCGTTGAGGGTAGTCTGTGAGTGTTAGAAATCTGAACTGTGCTCTGGCCTGGCCTACATGACCAGTATGTAACTTGTCTGCTTATTGATATCAGTACACTTCTTTGGCTGCAGTGTTCTGAGCTTTCACTCTTCAACGGCTTTCACTCTGTTCCTGGATAGTCATCACGCACAACAAGATCTCTGCCGGAACAGAAGGTCTTCCCGCAAATTAGACGGATCCCAGCGTCTGGACCACGGGACACGACGCCTCAGCCTGCAGAGTTTCCTGGCGCTGCGAGACAAACTTCCATACACACAGACAGAATGTAGGGTCACCGCTAATCTGCACAGCAACCGCTAAGACTTTTTCACCCTGTTGTGTCTTCACCAGTCGTTCCATAGAAACGGCTTCTAACAGGTTCACACGCTCAAATCGTCTCGTCACAGACTCCCGTACGGAACTGACTTGATCGCCCCAGTCATCTTCCCTACGGACCGAGTAGAAAAAACCCGCTTCCAGCAGTTCCTCTATTGTTGCGCGTCGGCTCGTTGTTATGGGAAAGTGTTTACCGAGCCGTTACCTAGAAACGGGTCTGGTACATTTGTCTATCTCGCGGTCGTCGTCGCACAGTAACGGCTCTACACGCGACAGTAAGAAACGCCAAATGAAAAAGTACTGTGATGTATAAAATGGCGGTAGATACATACATACATATGCACGATCTAGTACAGTATTTGGGCACGAAACGCAGCACTGTACCCAGAGCAGGCTTTCGTGTTGTGATACCGTGCAGCTCCGCAGCTTCGCCTCACACGAAATCTCAAACCCGACGAGGACTGCGATCTCCTTGGAATTGACGCCGTGGATTCTGGCAGATATTTGCGGACGTTTGGGAGGAGCCGCTAGGGCTGATAACTGGTAACAGTTTCGTGGATCTACACACTCTACAGATCACTGTACTGCAACACCCATACAGTTTTCTCAGCCTTCAACAGTCGGTACCTGGTAACGGTTCCCAACAATAGATACTCCTCTGCTTCTGTGCTCACGTTCTTACCGGCTGGCGACACAACTAACATCCAACTGTCTGTCCCTACATAACCTCGGTAGGAACCGCTAAGAATCCACCGCCTCCAACAATGCGTCGATTGTTCGTAGTAAGCTGTTTCCTAGCGAAAGCTCGCTTTACCACGCAATGGACATGCCCACGGGAGCCGCAGGTGCAACGTTCTCAAAATAAAACGAAATCTGTGAGCAGGAAGACAGTGACCGAGTCAGGAACTAGAGTTCGCCTATCTCTCGAGCACTTGCCAGTGAAAGTACGGGCATGACGTCACAACTTAGAACTGTCAACATACGAAAACAACGCTCTCACGTGAGATGCGAGGGCCCCGCGGCCGTCAATGTGCGTACAGCCTGCTCAGTTCTGGGACGTGATGCCGTGTATACTGGTACCAATTTCAGCACGTTTCGCAGCAAATAACTGACCCTATTTCCAAGGTGAAGAGCGCGTCAAGCAAGCAACAAACGGTGTCAACTCTAGGGACGAAAGATCTACGTTCCAGCCGAAACGTCGGTAAATTTTTACCAAACTACACGGCGTCGCATCCTAACACACGATCATCTTTATGGGCAACGCCGTGACCACCTCAAGTCTTGTTTAAGGTTACTTTTGGGACGTGACTTCATGCACTGAGCAGGTAACCTCCTGCGTGGGGCAGACCTGACAACCTGACCTGCGCTCGTACGGCTCTCCTGATCCCCACCATCAGCCCCCTACACCAGCAGCGCACACGCTGCAACTTCCTGCTAAGAGACAACTCAGTTGACATGGAGACGTCAGAGCTGCTGCTACTGCTGACATTGCTAGGCGCATGGAGCGGCGCGGACTCACTCAAACTGCGTAAGTAGGCATGGGCCCATACATCACACAGTGCTATCTGCTAGGTGCTGTCGGCGTTTCGGAGGATACATCTCTCACCGTCTGCTCTACACTCCCACTCAACAGCTGGTGCCGGGTTCGAATTCCGGCCAGGACACAAGCCATCGTCGTTGAGATACGTTTGCGACGTTGTTCGCTCCCTCCACACAGAAGCCACGAAAGTATTTCGATTAGGTCGGGCCCAGTTTCTTCAAATCCTACCCAATTCGCCGTTCCCCATCTAACCTGCTGAGTCTGCGCGGTCACCTGCCCCCATATGCACTGACCTGGGCCCGGTAGGGAATTGGTCGTCACTATACTGACTGAGACATCTGCTTCAGGGATACTGCAAAAAATCGAATTTCTGAATAGCCGATTCGCTGCAAAAAGGAAACGAGCTAAAACGGGAAGCGTCTGGAACCCACACGGAGAATTGCGCACTCCGTTCCGCAAAATTCATTTCTGCGCGCGTTTCTCTCTAGCGCCTACTGCAAGTGAAAATCTGTGAACTGCAAGAGTCTCCTCCAGGCGCGCTGAGAACTCAGCGGCAAGTCTCAGCACTCGTTACACGAGCTTTCGCACTATTCACTGCCCCTACTTTCCAGCCCTCCATGTCACTGAGGTCGAAGTTTACAGCGACACCCCACGAATAACACACATAATCAGTCAATCACAAATCATGACCTCCATAGTGCATGTTACACTACACATATCCACACAACAATACTAACGTTACTCACATATTAGACACGATACACTGAAACAAAAACTGTTCGCTCATTCGTGAACTAAGTTTCATGAAATGTGTTAACGCTCAAAAATTCATTGTTATTCATTCATTCCTCAATGGCTCTGCAGCCCGTTGCTTGTGTCCTAGTTGCCTTATTAAGGCGCGTCCACATTACTTGTGCTCGTTCTTGCCAGGCTTGTGCTCGTCGGGAGACTCGTCTGGCTTTTAATTGTGCTCGTAAATCTTCGTCCACACTACTTCAGTTGCTCGCCGGGCTTCGGCGCGTGAGGATCCGTATATTTACTCGTAGTGTGTATAGGTTGTAGTCGTATTTTAATTTATTGGCTATAGTTTTCGTATTCAAAATTCAAAATTTGCTTGTCTCGTGACTTGTCATAGCGTCCATATTACTCGCGAGCATAGCGAGTCACATGAGCACGAGTAATGTGGGCGCGCCTTTACAGTTCCCGTAATCCTATACAGTCGGTAGGACTTCTTGGGCGGGGATCAGCCCTCCGCAAGGCCGCTACTTACACACGTGACAGCACAAACATAAAATAAACGCACACAGACATCCATGCTTCGAGTAGGAATCGAACTCACGAGCAGGAGAAGAGAGTTCATGTCTTAGACCGCGCGGCTTCTTACGGTAAACAACAATTATGTAATATCAACACTTTCATCGAACCATTACCTAACTTGTTTATATGTTTCGAAAGGGATATCATCATATCGTGATCATTTCGTGCCCTGAAGATGGAGGCTGGCAAACAGCCACCACAGTAGTGACGTCAGAAGCCGCAGGACCACATTCCGCCCAGGTTTCAGTGAGCTTCCATTCAGACGTGAAGCCGAGCAGCCGCTCGGAGCCCTGCGCTGGCGAAGATCAGCACCGATTTACTCGATCGACCATTAATAGCTCGGCTCGTAAACATTTGCTGGCCTTTTCGGAATCTTAAGGTTCATTGCCAGGTCTACAAAAGCTCTGTACTGCACCCTACACTCAGCCACCAGAATTCAGTCCGTAACATTACGTTGCTTTATTCAAAAAGCGTTTTCATATTATCCGGACTTACATGAACTGTTGGGCCGCCCATAGCTCAAGCGGTTAGTCGCTGGCTTCCCGCCGGGTCTCGTCAAGTGGGATTTGTGGTGGATAAAGTTGTGCTGGGGCAGGTTTCCTCAGAGTACTTCGGTTTCCCCTGCCAATCTTCATTCCACCAACTGCTCCACAATCACCCTCACCTATCATCTGGGGCTGGTACAGTAGCCCAGAAGTGGCTGCAATACAAGGGACTTAGTCCAACGCCACTAGCAATAAAAAAAATAAAATACATGAACCGTTAAGCAGGAAGATCGCGGGTTCGATTCCCGATGAGATCACTGGATTTTCAACTGACCTAATCCTTCCAGCCGCACCATGGCCCTGGAGTCGACTCAGCCTCTAACAGAAATGAGTACCAGGAATCTTCCTGGGGGTAAAGGGCGGCCGGTGCGTAAGGATCACGACCTCACCGCCATCTGTGAGCCGACTGTCTAGAACAAGGGTCCCCAAACTAAGGCCCGCGGGCCACATGCGGTCCGCGATGTGATTTTATCCGGCCCGCGAAAGAATTGTGCAGAAATGTGCCAATTGAACTAATTTTCCAATGAGTACTGATAAAAAAATACTTGTTCCTAGATTTCAAATTCATTAATTAAGATTGTGTTTAAAATATATTGATATTCCATATTATGTTAATATTAATATTATTCACAACCACTTTTATCAGATACCGAGTGGCTTTGGAAATTAGCATTTTCGCTGATCTGGTGAACCACATGAACAATTTGGATTCAAGTTGCAGGGTGAAAATAACTTAGTCTGTGATGTATTTGCACTTATCAAGGCATACTTCTGGAAAGCCAAGTGAAAAATTCTTTGTTCATATGCTATACTGTGCAGAGCTGCATAAAAAGGGTAAAGCTGAATTTCCTTCCCCGTTTGCAAATTTAGTCATTTCAGATTTGAAAGAACAATTTCGGAAGCGATTTGCTGATTTGGATGCCAGTGCTCAGGAAATTAAATTGTTTCAAAATCCGTTTGACTGTGATGCTGCAGATGTCAAATTCAAATGGAAATTATTGAACTTCAGGAAAATTATCATATTAAAGACAAATACAAGGAGGAAATTTGATCGAATTTTATAAATTTCTGAACTCTGAGCAATTTGCAGAGTTAAAGAAATTTGCTTGTAAAATTATCTCCATTTTTGGGGCGACGTATCTGTGTGAACAGACTTTTTCCCCAGATGAAGTATATCAAGTCGAAATACAGGGCAAATTTATCCAATGAACATTTAAAGTCGCTACTTGTGATTAGCGTTTCAACATTTGAACCTCAATTTACTCAGATTTTAAGAATGTAAAAGAGTTCCATCATTCACAGTAATTGTTTTAATATAATTTGTGATGAAAATATGAGCATTTGCTGCTACTGTCTGTTGTCATTAATATACGATAATTTATTCTCACGTACTTTGTATTTAGTTTATGAAATTCTGTGCTTTCAATAAAACTCATATACCTAGAGTTATTAATTTCTCATTTTATCCGGCCCGTTGAAAGTGCTGAATTACCTAATGTGGCCCGCGGTTCGAAAAGTTTGGAGGCCCCTGGTCTAGAATATGTGACAGCCTCGACGTCTGACAAGCTTATGGGCCTTTCGGCAGATTTTCGTAAAACTGCGCCCAGCCGAGGGCCTTTGTGCTACGCACTTGCCATGTGTAAGTCATCGTTTCTGCTTATTGTGCCCCGGAGGTCCCGTGTTCAAATTTCGGTCCTGAGACCAGTCCATTCAGGTAAATGTGCTTCCGTCCAGACTGTTTCCTGCTCGCGTTTCACTAACCGTCTCAGAGTTCGCACGCACGCACGCACACACACACAATGGCCGGCCGCGCGGTCTAAGGCATGAACCGTCTTCGCCCGTTCGAACACTGGGATCGTGGGTTCGACTCCACTCAAGGAATGGATGTGTGTGTGTGTGTGTGTGTGTGTGTGTAGGTAGGTAGCGGCCTTGCGGAGGGGTGATCAGACAGACAGATAAATCCTTTCCATTTGCGTATTATTTGTTTTACTTCTCTACCAATGTTTGTGTGCTGTGTTTTGTTTGAACGTGTTTATGTGTGTTATTTGTCTGTTCGTGTGTTGTTTCTCTGTTGTCTTATTGTAGTGTCGCTGCCGCCGGGCGCAGTTAAATAATAATAATAACAATAACAGAGGCAGGCAGGAGTGCCCTTGCTTCGCCCGGGGTACTGGTTCCTTTCACAATATCGCAATACACTGTACAAAAGGAACAACGCTCACAGTTGGAAATGAGGCTTCTAATCGCGCCCAAATAACTCTACCGCAATACTTGAACATCCGTGGCCACCGTACAGATTGGCAGGAGTGCGGAGTGACTGCCCTCCCAGTATCTCAGATTGTGTAGGCGCTACTGGCACAATGATTGCTAAATAAATGGGAAAGTATTTGGAAGGACACTGTCCCTGCAGTTGCCTAAGGTACTGAAGAAAACCACGAAAAGTCGAACCGAGCACCTTGCAAATACGAGTCTGAAGCGTTACCGCTACGTCACCCCGCTCAGCAGCTGCACGGAATACAAACAGTCGGGGGCGAATGTGACAATATTAGTAAGGTCGGGTGTTCTCTATTGCGTCCGCGCTAGGAAAAAGGCAACCGAGAAGGAAATGAACTGCCGCTGTTTTGATAACGCACCCTTNTTCTTCTTCTTCCTCTTCAACTGCCGCTGCCTAGTCTTCAAACAGAGCCTTGGAGTCAGTGTTGGGACAGAAAGACGCGGACATGGGTCCCACGGGTCCTGGAATAAAGAATGACTGTGCTAGCGAAAGCCAGAAGCAAGTTACCCGAAAACTCATACAGCCCTGCCGATTTAAATTCGTCTTTCCCACTTATGACTTTCTCCATTAATTCAGAGAACCAATCTCCCGTGGCCCTTGTCTCAAGCTGCTTCTAACCAACATAACGTCCAGGGACGAGGGGGCGGAACCTGGGGATGTACCAATACAATGATGCTTTCTTTGGCATACAGACTCGTTGCTAGGTAACGACTGAAAAATAAGCAATTCTACTATGGCCGTTATTAGAGGCCCGTAAACAGCAATAGAGAAACGGTGTTTTCAACGCGGTCCGTGCCAAGTTGCTATAAAAGCAGGGACACTTAGCTGTTGCAGTTAGTAAGTGAATTAAGGGATCACTGGGGTTCAGTCGGTGTGAGCTGATGCTGTTAGAAGCTGGCAGCTGAGGCACGGGGACAGTTCGGAAACCCAGAAAAGGGGAAGTCCGCTTTTGGAAGCCGATACCAAGCAACGGATAGTGAAGATGTGACTGTGGACGCTAGGGTGTGGTGTGTGTAACATTGAAGTGCATAGTGTGGTCCAAGAGTCCAATAAACCCGATCATCAATCCAAAATCCGTCTACAGTCACTCTATAGAAGCGTGACAGTATGCATCAGACGAAGACCTGTGAAGTGACGGGCCTTGAGAGTGCTGAACAGCTGGACACGCCGCCAAGACCCTGCAGTACCTGACTGGAAGCGCATATTCCCAGTAACGCAAGACTTTTCCTCCTCAAGTCTGGGCGCACTCACTCACGGCCATGCTGAATCATTTGCCTAATCCAATGCATATTTGAACGCACAAAGTTGCCATGAAAACACTGAATGATGTGCTAAGTGCCAGCTAATGCAAGGCAAACACGGAGGGCTGCCAGAAACAAGAGCAAACGCAATTACGTTTCCAAGGCCAACAGGCCGACACCCAGAGGGCGGGCAACACCTCTGCCTGTGAAATCTCAAGGTCATGTTCTTTCTCTCACCTTCCCGCGGCTCGGGGCCTGCCTAATTACGGGAACACGCTCCTACCCATCCACCAGACTTACCGACTGTGCTATCGGTCCCACGGCGCAAACCCAACTGCAATCCTACTTATCTGCCCTGGAGCATTTCCGGATTACCACAGCAACGAACAGGTTTCCTGTAAGTGCGCTGCGTGGTACGTCACGAACCAGCGAGCGGTCTTTGTTTCAGTGCATCGTGTCTATCGTGTGAATGTTGATGTCGTTCCGCATTGCTAGGAAACGGTTAGCTAAACACTTTCCCGAGAGATACGCTGTCAACAAGAACAGACGTCCGTTGCCGGACAACGGCTTTGGTTACCACGGTATTGCAGGTGCATCCAGGACAACGCAAACATGAACAGCAGTAATGTAGTCGGTGATCTCTATGAGGTTCTCCGGCCGTTTATAAAAGGCCGTGCATATGTCTATATTTGAGAATTCAATAGTCGAAGTGTTACGAGGCAACGGCTCGTGATGCGTTGTAGTTACAGTAATCTTTAGAGTGTTGCAACTATTTGTAGTAGTCAATAGGTCTATTCACAAATGCAAACCCCGTCTACAAGTCACTAATAAAGGCTAAGTGTAGTGTACTATATAAAGAAGATTATCTACAACTGACTATTTGCGTGTTAATTGTGGGAGATGACTCTAAAACTCGGCATCGGCGTATCACTCGATAACATGTAGGACTGTAATGCAATACGGAAGAGCAGGGGGGAAATTAACGGTACCTAAACTCATGTCACGCCGAGCGGTCTAAGGCGTGCACTGTCTTCGCTCGCTCGGAAGCCTGGATCGTGGGTTCGAATCCCACTCAGGGCATGGATGTTAGTTTGTGTACGTGCGTTTTTCTGTGTTTGTGTATAGGTAGGGGCCTTGCGACGAGCTGATCACCCACCCAAGGAGTCCTACCGAATGTGTAAGATCTAGAAAAGCCGAAGTGAACGGAGAAGTTCATGGAGGTAGGCCTAGGCCCACTGGGGCTGTAGTGCCAAGAAAAGAAACTGATATAACAAATTAATGAGATCTCTGGCTTTATGCTTAACGAGTGTTACACCACCTGCAATTAAATCCGAAACTATAATTAAAGTTAATGCCTTATTCTTGGTGTTCAGATCCTTCATTTGACGGCTGCTTTTCAGCAGTTCATTGCCCCTGACTTCCTGGTTGTGTAACGCGAGGTGTTGGTTTGATGGGCTTCTGGGCACTGCAGAATAACAGCAAGATTTCGCAGCATATCCAGTGTTTTGTATGCCTGAAAAACGTCGCCCTTTACTTTGAGGAAGCAACAAACATGACAGGTTTTTCAAGACACCCTGAGATTATTCACGATTTTACTTTGACCCTCCAGAAAATGCTGGGATAGTACCTCGATTAGACGACATCTTCCTCCTAAATCCATTCCAATTCATTATATATGACCGTAAACGCTCGTTATAACGGACAAAATCTGACAGGTCGCTTGGTTTCTAAGCAGACTCATATGACAAAGGTGGGTGAAATTACGTTAGCCTGTTTATTGCTTAATATAAATAACAAAACTTTCTGGGAATAACTAATCGGCTCTTTTCCTTCGATACATGGACCGCATAGGAAACGACGCCTCCAACAATTCTTCGTTGTCACGGAAACGCTCAAGTATATCATGGCTCAAGGGCCATGATATACACACCTCATTAAGACCAATTCAGGCACTCAAAAATTTATAGGGGGGATATATTGACACACAGACAGACTGGAGATCGCATTAGCCTACTTCAGGAACTCAGGATAAAAATGGTTCTCTAAATACTTATGTTTTGTTTTACATTAAACTAAGCTGTGTACAGTCCTGATGTGCTACGTAGCACAAGTCGGAAAGTCGCGGGTTCGATTCCCGATGAGGTAATTGGATTTTTCAATTGACCTAATTCTTCCAGCCGCACTATGACCCTGGGGTCGACTCAGCCTCTAACAGATATGAGTACCAGAAACCTTCCTGGGGGTAAAGAGCGGCCGGTCGGAGCGTAAGGCTGACAACCTAACCGCCATGTGTGAACTGATTGTCTAGAAAATGTGGGAGCCTCGCCGTCTCACTTCCCTATGGGCCCCCACGGCCTGTTACAGGGGTAGCTTTACCTTTTTTTAAAATAATAAACAGACACAATATGAAAACCGTAATGCAATTGCACTGTATGTTTTTCCCCGTGCATTGGCTGTGTCCTGCGGTGTGCTTCCGTGAACGCCCCTTCGCTCGGTTACAGCGGACAGTCTCCCGCATCAGACCGTTACATCGAGGGCCTCACCCGACGCCGCACAGACGGCATGGGCAGCTGAATGTCCGAACTGACCTTGACATGACGTCACGAGTGGAAAGCTACAGAAATCTGCTCGTCACAGAAGCAGATCAGCGCGCCGGCGCTGACGTAACCTCGGCCATGTTCAGCAGACAGAGCTGCTCTCTCACTTCCCGTTCTTCCGTCTGTTTCAGCTCACTACATTAAGCCGTGCTCCCGCAACGACCCGGACCTGAACGCCTGCGCCAAGCAACACGCCATACAAGCAATTCCTCAGTTCATTAACGGTAAGGGGACACGCCTGAATAAGCTTCCCTTTCATGCATGCAATCCAAATAGGACAAGCGGGAAGTGATCTCGCAGTAATGCGCTGCGTCCATCTTCACGGCCCAAGCAGCACAAATAGGGCTTTGTTCGCTGTCCCTTCCTTCCTTCTTCGCGGCTCATTGCTCGGCAAAACTTTCCACCCTGAAGATGTAGGGAGCACATTCCTCCGAAATCCTTAACCTCGGCACTGTATGGCGGTGACTGGACAGCCACACCCCGCGGCCGCTTTAGCCCATTATATGTGAAACATGAAGAGACTTCCTGCTGAATGTCCAACCCACATAGCTGCCACCGTTTCATAAATCTAATTTCGTCTGCCGACGCTGATCCCCCCCCCCTGGAACGGCGCTGCTGTGTTTCCGAGTGGGGTCTAGAGATGTCGTGTACAGAGATCAGCTCAGGCGGTCTCGCTGTCTCCCCGTGCAGACCTCCCTGAGGACACTGGGTGTAGTGGCTCGAGCCACCTTGGGCGGCACGACGCTGAACATGAACCTCCACGTGCCACTTACAGAAAGTTCTCGTCTAGGACGTGACGCCGTGTGTTTCGGAGTACCGTACTGCACCCACCAGAAGAACGGGCGGACACTGGGAACCTCCAGTGTTTCGGCCCCACCCGCCACTTCCTGCACTCTCCCTACCTCTCTGTCTCTCTTCACACTTGATAAATTGTATTAAGTAAAATTATTTAATCTTAAGGGTAAAGTCAGTACTGCTTAGTGTAGAAGTTTGTTCACGTTATTTCAATAATCAACTGCTGTGGGGATATCATCGCAGGTGACCCCAAGTACAAAGTGCCGCCACTGGACCCCATCCTGATCGAAGAGTTATCGGTCGCGCAGGGCTCGTCCAACTTCGGCCTGTTCTTCTTGGCGAGGAACGCGACCCTGTGGGGACTGAAGGATGTGCAAGTGAAGGACGTAAGGTAGGAAGCCGAGCGCCTTCTTTCCAAATCACGCGCTAACTTCATGGAGAGGCCGCCAGGAATGCGGCTACTCAACAACTTCCAAGAATTTTATGGAAACCGAAGGTTCTTTACCATGTTACGAGAGCCCTCCACTGGTCACTATCTGGTCCATACCACCCCATCCTATCTCTCTAAGATCAATTTTAATAATGTCCACCCACTTACGTCTTGGTCTTCCCAGTGGTCCCTTGTCTCTTCCTATCCTTTAGAGGTTTCGTGGGACCCAGGGTCGCTCTGCACAAGATATAAATGTCCTGGCCCAGCCAGCAATCGAACCCCTGTTCCTCAGTAGTAAGGCCCGTATTCAAGTTACTATATTGACTGAGCTGCACCGGTTCCATGGAGTGCGTTAATGGTAATGTTCTCTGTTGCAGAATCGATTTGCAGAAGCATCGTATAGAGTACGACCTCTTCTTCCCGGTGCTGGACGTCCAGTTTCGCTACAACGTATCAGGCAAAGTGCTCATACTGCCCATCAGAGGCGACGGGCAGGGGAACATAGTGCTGAGTGAGTCCTCCAACCATTGCTCGCACTTCCTCTGCTTCACAATACCATGAGGTGCATTAAGGTCCATTATTGTGTCCGCAAGGACCAGTCACTGGACCTAAACACCGTCCACATCCTATCCTCATTCCTACAGACCGGCCTTAACTGCATCACGTTCTTCCAAGTGGTCACATCCGACCGACGGTCTGTGTGAATACCGCACCTCCCCCCGTGCATGCTACATCTGTGTCCATCTCATCATCGAAATCATGTCAGGAGGCAATAGGGAGGTACTGGGTTGTTTTGACCGAGAATTTCCCAAATCCTTCGAAACGATTTTTTTCTCGAACTAGGAGAAACACTCTTCCTTCCAAATCCTTATCCGCCAATCATCCAACCAGTCGACGCTCTATCGTCTCACAACTGGGAGCGTTGTACATACAATATGACGCCCAGTATACTGGTTGCGGTGATCCATGAGTTTCCTCATAGCTTCCAAGTAATTCCTGGGATCGTATCAGGCCATGGCCACTTCCTCACAATTCCTCTCCAAATCAGTGCGCTATTGACACCACAGGAAGTAGTTCTGGCAAGGAATTCATACTAACGTGGATTCCTGCTGTAGCGATAACCCAACTAACACTCTTGTATGTATGGTTGCCTACAATCCAGGCAGTAGCCGCTTTCCATGAAACCTCCTATCATGTTGCCGCCAGATACGAACAGCAAACGGACATTTGCAGGCACAGCGGACAGTGCCAAGTCTACACAGCGATGTGAAGGGAGGAGCCTTGCCACCAGTGCCTCCACACTTGGCTCTGACACGCCAGGCCCAGGAAAATCAATGGAGCAGATCACCTTCTTGTATCTGGCCGATTGCGTAGTATCCTGTCGCAATGTGTCTACTGTTCGTTCGCTAATCCGCAGTTACCAGGGGAGGGGCAGAGGCCATCCACAAGCAAGAGAAAGCCCTAAAAGACAAATGCGTAGAAACAAATAAATGGCAAATTTAATGATATAAATAGTTCTGCTAAAATGAATATCAAAACATCACTGCAGAGCCTGTATTTAAAAACTACAAAAAGACGACACATATATCCATCAATAGAAGACTCAGAAGCTGTACTTGTTTCTGAGCGTAATGATGCAGGTCTGAAGAGACAAGTGGCTCATCTGCCTGCCTAAACGCCACGTGTCTTTTGAAGCATGTACTCAAGTTCTTCATATTTCGATCCGGGTTATCCGACAACCGGATTAGCCAGGGTTTACTTCATTAATCACAGTCTCGCGTGCGACTCATACTAAAGGTTATAAAAAATTAAAATTTTAAGTCTCGAATTGTTTCCAGTTGAATGTCCTTGTTTGGCACATCTGTAGCACGACGTTTGCATCTGTTCCTAATGTTCTGATTCACATTACAAAACCGGAAATGCAGTGCCATTTAGGGAGAGCGTGTGCCGCCACGTGCAGACGCCATGAGGCTCACATGTACACACGCAAGATCATGGCGTTTTGGGGCGCGACAACATCTACACTCCAGAATAACTTTCTGGCCGATTCTCAGGACACAAAATTGCCAGACAAGTCCAGTAAAATGTAAATTTGTCCTTGTGCTTAGCAAAATAAGCACAACGCCATGAAGACGTATGGGGGAGTGGACGTATGGATCCACAGTGTCTCGATCTCGGCACTAGCTGAAGGCCAGTGGTCAGCTTCACGCCTCTGACACTTTACCCCCGGGGATACAGCCCCTGGTACCCACTGGATAGGAGGCTGGGTGGGCCGAGGAATCAGTCTGGACGACGTGGAGACAATAAAACTTGTCCCTACCGGGAGTCGAACTCTGACCCCTCGGCCGTCCAGCACGTAGCCAGTCGCTATACCGACTGTGCTGTCCCAGATCCGCAGTAATTCTAGTCCACGTCAATATTTTTACACTGAAGATGTAGACACTATGTTCCTCATGGGGAATCACAGGACGATACAGCAAATTGCGCAGTACGGAGTGCGCATGTGGGAGAAGGGGAGGGAGCGACCACCCGGACTGTTAGCGTCTCTCTTTGCAGAGGACTCCTCCGTCAACGTCGGCTACGACTACGACAGGGTGCGGAAGGAAAGCAACGGAAAGGAGTACGTCCTGCCGAAAGACTTGAAATTGAGTATCGACGCAAAAGGCATGACAATCCATCTCGACAATCTGTTCAACGGGGACAAGTTTCTAGGTAAGTGGGGATACACTCACTTCCCGCGAGTGTAGCACTCATCATTACTTAATTAAACGGACAGAAAACACTTCTGCTGCCATTAGGCAGAGTCGATACAGAGCACAGTCTTATGGGTTATGATGCCATGGAGTCTACTAGTTCACTCATGTTTCGGAGAAAATTAATACCTCCATCTTCATGATGAAAGAGCAGCGTATGAAAGTAACAAGCTCATCAGCTTACTCTTCAGTCTCCATTGAAGTTCGTACAGGACTACACGGCATCACAGTCCAGAAGTCTCGGCTCCGAGAACGTGAAATCCCACCAGCTCCACGCGATTTTCTTTTGCGTGGCTTGTTCTTTCACCCTGAAGATGGAGGTGACATGTTCGTCCGAAACGTCGGTGTATTTTCAGCGACTGCACGGCGTTATACCCACGGCTGTGGGAACCTCGAACCCTACAACTACAAATATCTTTGTTGGATTTCTTCTACATCAGCTTACGTCTCGATAGGGCTCAGTGTTGGACTTTTTTGAACAAGTTAATGAGCCTTCGTGTTCCACACAGAGTTCCAATTTTTGACTGGGTGAGCGAGTATCAGCTTCTCGCGTAGTTATACCGTGACTCTATATGGGGGTTACGTGTATATGCCGGCATCCGGCTGCAGGGAAACACCTGAACACGAGTCCAGAGCGTAGCTGACACCGCAACTGTTCTGTGCAGGTGACAACATGAACACTTTCCTCAACGAGAACTGGAAGGACGTGCTCGCAGACGTGGGACCGACGATCGGGGAGGCCATGGCCCAGGTCATCACGATTATCCTCAGCAACATATTCCAGCTGGTCCCCTACGACGAAGCCTTCCCGGACAAAGTGTAGAGCAGGGACACCAGCACTGCGGATCACACCGAGTTATATAGGATAACGCAACGAGGAGAAGGCGGGGCAGTTGCCGGCCTGCGCATCAGTGGTGGGAGGCTTCACGAAGCTCAATCAATCAATCGTAGACTGGCCGAAGTAGATCGGGTCTACCCACCACTTACCTCGCCTCCTCTTTGTTGGAAGATAATACGTTTCAAGATGGTAGGTACAATATCCGCCCTGGCGCCGCGTGTTCAGGTACAGAACACGCAGCCATTCATGAAGAACTCCTGTAGCATGAAATAAAGCACGTCACAAAAGAGGGTGAAGCCTGTCTACTCAATGACCCGCAACCTCACGGAACATCTGAAGCTAGTGCCTCACTACAACTGAGTACTCTATTGCGAGGAGACAAAGTAGCTTCATGTTGGCCTCATTAACACTGACCGGGCAAGGCAACGAACTTACATTTTCAAATTACACTCAAAGATGCAACTGCTTAGTTAACTGCATCGGAATTTATATTTATTTTTCTCACGTGACTGATTACAGGCGGGGTTGCATTGCTAGTCGAATTTACCGAAAACTTACAGAACTATTATAGTGTGAGTTACACACTCCAAAGATCACTGTCACTACAGCACACATAAAGTCTTCTCAGTCTTCATCAGCCGTTGCTTGGTAATGACTTTCAACGGCGGATGTTGCCCTTCCTGCGGGCTACCGAACTGTTCCCCGGCTTCACTACTAACGTCTCACTTCTCACATTTGTGTAACTACTGGTCCTCATTACATAGCCCCGTCACGGACCGCACAGAAAATGTCTCTTCCATTATTGCGTGTTCTCTCGCTGCCGGGAAAATGTGTCCACAGAGCTGTTTCCTAGAAACGGCTGTTTTACCCTCGCCTATTGACAACTTTCCAGAGGTGAAGAGCGGTGTATTTGCACCCTTAACACGTTTGTCTGCGGGGATGGTGGCCAAGACACGCCGAAACACGTAGGGTATTTGTGAATTCGCAATAAACTAGTCCCATCTGAAAACTACGTATATATACTACTTCCATACACAGAAACTAGTAGTTTCGTAATGATGACTTCATGGTGTGCGTCACTATCTGGGAACAGTGCAGCAGATGGCGCGGAGGTTTAGCCCACGTGTCTGAGCGCCTCCACATTGTGGTAAGGGGAGAACTGAGCCCTAACTCCAGTCAGGCAGCGTCTACACGAGGGCACAAAATGCGTCCGTTGTAACGAACGTCGTGACGTCCGTTGTAGAAATAAACAAGGGAGGCGAATGCTACGCTTTCTTCTGGCTCCATTGCAGACAAAAAAACTACGCACTGCATTCTGCAGCTGTGTGGTGTCCTCAGCAAAGTACGTTCGTTACAACGGACGCATTTTGTGCGCTCGTGTAGACGCTGCTTGCACTCAACATCCGCTTCACGAGTTGGCCCGACTTGACACGGCCAGCGTCCGACTCTTGGCTCAGGAATGCATTACGTACTTCAGGAAAGGGTTCGAAAGTATTCGAAAATGTTGGCGCTATATAAACAGAGGCTAAACTCGGTGGCCATAGGATTGTAGTGCTTCGCATTATGAGACGGCAGACAGACATTTCTGAGAGCTAAGTCTGATTATGTATGACAATCTTTCTGAGTCATAATCTGGATGTTTCCATAGTTCGTCTTTTCCAAAACCACGACGTTTCGTAAAACGGTTCTGTTCCCTGCATCAACTGACATGATCAAGAGAGAAATCGTCAAGATGTATTTTAACAGCTTCCATCCATCTACGTCTCGCGCTCCCTAGTAGGGCTTTCGTTAATAATATTTTGGGTTCACTCTGCATGTGGTGCATGTGCCCTGATGCCCACTCCCCTCCATCTGATCACTGTCATTACACGAAGCACCTCACTGCACAATTCTCTTCACCCTCTTGTCACCTCACCCCTCAGCACCCACAGTCTGCTTGCTTGAGTTACCTCAGTAGCGCAGTTGGTTGAGGCACTACGCTACAAGCCAGAAGGTCGCGGGTTCAAATCCCTATCACGTCATTGGATTTTTTCAACTGACCTAACCCTTCCAGCCGCACTATGGCCCTGGGGTCGACTCAGCCTCGGAACAGAAATGAGAACCAGGGCGGAAGACCGGCGCGTAAGGCTGACCTCACCGCCATCTATGAGCCGACTGTCTAGAAAATGTGGGAGCCTCGACGTCTCACAACCCTGTGGGCCTTCACGGCCTGGTACAGGGATAGCTTTACTTTTTTTCTTTTTACTTTGTGTCTCTACTAACAAAAAAAAATAAAAGCACAGACACTATATGTTGAGCAGTTACTGAAGAGTTTTGAGTTCCATAATAAATTGTCCATGCCACCTCCACCTCCCCCCCCCCCAAATAAAGTCACTGTTATAGTCGGCGTTGCCTTGACCTTGCGCCACCTCATTATCCTCCTTATCAACAGCAGCAGCTGCAGTTCATCTTCACAATGACCACTGCCTTCACTGCTGTGACTCGTGCGAATCATTTTGAATGTCAAAACATTTTCTTCGTTCAAATTTTTTGCTCTTAGATGCCATACTACGAGATTTAAAATCAAGACTTCTTGCATATTGCAGGGAAAAACAATGCTACTATATCTCTCGATATGTATCGAAAGTGAAGTCTGGTACTGCAAAGTAAATCGAGGTGGCACCACGAAAAATAAAGACTTACAAAAGATCCGAGAGTTGTCGCTCCACGCGGATACAAGATGAACTATCAGATGCACAAGAATGCCCGTTACACTCTGGAAGAAACAAATATTCATGCAGTAAACTAAACGAACAGTTGCCCCCCCCCAAACACGTGTATTATAAGGAAAGTAACAATTACACAGCACTGAAAGTAGCAGGACTTTTTCCTTTTGAACACTGAAATATGCTGTATACACTAAAGCAAACAAACAGGGCGTCAGAAAGGCATACATTAGCAAGAGCAAACCTTTATCTGCAATACTACATCAGTATATTCAGGTAAAGAGCGGTGATTGGCTGACAGACGTTTGATGCAGATGCCGTGTACTCAGAATTACTGGGTTTTGGACTTAGCCCATCGTCCGGTATTCTGAGACCTAGATAGAGCACACAACGTTTCGGAAACTGCATCTGGTTAGGGGTGCGAGACACCTGCTGTGCTGCGTCCCTTAAAACAGCTAACTTCAATCACTGGCCAACCCATATCTGAGTCTGTGTTCTATGTCACGACCGACGGTCAGTCGGCCAGTCTGCCTTGGAATAAAGCACCCATCTGGGGCCCAAGACCAGATTTTTACTACTGTCAGGTAGTTGCGGGTTTGTTGATGTGGGGTGCTCTCTGGGTCTGTCGTTTACAGTAGTTGCTGGTCCTCGCCAGCGCAGTCATTCTCGAATCCGAGTTCCGCGGGACTCGTGTCTCAGATTTGAGACTTCCCTTTTCGTCGCCTCCTACGACTCGCAGGGCCACGGTGGAGGTATTCGACCCCGACTCCACACGGAAACACCTGAGACCAGGATATGGCGAGGTGAGGTAACATGAAAATTGTGATACAGCATGCAGAGACCTGGGAGTAATGTAGAGAGGAAAGTGAAAATCTTATGCAACAAACATAGCCAACAAACCAAGTCCATGTATAGGATTAAATGGAGAATTTGTGAAACCATTTTGTGCCTACAGCTAGCGCCATCTGTGGAGTAGAAACTGAACCCTGGAGACTAAAACCTAATAGAAACCGACAAAGAATCTGTCACACCACACAGATCTTAACCTCACTGCTGATAGGGGTGGGGGGTGGGGGGTACAGTTGGGAGAAATGTCCACCACCGTCAGAAGACTTCAGAATCTACTAGATGTTGCGTGGGTCGGCGTCAACAGGTACCATGATCACAAGGCAGGGCAACAATAGAGAGGAACTGCTTTGCATATGCTGTTGTTTGAACATGGGTTACTTTCATAGCAGCACAGAGGGACTTGCAGTAATCTTTATAGAAATTAAGACTAAACAGCTAACACGGTTAAGGTAGTTGTTAACATTAAGATTAAAGTCTAAAACCAGCTTAAAATTGTGTAAGAGTCGAGGCTTTGACGTCGGTTCACACAAGACGTACATGGCGCCACATTCCAGAAGACGGCATTCTTCAGTTTAAAATTGTTTTAAAATGCTTTTTGGGCAGACAGAAGAATGTACTGACGGTGTTCGTTCTACTTTAACGCGAAGCCCGTAGTATTTAGTACAATGCCTTCTTCTTCCTGTTTAAATTCTGATCGGTGCAAGTGCGTTGCGCGTTGCTTCCATATTTTGCAGGACAAAGACTAGCCCCAGCAAGCAACAAAATTAACGAAAAAGGAACGCAGCAGAGGATGTCCAATCAGAACACCTGGGGAACTCATTGCGACACTACAGTGACGTGCTCCCAGTGCAGGCCGATGGTGAGCGCACAGCTTCCAGGTACTGCGCAGGAGACGGCTGTGCGCCTCGTACACAGAGCGCACCGGCTGAACAGCAGCTTACCCGCGCGTTTGTTGTCACCATGTGGAAAGCGGTCATCCTAGCAGCTGCCTGGGTGCGTGTGGCACAAACGGCCCTACCTTTGCGTAAGTACAACTAAAACGCGACTACTTTGTTACTTACGTCACAAATCTGAAAGCCAAATATAACTTTCCTGCAGCTCCTATTGTACTGTCTGCCATTCTGCGGGAAAAGAAAAGTCTTTAACGAACGCTGCGTCTCTTATTATTCAAATATCTATTATCACACCCCCATCCCCCATACGTCTTCATGGCATGGTACTTAATTATGCACAGGGACACTTCACCTTCACGCCAATTATCATACACAGCTTCAGTGACATTAAATAACCCCACCTCAGAAGTTTGGCAGACGCCATATCCTTCCTACTGACTACGAAATTTAAACGTAGACGTTATGGTAACCTACACTGGCACAGAGTTCATAACAAATTTCCTGAAATTTGAAAACTTGAAAAAGGGTCGCACCTTCAGAAAGTATGGATAACCCTGGTAAATGATCCTGCAAGACTTTGGGCCTTGATGTAGAGTGTGAGAACAGACGGTTCTTACGTAATGCACCTTTGTTTTTCTTTCCAGCAACTTACATCAAGCCATGCGCGCGCAGCAATCCCGACTTCAACGCCTGCGCATTGCGGAGTGCACGGGACAGCTTTCCTTACGCAGTGAAAGGTGAGGCTGCGGGTACAATACGAACATTTCGAAACTACATCTTTGTAAAGTGGGTTCTCTGTGAGGCCGTAACTGAATTCTTCAATACCAGATGCACGGGCTCAACTAGGGACGTTACGGAAGCGTTAATGGGTATGCCACACGATTCAGCTGGCCGGGTTGCAGGCTACAAGCAAGGGTGCAACCAGCCGCCTCGACACAGGTTTTCTTGCTTTTACTCCGTCTTCAAGCAAATGCTGAGATGTTTCGTATTTTCCAAGTTGCTTCTCCGTGCTTCTCATGCAGCCCTGCCGACTTAAAATCGTCGAAATTAAGCCCCACTGCTGTCCCCAAATTACATAATTCGACATTAATTCATAAAACCCAAATCCCTAGGACCCCGTCTCAAGCCACTGTTTGTAACCATTCTAACGTCTTCACTTTCACATTAGCCTTGACGGAAGGTCGAATGGGCGGAGCCTAGGAACATTCTGATAAAATTATAGTCTCCCTCCCCTCAATAAAGCGGATTCAGGGACTTCAAAAACGTCACTTCCAAAAGAATTTTCAAACGACAAATCATAGGAAACAGACTGGAAGAGCAAGGTTCGATTCGCAGCAAGGGCAGTTCCTGGATAACGTTTGTGCTCAATGAAGACGTACGGAGCAGTCGGTTTGGTGCATCTCAGCAGTTTGCAGAAACTGAGGGAACATTTCCGCTTCTAAACGTTCCTACACCCCACCAGGTGTTCCTTCTCGTACAGATACGATGGAGACAGGGTAAAGCGTTAGGAAGGGTAATATTCTGGGGTATGCGACACATTCCACTTCACGTCGCTTTACCCTTCTCTCCAACCTACGTTCACGAAAGGTTGCACATAAGACTACAAAATTAGGCTTACAATAAAAACTACCTACATAAGTCTTGGTCTTCTCAGTGGTCTCCTTCCTTTTCGGTTTCCCACCAATCTCCTATATGCATTCCTCTGTTCCCAATTCATGCTACATGTCCCGCCCATGTCATCCTCTTTGACATCATCACCCTAATTATACTTGGCGAAGAGTACAAGTTATGAAGCTCCTCATTAGTGTCATTTAAGTTCCTACTAGTCTCTGCTCGGTGATGTAACCATACACTGCGTGTCCCTGGCTACAGTTAGCGGTTCCACTCTCTGGATGTGGCTCTCAGTTGGGCTGCTGCTGCTCCGCCGTGTCTCCGGCAGCCCCCCCACCCTTAGCTGAGTCAACCTTTCAGGCTGTGCTAGTTTACCTGTCGTAACGTTCACTACCCTGACCTACACTCCCCGTGTCCAGGCGCTATAAAAATACAAAATTCTAAGATTCTGCCCTTATGCCGTAAAGTGTGGAAACTGGCGATAGTGTTACAGTTACTTGCAGTTATGCAGCGCCATAGCTGAAGCGGCTAGCGCTGGCTTCCCACCGCGGCGGCCCGGGTTCGATCCCGGGTCTGCGCAAGTGAGATTTGTGGTGGACAAAGTGGCGCAGGGGTAGGTTTTCTCCGAGTACTTCGGTTTCCCCTGCCAATCTTCATTCCACCAATTGATCCACAATCATCCTCACCTATCATCTTGGGCTGGTACAATAGGCCAGAAGTGGCCGCAGTACAAGGGACTTAGTCCCGCCCCACTAGCAATATAAGGGACTTAGTCCCACCCCACTAGCAATAGAAATACTTGTAGTTACGACCTGTACAATCGCCAATCCAAACCCCGTCTATAGTCACACTTCTACACGTGTGTTTGTGTGTGCTGAACACGCAGCTCATGCCACAGTATATCGGCAGTGAACGTGATGCCGTGTAGCCTGGTAGAATTCTTACCGACCTTTCCGTGAGTCGCAGTTCCTCCCTCCTCTAGGCTCGAAGAGTAAGCCAAGTAAGACGCATGCAGATCTGCTTCCTAGCTTGTTACTCTTTGGCCGTGAATACGGAGGCAGTACTTTCCTCCGAAACGTCGCTGAGTATGACGGGGAACTTCGCAGTGAGAACAGGGACTGTTTTGTTATCAGGTGACCCCAGCTTCAGACTGCTGCCACTGGATCCCATGCAGGTGGAACAGGTCAAGGTGGAAGTTGGGGGCGCAGGGGGCCTCACAGTACTTATGAAGAACGTGCACATATCTGGCATAACGGACACCAAAATAGAGATGACAAAGTGAGTACGAGGGGCGTGGAGGTACGTGTCGCACACACATCTGGACTGAGCTGAGCCCTTCTTGAAGAGCCGCAAGTTCTTCTGCTAAACATTTTATGGAACCCGAAGGTTCATTGCCGTGTTCACAAGAACCCACTATTGGTCCCACATCAATTCAGTCCATACCTTCCCATCCTATCTCTCTAAGATACATTTTAATATTGTCCACCCACTTCTTGGTCTTCTTAGTGGTCCTTCCCTTCTGGCTTTCCCACCAATATCCTGTATGTAGTCCTTCTCTCCCCATTCGTGCTACATGTCTCATCCATCTCCTCCTCCTTGACTTATCATTCTAAATAGTACAAGTTATGAAGCTCCTCATTATGGACTTTTCTCCAACCTCCTGTCACTTCATCTCTCTTCGGTCCAAATATTCACCTCAGCACCCTGTTCTCAAACACCCTCGGTCTGTGTTCCTCTCTTATTGTGAGAAACCAAGTTTCACACCCATACAGAACCATAGGCAAAATGATAGCTTTGTATATTTTAATTTTTATGTTTTTGGACAGCAGACGAAGTTCACGCAATCATTACCCGAGTTCAATCTCCTCTTAGTTTCCTCCGGAATCAGGTTTTGATTTGTTACTGTCGCTGCCAAATATTTAATATGAGCCAGATTTTCAAAGGATCTGTTAGCTATCTTTATGTCACAATTTTGGCCTGCATTCTCGTGACGGGACAGCAACATGTACTTAGCTTCCTCTGCTTTCACTTCTAGACTAACCTCCTCACTAGCTTCAATAAGATGGTAAACGTAAGGTTTCCTCGCGTTCAACAGTGAGGGACACTGGAGTTCCAGCCCAACGCAGTGTTAACACTGGCGTGGAGATGAGTGGTCAGCTTAAGTTCCTGGCCGAGGGTGGGTCCCAGAGCCGGTCTGGACGCCTCTTGTTCCTGCGGGAAGTCACATCCCGTTGCCCAGTCACTCCTGGCCCCAGCACCAATCAACAGAGATCAAAACTGTTTAAAACTCGTAGCCTGAGGAGTGTTCTGGTGGCGCCTCGCCTCCGCCTCGTCTCGTCTCTTCCTCCCCATACGCGGGGCAAGCCTCAGGTAACGGACGAAACGTCGAGTTCAAGCGAGAGATTGTTATGGCTTGCCAAATATCTTGATCTTAAATTTGTCAGGTGAGGTTCGTAATTTCGTGTGTACCTCAACTGACACGGTGGGCTTGCCAGAAGTGCTGAACGCTGATTAGAAACTGGCAAAAACAAATTGTCGGTCACCACTGGCTACCAGGCGACCGTATTTTTAGACTACAACAAATCTATCGAAATTAATCAAAACAGCCAGGCTTGTAAAACCCGTCGCTTTGGTTTGACGTTGAGTTTGTTTCACGAGAGCCCGTGTGATGGAACCACTAAATTAATCGTTACGGGACATCGTAATTCTGGAAGCGAGCAGCTGTAGAGACTTGAGAACAATTTTGCGCAGCGATTTCAGTTGGGCTGACTAAGTTAATGACACGGCGAACTCTTAAAAAGGGGAACGGTAACACTAAAAGTTCGGCCTTCACATCACTACTGCGTCCGATTCTTGAATATGGGGCGGCTTGATGGGACCCTTAAAGGAAGGGAGCGATAGATGCGCTAGACCGGGTCCAAAACATGGCGGCTAAATTTGCACATCACAGAAACGATTCGAACTGGGAAACCTTGACAGGGCGCAGGCAGAGAGCTCGCATATGCGCTCTCTTCATAGTGTACACGGGCGACTTCTTCTGTGGTATACAATTGTCGAGCGCAAGAATATTGAATTTGTTAATACAAGTGTTTAGTTTTTATTATTATTATTTTTGTGTTATTGTTGTTATTAAATGCTTAGTACTGAGGTTCTGCCTCTCCCTGAATAACTGCCAGCTTGCACACTCCAGTACGTCTGGAGAGTCCCTGGAACGCAACACGGGAGCAGGGACGGTTACAGCGTCCTACTTCTCTATTGTAAGTAGGCAGGGGATTAAGAAGGGAGCAGCTGCTAACATTGCAGCGTGGAAAGAAATCGGCCTGGCCAGACAGACTGAGATAGTGAGTTAGACTTTCCCTGGGGAGACAGGATTACCACGGAAGTTTGCTGCCGCGACAAGCTGAGATAGTGAGTTAGACTTTCCTAGGGGAGACAGGATTACCACGGAAGGTTGCTGCCGCGACAGGCTGAGATAGTGAGTTAGACTTTCCCTGGGGAGACAGGATTACCACGGAAAGTTGCTGCCGCGACAGGCTGAGATAGTGAGTTAGACTTTCCCTGGGGAGACAGGATTACCACGGAAAGTTGCTGCCGCGACAGGCTGAGATAGTGAGTTAGACTTTCCCTGGGGAGACAGGATTACCACGGAAAGTTGCTGCCGCGACAGGCTGAGATAGTGAGTTAGACTTTCCCTGGGGAGACAGGATTACCACGGAAAGTTGCTGCCGCGACAGGCTGAGATAGTGAGTTAGACTTTCCCTGGGGAGACAGGATTACCACGGAAAGTTGCTGCCGCGACAGGCTGAGATAGTGAGTTAGACTTTCCCTGGGGAGACAGGATTACCACGGAAAGTTGCTGCCGCGACAGGCTGAGATAGTGAGTTAGACTTTCCCTGGGGAGACAGGATTACCACGGAAAGTTGCTGCCGCGACAGGCTGAGATAGTGAGTTAGACTTTCCCTGGGGAGACAGGATTACCACGGAAAGTTGCTGCC
The DNA here is from genome assembly GCF_002891405.2 of Cryptotermes secundus. Taxonomy (NCBI): domain Eukaryota; kingdom Metazoa; phylum Arthropoda; class Insecta; order Blattodea; family Kalotermitidae; genus Cryptotermes; species Cryptotermes secundus. Next base: position 135,496 of record NW_019729215.1, read on the forward strand.
GCGACAGGCTGAGATAGTGAGTTAGACTTTCCCTGGGGAGACAGGATTACCATGGAAAGCTGTTGCCCCGACCGACACTCGATCCCAACACCTTCCGACTCGAGGCCAGGTCACGCAATTTAACGCAGTGGTTCACTGTGTTTCAGCTTCAACTTCGAGACGCGGCACATTCACCATGAAGCCACGACCCCGAGGCTGGAGGTCATCGGTCAGTACGAGGTGTGTGGCCGGGTACTGCAACTGCCACTGAGCGGCAGCGGGAACTTCAACGTCACGCTCGGTAACTATGCGACAGGAGCCGCCCCTCCCATCCGGGATATAGTGTATGCCATGAGCCTGTGTGGAGGCGGTTTCGAATACCTCCACCATAGTCTTGCGACTCCTAGGAGGCGACGGAAAGGGAACCCAGTGTCTGGGGGTATAAGTAGGCCACCCTGTTCCTGGGGGATATAAATGCGGGGACCTGGCCTTCCAGATTGGGAGAGTCTCGAATCTCCGACAGTAAAATATGGCCATAAGTCCCGAGGGACTCGGACCTGAGAATGACTGCGCTTGCAAAGGCCAAACACAATTGTAAACGACAGACCCATTCTCTCGTCAGAGAGGATGTTACATAAAGACTATAACCGCAAGTGTTTAGTTGGAAAATAAAATTACTGATCGTGGGTCTCAAGGGGCTGACGCCAAGACGAACTGATTGACGGTAAAGAGCCAGTCGTAAAGTGACTCTCACTCCGATTTAATGACGGACTACTGGCTAGAAGTTTGTTTGCATTTGGAAGCACCTGCGACCGGCCAACTCGATCAAGGTTTTCCGTGGTTTTCCTCGGCCCCACAGCAAATACTGTGTTTGTACCCAAATTCCACGTTGCCACTGCTTGCTTCACACGCAGCCCTCCAAATGTTAGATCGAATCTCACTGTAATGCAGCCCTTCCAACGTCATATAATCATATGCATTACCTCTACCAGAAGGACGAGCGGGCACTGCCTGGGAACCTTCAAAACTGGAGATATAGTTTCTTGTCCCCCCTCCCTCACCACGTCCCAGCACTTCCTCCCCCTCCCTCTCAAACCTTTAAACAAGAGAAGGGCACGGATAGGAGCCGACGTCACCGTTGCTCTCTCTTAACCCGGAGTGAGACGCCGCTCTCCTCACTTAACTTCAAGAGAGTGACATTTTGGGACGATAATGACTGGAACAGGATCCGGAAGGGAGCGGTCATGTCCTGTACCGATATTTGCCCGAATCACGAAAACCCCAGTAAGGTCAGTCGGTGTCCCGGCCGAGGCTCGAACCGAGCACTTACCGAATATAAGTGTTCGTGGGCCAGCGGGTGTTCCTGTGCAGCCGAATGTTATAGTGACTCCGTGTTGTCTGGTAGATAGCAGTGATGCGAAGATACCTGCTGCCCTCCCTCACCTTCAGGGTAAAAGGAACTTGAAAACTTTTACCCTGAAGATGGAAAGAGCATATTCTACCAGATCATACGGCGTAACTTTCAAGAAGACTGTAACGGGTATCTGTGGGGCCCCAGAAGGCGCGTGAACACTGTCAGCTACCTGACTTGCTTTTTCTGCAGCAGCGGCGCTCAAGGGCACTAGCATCAGTACAGCACTAAAGCATTCGCTTGTTCGGCCCGTTCCATCTTCTGGGTTGTGAGGCAGCCCTTCTGAAGACGGAGGCGCTATGTTCCTCCGAAGGACATACTCCCACTTCAACACTGCTTAGTCTCCTAATCCTACCTCTGTATCTGTATCTGTATCTGTTACTACTGACGAAGTAAAGCTGCCCCACGCCATGATAACGTATGGAGGAGTGGAGGTATTGCTCGACCATTCTTGATCTCGGCAGTAGAGGGAGGTGTGTGATCAGCTTCACATTACGGCCGTTTTAGCCCCTTGGAAAAAATCCCCTGTGTCACTGGATAGGAGGGTGGGTGGGCCCCAGAGCCAGTTCGCACGCTGTGAAAGGGAGAATGATATCTTTCCCATGCCGGGATTTGAACCCCAGCCTCCAGTCCTTAGCCTATCACTATACCTTCTGAGCTATCCCGGATCTGATACTACTATTACTGTTAAAACTCATTACTTAAGATATCCTGGTAAAAACTGTAAAGTTATCCCTGTGCTTAACCAATTAAGCACTAGGCCATGAAGTGAATGCATAGATCTATATTTTCTTGACCTCGGCACTAGTTGGAGGTAAGTGGTCAGCTTCACGGCCCTTCTGCTTTATCCCCCCCCCGGTTGAAAGAGCTCCCAGTACCCATTCGCTAGGAGGTTGGGTGGACCCCAGAGCAGGTCTGGACGACATGGAGAAGTGAAAATTCTCGCCCCCACCGCGACTCGGAACTCTGGCCCCTCAGCCATCCAGCCCGTACCCTGTCGCTATGCCGAAGATCCTGTCTACATTAAATTCGCTGCACAGAAGCCCTAAGTTTCGCACCACCGCCATGTTTGCAGTTGACAGCTGACAACAAAAGTGTGCATATGCCGCCAAAGTAGCATATAAATAAAAGCGAACTGAACGATTCATTACAGTGGACACACATCTCACGTACGACGTGGACTATAACCTGGAACTGATTGACGGGAGGCGCCATCTTGTTCCCAGGAACCCAGAGACCGCTGTCAGTCCCTCGAGGATGCACGTGAAGCAGATCGGCTTGTTCAAAGGCAACGAGATGCTGGGTAAGCCGACACTGCGTCACTTCACATGCATGAATGATGAATCCGAAAGGATGTGGAAGGAACCGGTGTTGTTCAGATCGATGTATTGTACCGGAACTGACAAGTCAGTGTAGGAAGTGTCCCAGGCTGTCCTGACTTGAGCCCTTTTCTCGTAATTTTCCTCTGTCCCTCCGAAGTACCCGTGCAGTACCCTTCAGCATTCATCCCGCCACTCGCCGCCGTACAGTCTGGGCACTGAAAGCGTCTCGAAGTGACCCACGCACAGGCCACAGCACGCGTCTGTCTAACTCACTTATCAGTGGTCTCTGTTGCAGACGAGCGAACTAACGAGTTTCTGGAGGAGAACTGGAAGGAACTACTCAAGGAACTGGTGCCCATAATGAACACAGTGTTCAGGGACATCCTCTTCAGATTCCACACAAGATTCGACAGCATGGTGCCCTTTGATGTAGCCTTCCCGGAGCATCTTCCGTAGGTAGGAGCGACAGCGGATTGCAGCCATGTGACGCCGTCACGACTGGACGAACACCTCGCACACCTCGCATCAGCAAACGGTGTGCACTTTGAGGAAAACGAGACGACGTGGACAGAGCAAAGAACTGAGACACACCGGAAGCTGCACTACCGGGTGATTCACTCGGAGGGGCCCGGAAGTAATAATTAAAATCATGTAAAAATTTACCGGTGAAAACTAAATTTGGCAACACTGCGTACTTTGCAGCATCGACTTAGTGCCTTCCTATCGGGTTCGCGCCATTTCCTGTCGGCCTGTGTCTCCGGGCGGAGGGAAACAAATTTGTCATGGCCTTCCGTAACTTGACCCCAGATATTCAGGGAGGGTGTTTGAGAACAGGGGCTGAGGAGAATATTTGGACCGAAGAAGGATGAAGTGACAGGAGGTTGGAGAAAACTGCATAATGAGGAGCTTCATAACTTGTACTCTTCTCCAAGTCAAGGAGAATGAGGTGGTCAGGGCATGTAGCACGAATGTGGAGAAAAGGAATGCATATAGGATATTGGTGGGAAAACCAAAAGGAAATAGACCACTGGGGAGACCAAGGAGTAGGTGGGTGGACAATAATAAAATGGACCTCAGAGAGATGGGATAGGGTGACATGATATGGATTGATCTGGCTTAGGATGGTGACCAGTGGAGGGCTCTTGTGAACAGGGTAATGAACCTTCGGTTCCATAAAATGCTGGGAAGTTGTTGAGAAGCTGCACAACTGGCGGCTTCTCCAGAAACCAGTGTGTAGATATGAAGGAAAGGGCGGTCCGGATCACAGCATGGACTCAGGAGCCCCTCCACTTAACAAGAACTTGTGAGTTGTCCGGAGACAAAGTGAATAGAATTTTATGTGAAATGTTTCCTACAAAACGCATAACACTGTATATGAACTCAGAACAAGTGACAGAACAATGTGGTGAAATATTAAACTGCACATCATGGCGGGAAGGTGCTAAAAGGTGCACAATTTCGTGCGACTGTGTTAGACGAACTGAACAATAAATTCTATTAGCATGGCTAAGCTATGTAAGTAAACCTTGGGAGAGGGACGCTTCTCAGCATCAGCAGACAGACCTGCTTCACGCCCCCCCCCAACCAGACCAGCTCGCGGCGTCTCCCGTTGCGCGAGCTGCAGCAGTTCTGTCCAGTAGCGGGGCGACGGGTGTGTCAACTCAGAAGTAGGTATATAGGTGGTCTAGGCCCGGACAGACAGACAAGCTCTCAGGCCAGCGAAGGATCACAATGTGGAGCATGTGGAGGGAGGTACTCCTCGTGGTTGCAGGCCTCGGCCTCTGTCAGGCATCGCTGCCTCTGCGTGAGTACATCTGCACTGCAGGTTCAGAATTTGTTTCCTGTGGGGGCGGGCGGGCGGTCTCTGCAATTCCGCGTTCACGAGATCCTAACACACGAACTGTAAGTACGTGAGCATGTAACTGGCTTATCTTAAATCTTAATGTAGCGTAAACACGTTCCGTTACCATGGTTACCAAAAGCTTTTCTTGCGGAGAAAATCATCGGGAAAGAAAGTTGCCTGGACTCGAACTCACGCATGTCAAAGCAAAATCGGACCGTTTTCCTCTCGAACTTTCGTTCTGCCAGTTTTCTGTGACGTCACATTTCTGAGAAACAGTGACATGGACAGACAAACCGGCATTTGACTGACACCGTGTAGTCTGGTATATGGCTGCAAACAGTTCAGGGGAAAATACTGTCTTCGTCCCGTGAGTAAGATAGTTGCAGACACCACGTCGCTACGAAAGTCGGTAAAAAATTACCAGTCGTTAGCCAATCAGGGAGGACGCTGGTTTAGGTAGTAACGCTACTGACGTATTCGGACATAACCAGTTCGAGTCTCGGCGGAGACACCAACTATCCTGAGACGTGGTTCGAAGTACTCGCAGGGACTGAGAGAAACCTAGGCACTTCTCAATCCATGTCTTGAACAGGGCGAGCACAAATGGTCTTGGCCAATTCGCTTTTCGTTTCTTTGGGCGTGGAGTGGGACAGTCCACTTGGTACTGCGGCCACTACTGTCCTGTTGTACCAGCCCCAGAAGATAGATGAGGGTTGTGGAGCAGTCAGTGGAATTAGGATTGGCAAGGGAAACCGAAGTACTCCAAGAAAACCTGCCCCAGTTCCACTTTGTCCACCATAGATCCCACATGTCCTGTTCTGGGCTCGAACCCGGGCCGCGGCATTGGGAAGCTACCGACTAACTGCCTGAGCTATGTCGCCATCTTCTTCACTGCGTGTAAGTAAAGTAAGTAAAGGTATCCCTGTAACAGGCCGTGGAGGCCCATAGGGTTGTGAGACAATCGGCTCACAGATAGCGGTGAGGTTGTCAGCCTTCCGTGCCGGCCTCCCTTTAACCGTAGGAAGATTCCTGGTACTCATTTCTGTTAGAGGCTGAGTCGACCCCAGGGCCACAGTGCGGCTGGAAGGATTAAGTTAACTGAAAAAAAAATCGACCTCATCGAGAATCGAACCCGCGGCCTTCCGGCTTGTATCATAGTGCTTCAACCAACTACGGTACCGCGTGCCCCGCGCAACTGGGTCTGCCCGCCTTTATTCAGGACTTTGGTGACATCAGAAGGCCTGGACATATCACCTTGCCTGATTGACAGCAAATCTCCTGAAACTGCGAAGATCAGCTGTGCTCGTCCCGTGACACAGTCACAAACGCAGGGAACATGGAGAAAGTTGCGTTGCGCAAGTCTCGCCGCGCCCCACTTTACAGACGCAGTATTGCGGCGCACAGATCACCAGAGCTTCCGTCACTTGCTCTGCGCAACTGCAGCTTACGCAACCGCCCCCCCCCCGCCCCCGTGTCATGCACAGATTGCATGAAGAACGTCATTCATAGCAGTATTATGTTTTGGACATTATCCATCGTCTTGTCTATTTTTTAAAAAACCGTCCTGTTTCTTTTTCAAAACACACGTTTCGGAGACTGCATTCTGTCCCCGTCCTCAGGTAAAACCTACTCAGTTGGGTCCAATAGACAGAGCTAGCCCCTATCTCCGGAGGGGGTACCACATTGGCCCCGGTACGAATTTTTCTGGCTATGTTCCCTTCGCGCCATGCCACCGTGGCACGCCGGGTAATCTTCCTCCAGGCTACGGTCAGTCTCTTCCGGGATTCCTCCCTTCGGCTTCTGGGGACGCCCAGCGACCAGATTCCGGTCTCTACGCCGGCATCTCTGCGGCTTCTCCCTTGGAGACCTCTCGATCCTTCTTTACGGAATGCATTATTCCTGGAGCGGGCTCCTTGCACTCCCGACTTCCTTCCGCCTTTCCTAGACAGGAACTTACTGCGGCCAGCATTTCTGCTTCGTACGCATCCACTTCGGCCACCAGCTTGGTTTCTAAGTTGTTCATAATGGCTAGCATGCTCTCCGTCGCTGGCTCCTTCATTTGTTTCCAGCTGTCACGAGTTTATGGCTGCGTGACGAAATGACGCGTTCTAGTTCGGATGATTGGATTCATTAGCACTTTGGTTACAAATTCTCTTAATCACATTTAAAATCAACGCTGCCGCTGATTTGCACATAGCCCTCTCCTGGTAATGCAATCAAACACGGGAACTTGCGCTTCAAATCACTCCAAATATTACACACGAATACACTCCTAATGACGCTTCAAATCTTCACAACTGTCACTTAAATACTGAAAACCGTTTGTCTGTAACTGTCGTTATATAGCCTCCGCACCGAACCCGCACGGAAAACACAGTCCTGCTGCTGCGTAAGGAAAACACAGAAAACGAGTCACAGGATACGTACATTGCCAGTCCATTGGCGCGCTGACTGTTGCCTAGCAACGATCTATAAACATTCATCCTATGTTGTAATGCACTCATCTGAAGGTTTGTTTGTTTTCCAGCCGCCTACGTTAAGCCATGCGCACGATCTGACCCGGATTTCAACGCATGCGCCCTAAAGAGAGCCAGAGAAATCATCCAGCAAGTAATAAGAGGTAAGAATTAAATAAACACACGACTAAAACTGTATAAATGCTTCTCAGCGTCACTATTCGTGCTACATATCTCACCCACCTCATCCTTTCAGTCAATTCACTTAATATTCCTTGAGCCTGCGGTCTTCTAAGAACCACTGCCTCCTGCACGAGAGGTTCCCCTTCTCTGTTGTAGTTCCAGGTCTCGTGAATCATTCTCTGCATCTCCACAGTCATCTCTGACGCTCCCTTACCTTCTGGCTTAACCATCTTTATTAGAGGCATTCTAGCCACACGCCCCAACATTTCCGTTGTCTTTTGCACAGTTCCCCAGTTCTGATTCTGACGCTCTTCTTCGCCTTCTGGGCCGTAACACTGCCTCCTCGACCAACCTAACAGAGCTGTGGGCTAACTCAAAATGGCCATGAGTCCCGCAGAACTCAGGACCAAGAATTACTGTGCTGGCGCGGCCAGCAGCAATTTACACACCCGTACAACACACATAAATTGGCGTGTCTTTGTGTATCAGGCGACAGGAAGTACAAGGTGCCAGTGCTGGACCCCCTGGAGATTCAGGAACTGAAGATAGCGGAAGGAGGCCCGAGACAAGTCGGCCTGACCCTCATAATGAGGAACGCAAAAGTGTTCGGCATGAAGGACAGCGACCTAAAGGTAACGAGGTGAGTTGCGAGGTGCTGTGTAACAGATCTGCTGCTTTCGTTGTTCTCCACAACTTTCGTTCAAAACAGTTTTTGTTCCGATAAACATTGAGGGAGTTACGCTGGAGATGCGCGCGCAGAAAGGCGCGTAGTTCTTCACGTGACGTCTCCGTTATTTTCGTCCGGTTTCAATAAAAGTTTGACAAACTTCCATGGGACTCCCGAAACACCGAAATTTAATGAAACTTCGTTCAGCGGTTGTCCGGTTAACTGCAGACGGTCAGGCGTGACGTATTGTTACCAACTCGCCAACAGAAAGTAAATGCTTGCCGCAATAGGTCGACTGACTGGTTGCTTGGGTTATTTAACGACGCTGTTCCTTCTACAGAGGTCTTCATTCAAATCGGACAGCCTGCAACCATAACACGACTGTAAGGTTTTGCCACCGCGCCCAGCTGCAAGCTAAATCGTGTGCCTGACGTCACAGCTAAGAGAACACCTGGCAGTATCTCCAGGCAGATTAGGCAATAGTCGCTACCTTCCACATCCTTCCTAATTCATTATTCACTCAAGATATGACTTGACGCCATGAGCGACCCTAATTACACAATACTAAGTTTGAACGAAACTGGTCAGTAAATCGGGTACTGTTACCGACAGGGAACCAACCTCACATATATTTGTTTCTTTATGATTTACTCAATGACGCTTTGAAACACCACTATTGGCAAAACTTCCCTTTGTGAACCGAAGCCTTCTTCAGGAAAATGTTCCAGTTCCCGCTTCTTTGGAATTCGCAACAACAGTTCTGTTACAAAGAAAGGTCGGCGTGTAGCTCTCAACTTGGAGGACCAGGTTCTGTATTCCTGTCCCCTGACCGAGGCGCCGGGTTCTCCTTCCGTCGCCTCCTACGCCTCGCAGGGCTACGGTGGAGGTATTTGAACCCGCCTCACCACGGGAGGGGGGATGCTTTTAATATCTTAGATCAGTGGTTCCTAAACTTCTTCTCGGACCAGCGCTTCTCTTCGTTACATAAACTCGTCAGCAGCGGTTTGCACAACCCACCAAGGAAGATAATAACAATAAAATAAATTACTACTTCAAACAAAAAGAATTCCGTGACCTGTAGTCCTGAAGCATACTATACCGACTGAGCGACCGCCGCTTGTTGGCAAAATTCGTGCCAAATTTTGCGGATAGAGGATGTCACGTGGCCAGCGCAATGGATCCCCACAGCCGTTAATCTTGGTTTTCTAGACCGGAGCCGCTATTTCCTTGAAATAGCTCCTCAGTTAGTAACTGCTTCACTGTTAGTAAATTCTAAACGCCATGAATGGGCTTCATGAAATGATACCAGTTTCCCAGTTTCTAGTGTAAAGTCGCTTCAATCGTAATTCAGCGAACAACGCGCTTGGAGGGGCCCACCTCCAGCGCCACTCCCCCAAGAGGCGGTGCAGTCCACTCTGAGAACCACTGGCTTACACCACATAGCTTCGAAGAGCATGACAATCGGGGCATATAGAACTGAAAATCAGCCTAATTTGAGGCCTAAGCTAGTACCATCGTGGAGGGATCGAGGAAAACCACGAAAATAACCTCAGAATAGCTGGTGTGTTCTCCAAGTCAGCTAACACGAACTTTATGAAAACGTCTTGCAAGGATTCAGCGGGATGTGCAACAACGAGTGAATAGTGGCCTCTCACTGCTTTCAGGTTCGACTTCGGCAAGAAGCACGTTCACTACGAGATGGCGCTGAGGCGGGCGGAAATCATAGGGAAATACAGCGTCTCGGGGAGGATCCTGCTTTTGCCCATACTCGGCAACGGTGACCTCAACATCACGCTAGGTAAATTTTCTTTCAGCGTCATCCTCGTATATCTGTAACGCAATTTATGTAGTAGGTCACGAACGAGCGGTAAGTCTATTCTTCAGTGTATTGTGTCCCCTCTGGGGCATTGACAATGTGTTTGTCCGGATATGCGAAGCGTGGCAAGCTGTATATGGAAGAAAATTTATGACTGTCTGTTTTTGCGTGTTATTTGATGGACATGGCGTTAAAGTTCGGCGTCGACGTATCACTCGATAATGTGTAGGACTGGAAAGGGATACAGAAGCAGGTAACGGCACGGAAACCCATGTAACAAATTCTCGTGTTACGGATTACTGAATTGTGCAACCTGTATTCTCGCTGCTAACTGAACTGTAGGACTGACAACGCACCCCGAGGGCAAGGACTCCATATCTTGGCTATAAAACCGCTCAGTGACTCGAGATACCGGTAAAGCCCACGGAAACACTTTCAGAAGCTCAGATCATGGGGAAGTTCTGAGGTTTCCATGGTAGTAGTCTAGGCTGTGACATCGTGTAGTCTGGTCAGCAGATACGGTTTGGAGGAGCATGCTGCCACCATCTTCAGGGTCATGCTGCCACCATAAAGATGCAGTGTCAGTAGCTACACTACACAGCGTTGAACTGTAGGATGATTTGGAAGGAAGCGGTAATATACCGAGACTGAGTAAAATCGAGAAACTCAGACAGCATTCCCAGTATCCAGACCGAGATTCAAGCTGAGCAACCGCGTATACGAGTCTAGAGTGTTGTTACCACGTCTACCAATCCCTGAGGATGGAAGAAGTACATTTTTTGAAACGCTGATACAAGAATACACAGTGTCACAACCCAGAAGACCATAGTCAGCCGGAGTATCACTGTTTTCTCAGATGTGACGCCGTGCAGCCTGGAAGAAAGATACCACCTTTTCCTACGGCCCCAATTCCCATCCTGAAGACACGAGATAGAAGAATCCTCTCAAAATACAGACCTCACGGCGCCACATTCCACTTTTCTTCATACTCACTGCTCTGAGATTCTCAGACATTAGGTCAAGAATACGTGGATATACACCTCCACTCCCCCCATATGCGTTCATGGGTTGGTACCTAATTAAGCACAGAGAAAACGTCACCGTTTACATAATCATGCAGTCTGTGTGTCCCTCAGAGCTTGGTGACAGAGCACTATTTTCGCTTCCAGAAAACGTCACGGTGACATATGACCACGACTTCACCCTGGAGCCCATGAATGGTGACGTTTACTTGGTGATACAGAACCCCAGGACAACAGTGACTCCGGCCCGAGCATACATCCAACTCACGAACCTGTTCAACGGGGACCCCGTGCTCGGTGAGTGACCCCACTGTCATATCAAGACAACCACATTTATAATAACTACCTCCACGTAGCTTCAGTCCTTCCTCTTTACCGTGTTCACAAGAGCTTGCCACTAATATCTATCCTGAGCCAGATGAATCCAGGCCTCACTCTTCCATCCTACTTCTTTAAGATCCATGTTAATCTTATCCTCCAACCTACGGCTGTTTCTTATTAGTAGTCTCCTTCCTTCAGGAATTCCATCCGAAATTATGCACTTCTTATTTCCCATGCATGCTACACAACCTGCCCACAACATCCCCCTTCGCTTCACAATTCTAACAATATCTGGCGAGGAGTACAGATTACGAAGCTCCTCAATATGAAATTTTCACTCCATCCCCTTGTCACTTCCTCAACCTTTGGTGCAAATTTTCCCCTGAGCACTCTCAGGATGTGCGCTTCTCGTAACCCTCCAAAGACTGAATTTCTTTTAAGTAACGTATGAAGATTCAGTCCGTACCTCACAGGAAACATTACGTCTCCGCTACAGGGCCCAACCGGTTAATTCTGTTTAGGGAAACAGTCGCTGTTTACTGTGAGAGCCATACGGAACACACATATACACTCTGTGGGCAGAATGCAGAGTTTTAGTATGTTCAGTCCGTACCTCACAGGAAACATGTCTCCGCTACAGAGCCCAACCGGTTAATGCTGTGTAGGGAAACAGTCACTGTTTACTGTGAGAGCCATACGGAACACACAGATACACTCTGTAGGCAGAATGCAGAGTTTTAGTATGTTCAGTCCGTACCTCACAGGAGACATTACGTCTCCGCTACAGAGCCCAACCGGTTAATGCTGTGTAGGGAAACAGTCACTGTTTACTGTGAGAGCCATACAGAACACACAGATACACTCTGTGGGCATCATGTGGGGTTTCAGTATGATAAAGCAGGTGGTACATATACTAACCACTGAGCCGTAAAGGGCAAAGTTTCACACCGGCACAAAATTACAGCATTGCATATTTTAATCTTTATGTTTGCACGAGGACACTACAGTAGCTAAAGCGGGTTATGATTTGCTTCTGACAAGGGCGGATTTTCCTGCCATTTATTGCTCCCATCTTCTGATCTTATTCGTAAATACCTGATAACATACACAACTGTATGAGTGTTACAGAACAGCGCCACTGAGGCCACATAAGGGGCTCACGCAAACTTGACATGAGTTTGCACTGAGGCAGGCCACACGAAACCGAACAAAGACTAGCCTGAGTTGCTATGGTAATCACTGTTGCAGGGAGGCAGATGAACATATTCCTGGATGAGAACTGGAAGGACGTGTACAGGGAACTGTCCCCAGCTGTGATCACAGCCTTCTCAGAAATCATCAGCGCAATCATCACAGGTATTGCTGGATCAGTGCCCTTCGACGTGGCATTCCCGGAAACGTTGCCACCCAGTGCTTAGGTTCGGAGCCTTGACACGACTCGCATAAGCTAATGAGAAACAGTCATCAAAATCACCCCGGCTCCGGGCGTCCATACCGGCTCAGTGCTAATGTTGAGTTTGCTCGTGGGCTGTGTCGCTGCCTCCATCTTCAGGGTGAGCAAGCTGAACAGGTGTTCACATATATAGGAGTTGTGGTCGTCGAACAGACATGTGGAGGACAGGTGGGGCAAATGGGACATTATCGAAAGCCCCCTAAGCGCACTTGCTTGCAATGTCGCTTAGCCACATGGAGGGTTGGTCAAGGGTAGGACACGATGGAAATGGGAAGGAGGGGAAGCAACTCCATGCCCAGAAATGTGTTCATTTTGTTAGTTCATGATTATATAAGAACCACTTGAAGAGAATGAAAATGGAGGTACTGAGGAAGACTATGAGAAATAATCAGTATGCCATTACACGCGCCCGGAGCCTAGAACACATATGGAACACAGTGCTGCTCGCCTCACAGAGTCATCTTGTCTAAAATAAGGTTTCTATCAAATGCTTCAGAAAATATGATCTTGGTAAACTTTGCATGTTTTATTTTTTAATTTAAGGTATAAATTCCAGGATAGAATACACCCACATCCCTCAACTGAATATATATATATACATATGTGTGTCTATGCTGCTGAACAGAAATCTTCGTAAGATCGTCTGGTATAATTTTACCCTGAAGCAGTTATCCCCCCCCCCAAATACCCAAAAGACCACAATATGAACCTTGAGTGTCAGGAAAACCTCAGCTTTCGGTAAGCAGATTCTGTGTATGTTCAGGAGTACAGGAAAGAGGTGACAGATGCATGCGTCACCCCACACGCACGAACATCAGAATGTTTGCCATCACACACACACACACACACATTTTCACGTATGAAGTCAGCGGATGTGCAGAGAACCATCTTGGGGTCAGGGCAGCCTCTCGGGGAATATGACGTCATAAGGCACGTCTTTCGCGATGTTGTTGACAATGGAACTTATCACCACCGCAATTTCGTGAGCTATTTTCGGCGCCATGTCTCTGAACAGATCCTGCCAGTTGTCGTTTATGATCTCGTTCAGTCGCTCGCCTTCAACATGCCACGAAACAGAACAGAGCATCAGCTGCTAGCCAACAGCACAACCCACAGAACTGGGAGGCAACCTTCAAACCCACCTTAATATTATCATCCAATCTCTCTTAGGTCTTGGGAATGGCTGCTTGCCACGATGTTTACCCACCAAAATTCTATATGCATTTCGCGTTTCCCTATCCAAGTTGCATGCCTAGTTCCGTCATATCCTTTAGGTGATCTTTGTAAACCACAAATCTCAAGGTATGTCCTCTCAGCTTCCTTACTGCGTAAGCAGCCAACTGCTGGGTCAGAGATGAAGCTCCCAACTTAGAAACGGGGGATGTGATAAGGTGACAAATGGTGCAATGATGATTAGCAGGGAAACCTGCTTCAGTGCAGCTTCGCACATGACGTCACCTGGCACTGAACCCAAGGCTGTGTAAGATGTTTCCGAGTGACGTGCTGACGCACTGCGCACATCCTGACACTTAACAGCACTAGAAACTGAGACACACGTCACCCCACTGACTTCCTGAACTGAACTAAGTAACTCCATGCAGCTGACAGTTGCTCAGCCAGCTCCGTGGAACCCGTAGTCTCATTACCATGTTTACAAGACCCCGCCACTGGTCCCTATCCTCAGAGAGATAAACCCATTCCACAATCTCACCCTATTTCTTTGAGATACATTTTAATATTATATCCTTTCATCTATGCCTAAGTGTTCTTAAAATGAGGTTTCCCTACAAAACTCTGAATGTTCTATGTCTCTTCCGTCCCTTGCATGCTATATGGAGCATCCATCTCATCCTCCTTCAATTTGGTGAGGAGTACAAGTTCTGAAGCTCCTCCTCAGACTATTGTTAGCGGAAGTGCTGGGATCGACACTTACCCATGAACCTGTCTCCATCAAACAGGTTCGACAAGTGGATGTAAGCTTTGGAGGGCTTTATGACAGCCACAGGGTCCTTCAACAACAGATGTTTGTACTCTCCTTTCTGCTCCAGAACCCAGTCGTAGGAGTACGTCACTATGTTGTTCACTGCATGAACACAAAACATCGCTTGTTACTCTAAATAATGTTGCTCGGCAACGGCCCGTAAACAGCGATCTGTGCGATCCGTGCCGAGATGTTATACGCGGGACAGTTAGTGAGGAGTACTGCAGTTCAGTTGTTGTGTGCTACTGCTGTTAGAAGCTGGTAGCTGAGGCCCTTGGAAGCCGCTACCAACCAACGGCTAGTGGGGACTGTAACAGACTGAGGACACACTTGTGTGTGCAATAGTGAAATGTAAAGTGTTGTCACGGATGTATAAGAGATCAGTAATTCAAATTACCAATCGAACCCCCTTCTATAGTCAATCACGTGACAATAAGATCCTCTGCTGTGGCAGTTCAAGACCCCCACTTCCAGAAGCTGGCTGGTCAGTGTCACTCAAATGTTACCCTCAGCTAGTCACGATATCCGCTGCAATTTTGAGGAGACCGAGGGCTCGTCAATGGACCTTCCTGTGAGCCACAAGGGTGCAGTACAAAAGAAGTCCTAGTTCCGAAAAAAAAAACAGATTGACACGTAAATATAAATCAGTCAAAAATCTATTTTAATTGACATTCATTTTCGAAGTGTGCTCAGGCAGCGAAGCTTGTCATTTGTGTTCTACGTGTACAGGGTTCGAAACTCGGCCGATACTTCCACCATTACGATTGAGGATTTCGTGCTATTCCTCGGGCGCTCCAGGCCTTAAAAGAGGCAACGAACAGCCCCTTCCGCGTCCTCTCCACTACACCATCCACACTAACCAGCCCTACACGCTGACGACGCCATTAACGTTGCGAACAGGCGCCCTGACGGAACTACAATCCTGACAGTTTCTGTGTTGTTCGCAAGAGATGCATTTTCTTATACTGAATACACCGTAAGTTTGTTTCCATTCGCTGCAACAGCAATGAACAGTTGGGTAACAATTAAATCAAGTGAAGTTTACAATAAGGAAGTATTTCAGTAGGTAAGAGAAGGGTAAGGCTATCCATGTAACAGGCCGTGGAGACCCATAGGATTGTGAGACGTTGAGGGTCCCACAATTTCTAGACAACCGCCTCACAGATGGCAGTGAGGTCAGCCTTACACGCCAACCGCACTTTAGCCCCACCGGAAGATTCCTGGTACTCATCTCTGTTAGAGGCCGAGTCGACCCCAGGGCCACGGTGAGGCTGGAAGGATGAGGTCAACTGAAAAATTCAATGACCTCATCGGGACTTGAACCCGCGATCTTCCGGCTTGAAGCATAGTGCCTGAACCAGGTACGCTACCGCGTGCCTCCAATATTTTAGAAGTTACAAAGAGATATTTTAATTAAGTTTTTTATTTTATTAGGTCACATGACAGATGAAAAAGCTGCGAAAATACTGGATGGACAATAACACAAAGAGAAGACGGGAGGCGTTAAATAGGACCACATATGTGAATTATCATTAAACGCAATATGGAATTCAGTACGTGTACAATGGACTAATTATTTCAGCAGAGGAGGACATGTCAGTATAGAGCTAACTCGGATGACAAAATACGTAATTCATATTGTGTAGTCCGTAGCAGCACTGACCCGCGTGGCAGGAACAAGTGCACCAGCTCTCTAATGTTCCCAAGAATCAAACTGAAGGTTATGGAGAACTGGTGTGAGAGAGAGAGAGAGAGAGAGCTGGAGGCAGAACTTGCGAATGCACTTCTGTCATCGCTTCCCATGCGAACAGCACGTACGAATCACGTGCAGCTGTGCTGCAGAACACGGTGGCCCTTGCAGCCGAACAACAGAACACTTGAGCTGCAATATTTTGAATCTGATGAGAGCCACGCTTTTGATAATGATGGCACATAACAAAGCGTTTACGTTTGATGAGAAATAAAATAATTTTAATAAAAATGAATAAATACGTATAGTTAATTCGAAGAAAGCAGTCTTCTGGGATATGGCGCCGTGTAGATGTTGTCTTAACCGACGTTCCTCCGAAACGTCGGTTAACACAATATTTGCACGGCGCCATATCCCGGAAGACTGCTTTCTTCATAGTCACCGCCGTCAAAACCTCAAATCTTAAATAGTTAATTCATTCCACAAAACTAAATTGGCATATGAAATACCTTATACGCCTACTTCAGCAAAATTTCAGGATAAGCCACATCGAGTATAATAATAAATAATTTTGAACTATGCAACATCAATGAGAACAGCGAAAATGGGTGGACAGCGGTGCGACACGTCAAACATGAAACAAACAGCAGCTGCAACACACACATAGCAGCTTGTGGTTTCTCTATAACTCGACTCAAGCGCTCGTATCAATTGGGTATTAGGTTTACACCACTTGAAAACGCGTTTCCATGGTCCCTATCCTAAGGCATTTTATTCTTCCCAGCACGATAAAAACTTGTCTGAAAGACGCAGAGAATGATTTACGAGAGCTGAAAATGAAGAGGAGGATGTATAAGGCAAAGAACACAGAAAAGTATGGGAATCCGTCACGAGGCCAAAGTTCTGAGAGAACCTTGCAGCGAAGGCGTGAGTTCCATGTACCTTACAGAATTCTAAGCATAAGTTTCCTACCAACGGAAGTATTCCACATCCCGTCAGATTCCTTGCAAGGACCTTGAAAATCAATTTCGTGATTTCTAATCAACTCAATTATTGAATCAAGTTCCACTTCGAACAGTGCACTACCATACACGCACAATAATGTAGAGCGAGCATGTGATGCTGAAACAAGCACGGGCTTCATGCAGCAAATGCTGGAGACATGAATGCCAGAGCAGGACAGTAACAGTGTACGTTACCCATCGTCACGTTGATGTCCCCGTTGCCATGGATTGGCAGCAGCAGCAGTCGACCGGATATGGTATACTTCCCCAGGAGTTTCAGTAGAGGGATGCTGAAGTCGTGGCTGAAATGCCTCTTCTTGAAATTAAAACTGAAAAAGAAGCAAAAGCATTGCATAACTTACAGTCTCGAAAAACACATTTCAGGTTGCGTCACCAACCGATTAGGGCACCTGCGTGTTCAGCGAGATCTCCGGTATGACGATCTTGGGTCCCATCGTAAGTTGAAAACAGAACCCCAGTTACTTAACCCTTCAAATCCCAGTAGTTAGTATAAGCACCACCTCCTTTAATATACTAAAACTCTGCATTCTGCCCACAGAGTGTATCTGTGTGTTCCGTATGGCTCTCACAGTAAACAGCGACTGTTTCCCTAATCAGCATTAACCGGTTGGGCTCTGTAGCGGAGACGTAATGTTTCCTGTGAGGTACGGACTGAACATACCAAAACTGCATTCTGCCCACAGAGTGTATCTGTGTTCCGTATGGCTCTCACAGTAAACAGCGACTGTTTCCCTAAACAGCATTAACCGGTTGGGCTCTGTAGCGGAGACGTAATGTTTCCTGTGAGGTACGGACTGAACATACCAAAACTGCATTCTGCCCACAGAGTGTATCTGTGTTCCGTATGGCTCTCACAGTAAACAGCGACTGTTTCCCTAAACAGCATTAACCAGTTGGGCTCTGTAGCGGGAGCGTAATGTATTTCCTGTGAGGTACGGACTGACTTTGATTTGTTACATAGAAGAAATCATTCCTTAAAACTTTTCTCATATATTTAGGCTCCTTGAGGCACATCTTATATTGAATGGACGTAATATCCCATTCGTCAATCATGTAAAATAACTCAGTGTAATCTTCGATAGGAGGCTTACACGGAGACTGCACACAGAAATGATTGAAGCCAAGGCTTTCGGAACATTTATCAGAATCTGCTCCCTATTAAAAGTGAGTGTTTAAGTGCCAACATTAAACTAACCGTTCATAAGGCACGGCTCAGATCAGCAATGACTTACGCTTGTCCCGCCAGGGAATTAGCAGCAGACACCTGCCTCATATAATTGCAGCGCCTGCAGAACAAGGTTTTCCCCGCTAATGCAAATTTTCCAAGGTGCACACTGGTCCATCATCTTCACATGACTTTCAACCTTCCGTATGTATACGATTACACAACTCTTTTATTGACCGTCACAACACAACAAACAGAAAAAATCAAGGTTAGCGCCCAGCTATGGTTTCGCTACATGTTTCAGCCACTAACGGCCACCATCAGGCAAACACACATTAACAAACATATACCACCGAACTGCTGTATATTAGATTGGATACAATGTTACTGATCATTTGAAATACTTTGCGTAAAAATACAATAAATCAGATAAGTAAGATAAAACTTAATTGATGTTATACAACATCGTTTTATACAATAATTTTTAGTTTTTATATAATCTGACTCACTGTATTTTTACGCAAAGTATTTTAAATGATCAATAACACTGTATCCAATCTAATATACAGCAGTTCAATGGTATGTGTTTGTTAATGTGTGTTTGCCTGATGATGGCCGTTAGTGGCTGAAACATGTAGCGAAACCATAGCTGGGCCCTAACCTAGATTTTTTGTTTGTTGTGTTGTGACGGTCAATAAAAGAGTTGTATATTGTAACACAACAGGATGCACGAAATGAAAATTATACGATTGTAGTATAACAAAATTGTGTAGGCAAGAAATACATGTAGAAGTCATACAAAATCACGAGAATGAACATGTTCGCCGTATAGGACAAAATGAAGCCAGACACAGAAACTATAAGAGGCTTGAACTTGGCGGTGGTGAAGCTTACGACTGTCCAAGTGATTATGCCGCCGTTATAGCATAAGATACGTAAGACAGGCTTGACCTGCATTGCAGAGCCTGTACTGACAGAAGACTCGTGTACAGTGCACAAGGAAGCATTTCCAATAACACGCTGTATGTGCGATACGTACACTTGACAAGGCCAAGCATATTCATAGGAGACAACCCCATCTTATCGTCAGAGAAGCTGTTACGTAAGGATTACGATCACAAGGATTAACGTGTATGGTGCAATAAACTGCCTCGTCATCTTACAGCAAACCCTCGAAATCATTTCAAGAGACTCACAAGCTTGTGTCTGAGGTTCATGGTTCCCACAGCGATGATTATGAAGACACACATCTTCTGGGATAAAACCCTGTGTAATCTGCTAGAAGTTACCGACGTTTTGAGAAAAAAGCTGCCTCTATCTTCACTGTCGCAGTGTATATCGAACAAGTAAATAACCAGGCAGCAAGCACTATGCTTGTTCAGTGCTTTTGCTACTAAATATTCGGTGTCTCAGGAACTAAGCCAGCTCCTGATGACGGCAGAGTAGGCCTAAAAATCTAGTGCAGTGACGAATTTTAAAGGGCATTATTTTCAAATCCTGATATTGTTGCATGATGGGCGGCGAACAGAACCGAAAAATAAATTCCAATAACAACTTCAACAGGTTTGTAAGGCACAACACTGTAGAAGCATTTGTTCTTTTGACATTGAGAACTTGTTCTGGGTATGTCCTTGCAGGAGATAAGGACAAGGAGTGGCTGCCTCAACTCACTCTGACTTCAGCAACACGGCGGTCCTCAGGCCGTGCAGTTTAACGTCCCTCAGTGTGAGGTGGAGCCCGGCTTGCTTGGGGCCATTCTTCACGTCTATCACTTTTATCGCCATTGGGTCCACGTTTGTTATATCGTAGCTGCTGTCACCTGTGGGACAAGATCGGTAATGTAGCACACCTACTTCCCGGCGGCGCTCTTTCACGGTTCATCACACACACACAGATATATATATATATATTAATGATAATTTATTATACTGTGGTAACTAGGTTCTGATACAACTTCTTTACTAAAACCGTCACAACACAACTATATCAAGGTCAGTGCCTAGTAGGCCCTGCACAGCCAAAATTGGCACTGACCTTAATGTAGTTGTGTTGTGACGGTTTTAATAAAGAAACTGTATATTACAACACAACAGGATGCATGAAATGAAAATTACGTTCTGATATGTATCAGTCTGAAAATGGAAATTTCCCATCAAGTTCCTGTGGGCGTATGCTTCATCAAAGTAAAAACAAAACTAACCGTCCAAGGACTAAGTCAACGTCAGACGTGGGCAGACATGAGAGAACAAGGTATTCTTCTTCCCCTTGCTATTTTGTTTTTTCAGGACCACAACAGTCTCGTATATATTGAGGTGCAGGTTGGTGTCAGACCTCTCTACAGCTACACTCACGAGAGGTGGAGTCATTTGCAGGTCCCTGTGCAACTTACAGCTTTTCTATGCCTGCAGTCATACACTGTCCGAAATCTTGCAGACCTCGTGTGAGACGATACGGTTACTGTTCAGAACACAGGTCGTGAGCCACAGTGTGATAACCACGGGTTAACGTATTGTTGCTCGGTGCCTCGGCACAGGGAGAACCTCACCTTTGACTATATACGGAATGGCTTCGTTTCCATGTTGCAATGTGCAGTCGTTGAACTTGGGGTCACTCCGCGCACAGGGCTTGATATACGGAGCTGGAAACAAGGAACACATAATCAAAAAATTTAGTAAGCTGTTCTGACTCGAGTGCTGATGTTCCGGGAGAGAAATGAAGTTAATAAGCATACTGCAATGTGCCACTTCCGCTTTATTGCAACAAAAGAATAAACACAATTAATTAGCCAAAACAATATTCTTACTGTCACGTAATTGCATGACTATAGACGGGGTTTGGATTACCAATCGGGTTCACGGCACGGTTCGATACACAGCGCGCGACTACACTTTACAGTTCACTGTTACAAATATACAAGTATCCACAGTCGCGTCCTCACTTCCGTTGCTTTGTAGTGGCTTTCAACCCTCATCTGGGTTTCAGAACGGTTCACGGCCTCAGCTACGAGCTTCTGACAGCAACAGCTCACAAGGACTGAACCGCAGCGGTCCTCTAACTCACTCACTATCTCACCAACCAACTCACTTCTCCAGTCGTAACCTAAACCTAACACTTCCTGTATTGCAGTCACACGTATCATCTCTCCCAGTACTGTCTTTAATTTCGCTCTATCTCTGCCCGTTCCTGGGCTAGAAAACTGTTTGCACTGTCCTAGTACGTTAATATAGTTTATTTGCAACAGGAATCGCAATGAGCCGGGATAGCGCAGTCGGTATAGCGACTGGCTACGGACTGGACGACCGAGAGGTCGGAGTTCGAGTCCCTGTAGAGTCAAGAATTTTCACTTCTCCATGTCGTTCAGATCGGCTCTGGGGTCTACCCAACCTCCTGTCCAATGGATACTGGGAGCACTTTCTCGGCGGTAAAGCGGCCGGGGTGTGAAGCTGACCACTCACCTCCATCTAGTGCCAAGGTCAAGAAAATGTGGATCTATACATCCACTCCCACATACGCCTTCACGGCGTAGTGCTTAATAGTTAAGCGCAGGCACAACTTTACATTTTACCTTTACAACAAGAACTGCTTTCGAAAAATGTTTGACAGTTCCTGCCGTCTGGTGCGCTACAGTCTTGTTTGAGAGAGATTACATGGAACTGAGAGCAGCAGCACGCAAGATGGCCCCTCTGTTTGAGAACTGGGCGGAACTCAAGGCTCAAACAGGCAGGATGCTAACTTCGCAACTTCTCGAATTTTCTCGAACATTAAGGAAATAGCAGTTACAATGAGATTTATGATATGAGGATGTGTCGAGATTTGAATCCTCGAACTCGGGGTTCAGAATCTGGCTGCCGTTAATCTCCCGCCTCGGCCAACCAACGTTGATGCTTCAAGCTCATCTTCAACAGTTTGTATTCAGAATTACTCGTTCCGTTTTTTACATGGTCGATCAGTTTCTCTTCTGCCTTCCACTGTATGCTGGCAAAACCTTCCAGGAAATTTACAAGGTGCGACAATTTAATTCCCGGAATGATCCTGTGAAAGCAAAATGCGCCTACCTGCGCACTAGAGGCTGCTGTCGCCTTCGAAACACTCTCCTTGTGGAGCTATGCAGCGCCTTTCACATCCTATCACTACAGCTACTGCTCTTAGCATTCCAAGCTATTCAACTGCTCTGAAGATGGAGGCGCTACGTTCCTCCGAAACGTCGGCCAAAACGAAGAACACACGGTGCCTAAACCCAGAAGACGACTTTCTTCAACACCTTAATATTATTTGTCGTCCATTCGTTTAGAAGCTATTTGCTTGAGAGTATTCCTCGTTGTTGGATTCATTCGCGCTGCATTCGATTTGCGGCGCGGGTCCTGGCTGCTGTGTGCAGTTCTACACTTTCATTGTTAGTTTCATGAGTTTCTTGCTTGCGTTAATTTTACTTAGGCCTCTTGTTTGAGCCGGGGTACGCAGTAGCGTAGTTGGTTGAAGCACTATGCTACAAGCCGGAAGGTCGCGGGTTCAAGTCCCTAATCCTTCCAGCTGCACTTTTACTTTTTTTTTTTTTGCTATTATTTGTGGACTTCGTAGTGATGTCCGTGTAGTATTAATATCTGCAATGAGTATAGGATCTTTCATTACATATTATTTGTTCCTTTACGCTAGTTTACGTTCATATTTAAGTATAATCCATTGGCTTCTACGTTTTTTAAATCGATGACGACCAGGATGGAAATAACATTAAGATGGTAATTAATTTTAATTCCGAGCTTAATTCACTTTAATTAGGAAAGGTCGCGCCCACACGTGATATATAGCTCAGACACAGAGTGCAACAATTTAACAAGATAGACAACACCTGATGATGGTCCTGTACGACCGAAACGTGTAGTTGTACTGAGGAACAAGGGTGACAGGACAATACGCTGCGAATGAGACAAAAGATACATGAATGCAATAGAACGCTTAAATTCAATATTAAAATAATTAACAATTACAGTAAGAAATTAAACAGAAATAAATCGAATATCTCCATCTTCACCACAGCACACCTCGTCCGAAACCTCAGTAAGTACCTAAAATAATATACGTGTAGAACCGCGTAACGCGGAAACCACAATATGAATGTCAGCGCCCTCGCCCTCACGTTTTATCCCAGAAGAACAAGTGTCCATATTGCTGCTGATCTCGTTAGCATCCCATTATACAGCCAACTACAGAATTCAGAAAACTAAAACAATGCCCAGTCGTTACACATTTGGTTCATCAGTAGAAATGCAAAGCACTTGAACCGTTGCCTGACTCTGGCAGCAGGAGCCGACTGACATCTCCGTACGACGGGACGCGACGCGTCGGCGCTCTGAAATGCACACGCGGACGTGCTTCTGGCAAACATAGCATGGCGGCACATAGTGCTGAAAGTAGACAAAGCACATGGCTCCCAAAAAATAAACAACGACCTTGAAATATAAATCTTAAATTCACCCACAGGAAAACATTAACTTTCCTACAAATGAGATGAGTGAGGCAGGCAGCCTCTGAGAGAGCGCGTGGTCTGTCTCAAAGCACGCCCTCCCTGTATTCCAATCGAGCTGCTGAAGAAAACCGCGAGAAACCTGACTTATGTTGGTCGCTAACTTCCTCTCTTTGCAAAGATATAACGGCGTGTAGTCTGGTAAAAGTTCGACATTTCGGAGGAACGCACCGCCTCCATCTTCAAGTTCAAGAGTAAGCCAAGTAAGCAAACAGTCCGAAGGAAACAACGCTCACATCTGAATCGGTTTTTCTACACGCGGCTCAATCAGCTTGCTCAGCTTACGCATCTACCCTGAAGATGAAAGCAGTACTCTCCTTCGAAACGTTCACCGCTGTGAACTCGCCAGCAGCTATACAGTGTACTCACGCAGAGGGCGGACCGCCAGCGCGGCAGCGGCGAAGGACACGACAATCCAGCTAACGGCCAGCATCGTCAGGAACCACTCTCCCAGTCCTGTAGCTGACACGCATTCGGGTCTCCAGACGCGCGCCTTAATATATGCACGGGCAGATGGCAAATATTTACAGGAGGCCTTAAGTTCTGCTTCTGTTTTTTATGTGTTCTCTCTCTGTTAGCGCACAGCAAAGGAATCTTCCAGGAGGTCAAGGATCATTCAGGGCTGCTCGCTTACGTCAGAGTCACATCTCCACCATCTCATCCTCGTCAGCAAACACGTACAATATGCATGAGTGCTGTTCTCTGGAATCTCAACACGCAATACCCTGCCAGAGCATATGGCGCCGCATATCTGGTCACTTTCCTGTTTCGGGGCATTACATCCTACAAGATGCTGCTGTGATAAGAATATGCGCTTGGCTTGCTTGGTTTACTCATCAACCATGAAGATGGAAACAGAACGTTCCTTCGAAACGTCGGTGAGCTTCTACCACACTTGAAGGCGTCACATCCAAGGACAAGCTGTGAGAATCTCAACTCCAACGCCGCACCCCATCTGAGACCCGGTCTCACTGTTTAAGCACGACCTAGGAAGGATTGACAGAAGATGGAGAAAAATACATAATGAGGAGCTCCATAATTTGTGGTCGTACCAAATGTTATTAAGAGCGCCAAAAGCAGAAAATGAGAGGCAGGACACGCAGCACCAACAGGAGACAATTGGAAGTAGGAAATCCTGGAGGAAGGACACTAATTTTGAGCGGGTTGGCATAGCGGTAACGCTCTGCACTCATATTCAGAGCGCCAGCTATCCTGAGTTTTCCTCAGTCCCTTCCTAAAAGAATGGACGTGAAGACGAGAACTTCCAGGCTTTTCCAGTTCATCCAACGCTACACAGTGCAGCTGCCGACACAAAAAAACATTCGCAAACCGCAACGGTTCAACGCGGTGTCAGGGCTTGAACTGCAGTCATACGGGGGGGGGCTATTCTGAAAACAGCAACGAACGGCCGCGTTTCTTAAAAGACTGAATTTCTTGACTAGGTCCTTGAGAAAGACTCTGTTGCGTTCAGTGAGTCACTCGGAGTACCCGGAGTGGGATAACGACGGCAGGAACGCGAGGCTCAGCGCACATCACGAGTGTGTGACGAGGGAAAGTTTCCATGTGAGCACATCGGCAGTGATATTGTTCGGTACAGCCCTTGAGGGTCCTTGTGACAAGTGGATGTTGACGTCGATACAGGCGGAGAGAAAAAAAAAAAGAGTCTGAATATTGGCGCATGCGCAGGAGGCGGTGCCCGAGCCATAATTCGCTACCAGCACCTGCCCTGGCATCAATGGCGGCCAGGTGTGAGCGTTGGAATATTAATATCAATTGAGACAAAACTCGGGCAATCTACTTCTCTCATCGAATTGGACCACCTGGGTCTCTTCTTACACTGAATGGACGGATCATTCCATTTGTAAACAGTGTTAAATATCTTGGTGTAATCTTCTATAAGAAAATTACATGGAGACTAAGCCTAAAAATGATCGAAGTCACGGCCTTCAGAACATTTATTAAATTGTATTCCCTATTCAAAAGTGAGTGATTGAGCGCTAACATTAAACTGACCCTCCCCAAAGCTCTCATTAGATCGGTAATGACTTATGCTAGTCCTGCCTGGGAGTTTGCGGCAGACACCCAACTAGTGAAATTGCAGCGTCTGCAAAACTAGGCTCTCCGCACCACTGGCAATTTTCCAAGGCGCACACCGGTCCGCGATTTACACATGGCATTCAAACTTTCATACGTATATGACTACATAACAAAATTATGCAGGCAAGAAGCAGAAGTCGTTCTAAACCATGGAAATGAAAATGTTCCCAATACTGGTCAAGGCGAACCATGACACAGAAAGTATAAGAGGTTTAAGCTTGGCGGCGGTCAGGCAGTGTCTAGACTGCCGTTGTAGCGAAAACTACTAGAAATGTGGCATAATTTGGTGTGCTGGTATATATACAAGGCCTCTGTCAGTCCAAGCTCAGCACAGCAAATTATGCCTTGTCTCTAGTAGCTTCCGCTACAACGGCAGTCTAGTCACTACTTGACCGCCGCCAAGCTTAAGCCTCTTATACTTTATATGTCGGGCTTCGCCTTGACCAATATTCCTTTAAAATCAAGTAACAGCATGTAAAAGTTAAATAGTGTACATTCTGACAACTGACATTACTACCGACAATGACCCTGACACATGACAGACCCGTCCTCTCCTCAGAGAGGGCGCATCATATGGACAAGAAGAAACTGTCACACAGTAACTAATATCTGGTCAGTCGCACTGTGACTCTAGCTGTCCCTGGCAACACCTACCGAAACGTCAGTGCCCTGGCAATTCATAACTTTCCAACTCTGCGCAACGACACGCTAAAGCCGAGAGGGTTAATACAGCGGTAACGCTCTCACTTGCTGATACTTAGGTGTGACGTCTGCTTATGCACGTTGAGATATTGCAATGTGACCATTCGGAAGCTTACAAAGTGGCAGATTTCCTAGTCACTTCAGCGCCCTATATGACGTGGCGCTAGTCTTGCTCAAACAATTTCGCTCATCCGCCATATTGTCATTAACATCTGTAAGAAATGAAAAGATAAGGTGTTGGTGTGTCCTCCAATAGCATAACATTCATACCGAATTTCGAGGAACTCGGTCAACCGTTTCACACACAGGCAGCGCAAAGGTGACGTCATAAGCCCACTTTCTGCCTTTGCAACGGAAAACTGGGTAAATACGGTACACTAAAAAATAATTACCCATTGGTGTAAATTTTTTAAAACCGGTAGAATAAGGTGAAGTAATACCAAGAGATACTGCGTCAAATAATGATCAAACTAATGGCATTTAAATGGGCAGGACACGCAGAATGCGCGTACCAACAGTTTTGGTGGGACAACCTGAAGCAAAGAGAGCACTACCAAGACCTAGACACAGATAGGAGGATAATAATAAGATGGATCTTATATGGGAGATTGTGGACTGGATCCATCTGGCTCGGGGTAGAGACAGAGGCGGTCTCTTGTGGACGCGGTAATGAACCTTCGTGTTACTTACGATGCTGGCAATTTCTTGAGTTACTGAACAATTATTAGCTCCCTGAGAAGGAATCACTGACGCGCGGTGTCCAGCAGACCTGTCAGTATCGCCACTGTCCACTGCTCACCCCACGCACTCGCATAGCCTGGGGCCAATACGTGAGTTAATGGACTCTGCGTGACCAAGGTGAGCCTGCATGAACCTCTCGCTATTCCTGACCACCTACACGTACACAGTTGCTAGTCCACCGGTCTACACTCGTACTGGGGAGGAACTGCTAGTCACTGGCTTCAATCCCAGGCCAAGTGGGATTTGCGGTGCACTGGCGTCCCCAGTACATTCTCGCTGCAGCAACTGCTTCACGTCCATCTGCAAGCCACCAAGCCACTGGAGAACTTCCCTGCATTTCGTAGAAAGCGGAGGATCATTACCATGTCCACAACAGCCCACCATTGGCGTCCGTCCTGAGCCAAATGGATCCAGTAGAGCCCCCCCCCCCCCCTACTCCTAGTTATCAGTTTTACGGAGCAACGATTCGTCCTACACAGTCCCGACAAATTTACCTACACGAGACACGAGCTATCCCAAGTCGTCATCCTGCCAGTCGACAGCACGCGCTACGGCAGCTGGCAGTGACCTCAGACAAGCCAGATTGGTGTAGCCGTGAGGTTTCCGGGATACTGGGATCCTGGGTCCCATTCCTTCTCCTTGCGTCCAGGAGTCGGTCGGTAAACTGCTGCTGATCCTCGACAGCACAGTCATTCTCGGTAACGGGTCCCACGGGACTCATGACCACATTCGTCTGTCTCATGATAGACCCCCCCCCAACCCCTACCGTCCACGTGGTCCTACCGAATGCCCATAAATAACATCCTGAAATTCGAAACACTGAGCCCCTGGATCACGTTGGCCTGTGGTGCCACACAATAAGCAGAAGAAGAGCCTGTACGCTTGTTACGCAACAGATGCCCGGTCAGGTTATCTTGAGGTGAATACAGGGACAGTGCCTCCGAATGCAAACACTCGACTCCTTACACATCCTTGCCTATTTATCTCAATGACCGTTGTTCCAACAGATTTGCCGCTACATTTGCGTAAGTTGTGCAGATGAAACACAGGTCTCATGGTAACATACTCGTAATACTGTGGCATGGAGACCCGTTGCTAGGCAACGTCCACGAAATAAGCAACTATGCAACGGCTGTTACTAGGCAGAGGCCCGTAAACAGCAACAGAGGAAAGGTGTCTTCTATGCGATCCGTGCCGAGATGTTATAAGCAGGGGAAGTTAGCAGTTGCCGTGAATTAGATAACCGCTGCTCTTCGGTCGTCGTGAGCTGGTGCTGCGTCAGCTAGTAACATAGGCCGGGGACAGTTCGAGAACTTAGAAGGGGAACGTCCACCGTTGGGAACCGGTGCCAGGCAACGGATAGTGGAGGCTATAACAGACTGAGAAGACCTAGTCTTTCCTACAGTGATTTGTGAAGTGTGTAGAACACTAAGAGCACACTTCTTGCTTGCGTTTACGTTCTGTAAGTGTCCAATAAATCCGATTACCAATTCAAACCCCGTCTATAGGTACTAAATTCCTGACAATATCATCAACTGTTGGAAGAGTTTAGTGGCCGATCGGTGCTGAGTAGGAAGGGTAACAGTTCTTCAGGCGGTGGGACGCGTCCCGCTGATGACATGTGAGAACGACTTCCACAACGATTAATGCAATTCTGTGATAGATACTCGTATGTAACTGAGAGAAGAGACCTGTCGGGAGACGAGAGGCCATAAGAGTGGAGATTCTACTGACTGGAATGTGGCGCCGTGTGAACTGGTAGATAAAACCCTTTCGAATGTATATACTGCCTCCATTTTCATGGCAGAAAAAAGTGCATGGACTAGTCTCCCCACAGAAGATTGTTATGTTAGACTTGGAAGATATCGTGGCAGTGACGAAGATTACCGTATTCTGGGATGTGACGCCGTGTATTTTTATACAGAGTTAATACAGTGCCTCAATCTTCCGGATCTGCTTCGAATAGTACGTGTTGTGCATTCTTCCCATTCGTATGAGCGCTGTGTGTGTCGGCTTGTGACACAACCCTTCTAGACGAATCGCTCCATATTCCGCATGTTATGTTCCGGAAATCTGAGGACCTGCGGTTGGATTCCCTGCAGCGGAAGTGACCTCTCTTGTAAGATTTGAGGTTTTCACGGCGGTGACTATGAAGTAAGCAGTCCTCTGGGATGTGGCGCCGTGTAGATATTGTGTTAACCGACGTTCCTCCGAAACGTCGGTTAACACAATATATATTTCATAACGACGCCACATCCCAGAAGACTTGCTTTCTCTGACTTCTCTCTTGTCCGTCGCTGTCAAGATTGGATTTGCACCGCACTCCACCTCTATCTAATGGGTTCCGGCAGTAAGGTGGTCGGGCGTTAAGCTTGCCCCCCCCAACACATTCAACTGTCTTCTCAAAGAATGTCCTAGAACCAAATGAAATACGCCAGACAGAAAAAGAGGCACGTGGCCCTGGAAGCGAAGAATGAATCCTAGGAACACCCCCACCAGTTGCCTTTCGCTCTGATGCCGTGATCCTGAAACTTGACAAACTTGAACTACATAAAAAAGATAAAGACATTTTTTCCTGACGTCAGCTGCAGGCATTCCTTTATAAAAGGCGAAACGGACTAGAATGGAGCAGTAGGAAGGTCAAAGCCCAAGATGCAGGGTTCAACTTGTGCTGTTCTGACATTCATCTGCGTGTCTGGAGTCCTTGCATCCCTGCCACTGCGTAAGTACACCTGCACTGACACGTCCACGCGGAAGCACTAGGCACATCTGGCTTCTTACCAGGGTTCGACTCTCGGTAGTTTTCTCTTCTCCACAGCGTCCAGACCGCCCCTGGAACCCACACAGCCTCAAATTCAATACGTACCGAGGGCTATATTCACGGAAATAAAGAGGCCGGGGCGTGAAGCTGACCATACACTTCCATAGAGTACCGAGGTTAAGATTGCGTAGTTATAACTCCCCTTCTCAATATGTCTTCATGGTAAAAGGTAAAGCTATCTCTGTAACAGGCCTTCGTGGGCCATAGGCTTGTCAGACGTTGAGGCTCCCACGTTTTCTGGACAATCGGCTCACGGATGGCAGTAAGGATGTCAGCCTTACGCGCCGGCCGTCCTTTATCCCAGGAAGATTCCTGGTACTCATTTCTGTTAGAGGCTGAGTCGACCCCAGGTCCATAGTGCGGCTGGAAGCATTAGGTCAACTGAAAAATCCAATGACCTCATCGAGAGTCGAACCTGCGACCTTAAGGCTTGTAGCATAGTGCCTTGGTGGGGGTAGGTCTTTTTAAATAAGGAATTAAGTAAACGGACAAATCTATCCTTGCGTACTAATGGACCTTGGTAATAAAACAGAATTGCAGTTCCGTGTGCAGCCACGTCCAGACAGCACTGGAGGAGCTGTAGACCACGCATGCACGGATCCTGGCGAGTGCTGCAACCGGCATTGCGGGACGGATGGGTTCGCAGAATCAAGGAAGTGGGAAGGCACAACAGGGTTAAGGTTTCAAAGTACACCGTGTTGCCAAGTTTCATTATTTGCGTGATTTGTAATTATCAATTCCGGACGCCCTCCGAGCGAATCAGAATGTACTGCGCAGTCGCACGTGGACCACCGAGAGCGAGTATGTCACATGTC
The DNA here is from genome assembly GCF_002891405.2 of Cryptotermes secundus. Classification (NCBI taxonomy): domain Eukaryota; kingdom Metazoa; phylum Arthropoda; class Insecta; order Blattodea; family Kalotermitidae; genus Cryptotermes; species Cryptotermes secundus. The sequence continues at coordinate 166,527 of NW_019729215.1, forward strand.
GATAACGTCAAGGGTAGGACTATGCACAGAGACGTGTGATAGGCAGGACCGGCCGAATTTCGTCGCCCATGTTGGCACTCCTGCAACTGCGGCGTGAAACCACAAACTCCTTTAATTAGTCACGACCTCATGCCTCAACAATTACGTAACACAGCGTTGCCCAATCGTCGTTCCAGGGTGAACCGGTATTTCTGTAATCTCCATAGGCTGTTTTTGCCAAAGGCTATTGTATGTGTTGCACTGAATCGTAACCTTTTCTTCCCTTTACTGAGCACGACAAGTCCCGCCAACACAACTATTGTATATAATTACATTTAGTGCACACAGTTCTTTATTACTGCAACCTACCACGCTCGTGGCCCTCGCCAGCATAGTTATACTAGGTTTTGGGCCCCGTCAGGACCCACTGCCTTATTTACTCGTTTGTTCGTTCCAGAACATTGCTCATCGATGAGAAGAGGGGTTTGTCTATCTGAGCAGGCGTCACACATGCTGCACTCTTAATTTCGCACGAGTCCACCCGCAATCGCCCTCTGCTCTGCTCAAAGAAACAAAAACTGGAACGCGCGCTTAGCAATGCAGGCCAAAGAAACGGCCGACATTCGAAGAGACAGCCCACGAAACACACGTACAGAAAACACATAAATCGGAGACAGGGTATACAAAACTGTTAGTGTCAGACATCTACAGCAGAGCGCAGCGGCTCACAATCCAAATGAACGCAGAAATACTTATTAATACTCCATTCTGGGTCTTCCTATTGGTCCCTTTCCTTACGGATTTCTCAAAGAAACCCTGCATGCGTTCCTCTTCGTCTCATGCGGACTACATGGTCTGCCGCTCTCATCCACCTCCATGTGGCCCTTCGAATTTTATTCGAACAAAAATACGAGTTATGGAGCTTCTCGTTACAGTATTTTTCTCCGATCTCCTCTTACTTCGTCCCTCTTGGCCCCAAAGACAATCCTCAGCAGCCTGCCCTTCCCATATCAGAGACCAACTTTCACACATATACAAAACTACAGGCAGAATTATAGTTCTGCACATTTTACATTTTACGTTTTTTGACAGCAAACGAGAAGACGAAAGGTTCTGACCTGAATGACAGCAAGCTTTACCCGAATATAATTTGCTCTCAATTTACTCATCAATCATATTTTGAATTTTGACTGACGCTAAACTGTAAGTGAACCAATGTAAAAATCAGAATTACATTTGCTCTAGACTGGGACAAAACGGAACAAAACAATCTGCACATACCATTCTGTGTTTGGTACCACAGAGAAACCAGAACTTGTAAGCACCGGCCCACGTATGGCTACTGACAGTTAGGCTAACAGGCGCACAAATATTCTGACGGTCAATAGGCTGAAATGTTACGAAAACAAAAACTGTATACAATTGTTGTAATTTCACACAATAATTGTGTTGACGGAACTTGTCCTTGTTAGCTGAGGCGTGGGGAGAGCAACGTCAGACAGGAAGAGTACCGAGACTTCGCTTGCGAATCATAGCCAACCCAGACACAAGCCCTGCCGATGGGGCAAACAGTTGTACAAGCAGCCGAGAGACAGCACGCAGGTGTCGCCATGATGAGGCAGATGGGACGTGTAATTACAAATATAATTATATTCCTTTGCTGAGATCGTAGAGAGAATTCCTCATGCCCTTGCTTCAAGTTTTCGCTTATCTCACAGGCTGCAATCACGTATTCCACGCTTCCGCGAGTTATCTCACGTGCGTCGATCACGCTTTCACGTAACTTGTCTCCCGGTATGAGTGTCCTGAAGTAGATTGACGTTGGAGGAGCACTGGCTTCTGTGGCGCGATCTGCTTGCATCTCGCTGGGTGTTCGCTTGGGGTAGTCTTCGCCCCTGACACTGGAGGCATCGCAGTAAAGGCTGTATTACTCTTCATACTATCGTCGTGACAAGTTCGCCCTCCCAGTTACCCCACTGTACAACGAGAAGGAACAAACCCGCATTCTGCATTGCTTCCACAAAGACTCCATTTACACGGCGACTAAACAAAGAAACACATGTAACGTTACACATTAATTTCATTGCATTCCACAACATCACAGAAGTTTTCTTTCCCTGTGGTTATAACAGCCAGCAAAGCAGCCATTGCTAGGTAAGAGCTGTGTAACACGCAACAATGGAGTAGCTGTTGGAAGCTGTGTTTCTGTGCGGTCCCTGCCGAGACTGTATAATGAGGACCAACTGCCATTACGAGAAAGTCTTAAGACGACATTGAGAAGAGTAGGAGGTCCATGATTTATGCTAACCGTCTTACAGTGCACACATTTTTTCACCTTACTCTTCTCTTTGCACTACATGTTTCAGCACTAATGTGCCATCTTCAGGTGCGTTTTCTCTATGCACGTCTAACTACTGCATTGCATGCCCTGATGTATTCATACTAAAATGACTAAAATATATATGCGTCATGTATAATAATAGATTTTAAATATTAAAACTTGTCAGGATTCGTCATCCTTACGTCGTATCTCAACACGCGAATCACAACAATCCTCCTCTGTGGGAGCACTCTTCCCACATGCATGTGTGTATTGTGCTCTGTGTTGTGTTCTTGCTCCCGTGACTGCGTGAGTTATACTACTGGATGTGTGTGTGTGCTGTCTTCGTTTTGATTAGACGTGCATAGAGAAAACGCACCTGAAGATGGCACATTAGTGCTGAAACATGTAGTGCAAAAGAGAAGAGTAAGGTGAAAAAGTGTGCACTGTAAGACGGTTAGCATAAATCATGGACATGAGTCAGTGCAACAGGACGCTAAAATATAACATTATGAGTAGGAGGTTGGTGTGAGATGGCCGCCAGCCTGCGAGGACGTTGGCCCGGGAGCAGAGAAACGTCCACTGTTGGAAGCCGCTACCAAGCATCGCAGTGAAGACCGTGACTGAGAACACTGGTGTGTGTGTGTGTGTGACAGTGATTTGTAAAGTGTAGTCACGAGTTGCATAAATGCGCAATAAATCGGATTAACAATCAAAACCCCGTCTATGGTCACTTATTTCGTGGCAGATTACTAAGGTGTGTGGCTGTAATGTATGTTCTGCGACCGTTGCAACAGCAGGGCCCCAGAAACACGTGCAGAAACACATGACACAATACGCATGACAAAAACGACATGAAACTACTCTGAGCAATGTATGACACTTCCCTCTGTTCAGAGGTCTGCATCTGGGTTGTGGCACTACCAACCTTGCAGGTGTGCCGCCATTTTGCAGTGACCTGCTGCAACTGTTCGCTGAAAATGTATGCGGTATGTTCATCCGCAACAAGTGCAACCACCTGCCAAGCTACACAGTGCCATAACCCACAAGGTCGCAAAGTTAATTCTTCATTGTCTTACGCGGTTCTCGTTTCTTTGCAGCCAAGTACATCAAACCGTGCTCGAGGAATGATCCGGACATTGACGAGTGCGCGAAGAGGCACGCGAAAGATGTGATCTCACACCCAGCACTAGCACAAGGTAAGCTGCAAGGTGCCAAGAAGCAGCGTAATGCCTCTGGTATGCCTCGATACGATTCTCTGGTGGACCCGCCATGACTGTATCACTCACTTCTGCTCCATTACGTGATGAGGTCAGGGTCAGATGACAGTAGTGTGTAGGAGGGGGGGAGGGCATTCAGTTTGAGAACGCGGAGACCTTGCCGTAGATGGAAGGACATTAAAAATGTGGACTGGATTCATCTGGCTCCGAGTAGGGACCACTGAACATGGCAATAAACCTTCAGGTTCCATAAATTGTTGGAAAGTTCTTGAGTAGCTGCTTCTCAGGAGAGGCTCAGCTCCATGAAAATAGCTACACAGTTAAGTGCTAAGTGTGACATCCTACTGACACCAGAGCATAGCTTCTGATAGCGATGTCAGTATAGCGACTGGCAACGGGCTGGATGACCGGTACGGTTAAGAATTTTAACTTCTCTAATTCTGGGGTCCACGCAACCCCCTATTTAATGGATACTGGTGGATTTTCCTCAAGAGTATAAGCAGCCGGGGAGTGAAGCTGACCACTTACCTCCAACCAGTGCCGAGGTTAAGAAAGCGTGGATCTATACAGGCACTCCCGCTTGCCTTCATGGCGTAGTGCATAATTAGTTAAGCACAGGGACAACTTTGCCTTGACAAATCAGCCGTGCACCCGGGAGAACAGGGGGACCAACAGGAACGCCCTAACTTCTGCGCTTCCAGTAGTGACACTATGCAGCGGCGAATGGCAGATGAAGTGGCCGAACCCGGGTGAGAGGGGGGCACGGAGAACATGTCAAGGTAGCCGGTGTCCCAATCGAGATTCGAAAGAAGCACCTCCCGAAGACGGGTGCACAACGTTACCCCCGCCCCGTGACATTCTGAGTGGGACAATACACATAAGGGGATGTCTGTTCCAGGCGACAGCAAGTACAAGTTGCCGCCACTCAACCCTCTCGAAATAAAGGAGTCCATTGTGCGAGACAAGAGAATGACACTGACACTGAGGGATCTCAAGATCTACGGGCTCTTGGGGGCTGAGGTGGATGCCATACGGTAAGAATCCTCCCGTTATGAGCTAACAATTGGTTCACGTCTTGTCAACAAACACAGCCTCTCAGAATACCAGAAAGAGGGAAACCCCTTGGAACATATGTTCATCAGAGCAAGCAATGGCCGAGCCCACACGCTCTGACCTCCTCGTTCACCTGACTTCACCCGAATTTTCCTTTCAGTTTCCCTCCTCCTGTTACTACAGTTCCCATGGTACTACCTGGGGCACAGGGGGAAGCTGCCCGAAGCGCATAGGAGTGCAACAAAGGACATCACTGGCACGTGGGAACGCAATGGAGAAAATATCTGATACAACACAGTTTACTTCATAATTATGAATATATTGTTATCTCAGACATACACGTAACTGTTCAAAATGGCGAACTAATTTCCAGACACTGCGCACTATGCAGCTGATACTGTGCTGACGCAATTCCATTCACAACGCACTTCTTGCTTATTGCAGCTATGACTTCGAGAAGCATCACATGCAGTTCTTGCTGAATTTCCCGCTTGTCACGGTGCTCGGGAAGTATGAGACAGACGGACGAATCCTGCTACTTCCCATCAAAGGAAATGGCAACATCAACATAACGGACGGTGAGAAGCCTGATAACACGCTGATGTTTCTGGTATCAGCAGAAACGTAGTCTTGCTCCCCGCCACTGATATTCCATAGTTGTCTTCAAACAGATCTGGTTATGTTCTACACTAACCAACTTACTCAATGTAAGATTTGAGGTTTTCACGGCGGTGATTATGAAGAAAGCAGTCTTCTGGGATGTGGCACCGTGTAGATGTGGTGTTAACCGACGTTTCGGAGGAACGTATCGCCTCCATCTACAGGGTAGAAGGATAAATAAGAAATCCGCGAGCGACCGGTTCTCACGGTCTCTTCGCTCGCGGATTTCTTATTTATCCTTCTACCCTGTAGATGGAGGCGATACGTTCCTCCGAAACGTCGGTTAACACCACATCTACACGGTGCCACATCCCAGAAGACTGCTCTCTTCAACTTACTCAAGGTTCCCAGTTATCACAATGCCATCACCAACGATTTTCTGCACTTTACTTCGGTTTATGTGCTCAAAATGTTACCGAGTATACTTTCTTCTGACATGTGAAGCACCTCACTCCTCCTCACTGCCGCTGGCTCCAAACAAGATTTTTTCTGCCATAGAGATCTCAGATAAGTAACATTTCTATATCACTGTTCAGATGTGCACAACATTCCTGCGCGATCTTTCTTCTATGACAGCGTTTCCCTTATGACTTAGCAACTAAACACGTTCTCACGCGGCAAACTTTTATGGAACCCCTAATAAAATTTCTTGCGTAGTTGACCGAGGCACTATGCTGCAAGCCGGAGGGTCGCGGGTTCTATTCCTGATGAGGTTGTTGCATTTTTTAATTGACCTAATCCATCCGCTCTATGGCCCTGGGGTCGTCTCAGCCTCTAACAGAAATGAGTACCAGGAATCTTCCTGGGGAGGCGAAGGGCGGCTGGCGCGTAAGGCTGACCTCACCGCCATCTGTGGGCCGGTTGTCTAGAATATGTGGGAGTCTCGACGTCTCAGAAACTTTTTGGGAAACACTGCTCCGTCAAATCAAATCCAGAGTAAAGCAGCGCTCACACAGAAGAGCGTATAGGAAGAGGTTCACAAGGTCAGGTTTTCACTGCTTTCAAGTTTCATGTTGTTGCTATTCTGAGATATGACGCAATGGCGTTGGTAGGTTCGTACCGACGATTCGGAGCAACACACTGCTTGCATCCTCAGAGTGATAAGCACGTAAAACTGTCTTTGTGCTTGTACAGGTCCACGTTTCCTTGATCTCGCCACTAATTTGAAGTGAGTGTTCAGTTTCAAGCCCCGGCAGCCTTATCCCCGAGGGAAGAACCCCCAAGCGCAGTCAGTATAGGGACTGGCTACGAGGTTCGAGAGGTCGGAGTTCCGAGTCCCGGTAGGATCAGCGACTTTCTCTTCTCCACGTCGTCCAGTCCAGCTCTGGGACCCACCCAGCCTCCTATCAAATGGGTACCGGGGCTCTCTCCAAGGAGGTAAAGCGACAGGGGCGTGAAGCTGACCACTCACCTCCAGTTAGTGCCGAAGTAAAGAAAATATGGACCTACACACCCATTCCCCCATACGCCTTCATAGCGTGCTGCTTAATTAGTTTAGCACAGGGACAGCCTAGACTCTAATGAGAGAGAGCACGTCGGTATGAACCCCGCAGCCGATACGCCAGAGGCCCCAGGACTAGCTATACTGACATGCCGCTCTCTGCCGTAGTGAACCTCAACGTCACGTTCGACACAGACTACTCCCTGCAGCAGATCCGCGGGAAGACCCACATGATTCTCGAGAACGGCAAGTGCACTGTTTGGTCCGGACGAACGTACGTCCACTTGACGAACCTGTTCAATGGCAATGAAGTTCTGGGTAAGTCGCTAACTCCAAGTTTCCTTCAGTTGGGTCAGTGGATGGTGTCTTTTAGTCGAAGTTCATCACAAATTATTAGACAGGGATTAGGAAGGTGTTCGCGGCTTCCTCGAATGCAACGCTAGAATATTCGCTTGGACAGACACAAGAAAACCAAAGTCTCATTAAATATGTCCTGTAATCTGATAGCGATTCCAATTGGATTGGTCCCGAATAAGTCCAGGGAGTGCCGATACAAGGGACATTGTTTGAAACATCTGAGAATACTTCATGCCCTGAATGGGCAAGCTTCGCGAAGGAAACAAGACCCCAGGTGTGGTGATGCTGGTTCCTGTCGCATGTTCAAAACAGAATCTATTAACTTCCTACGTCGTCATGAAGTGCTGACGTTTCAAACACGGTAATTTTCTCTTGTAGTCACGTACGTTCCGGGTTTTAAACTGCCTAAAAACAGAAAATGCACCTAACATAAAAAAAACCAACAAAAGCAACAAAATACCACCACGACCAAAGAAATGAACAGCAACAAAAGGACGCGGATTTAATTTTAATGGTAATAATTTCAATTTTACTCGAAATTTCAACTGTTTCTCGTTTCGTCATGAGAAAACAAGGCCCTGTCTTTACTCTACCTGCAGCAACGCTTTGTACGCATAGGATTCCGAGTAGGCGTCCAGACGCCGAATATGAAGACGTCACAATCTACTGGAGGGCCCAAACAGGGCTCGAAACGAAGGCAGTAAGGGCCGGCAGTAATATTGCCGGAAGCTGAGTCCCAAAGCCATTAATTCCGAAGATGGAAACCGAAATGTTTGCCCCGAAACCTTCTAAATTCTGGGCTGCTTCTTGCCCCTGAAAACTGAAGTCATGAACACCCTCCACTACTGGATGACATGGGGTTGTAGCCCTGCAGACACAAGAGAACCGCTTCGTTGCAGAAACTTCCGTGCGTTCGACTTCTCCTTGCACCAGTAAATGATCAGTTGCAGATTTTGCGTTCTGTGGCCAGTCTGACGAACCCCTGTGGTTGGTGAGTGAGTTGGTTGTTTGGTTCGCTGGCGCGTTAGTGAGTTAGATAACCTCTGGGGCTGAGTTGTAGTGAGCTGTTGCTCTCATGAGCTGGTGCCTGAGGCCGGGGACAGTTCGGGAACCCACAGGAGGGGGAATATCCGTCGTTGAAGCCGCTACGAAGCAACGGCTAATAAAGATGGTAGCAAACTAACAACACCTAGGGTGCTCTACAGTGATTTGTGAAGTGCAGCAAGGAACTGTATAAGTGCAATAAACCCGATTACCAATCCAGCAGTCACTCAGTCATTTGTTACATACATGAGACAGTATATAAGGGAACGATTACAATTCTTCCCTGCAAGCCGCTCGCGACCAACAGTTTGCCCGACAGAGAGTCGCTACGCAATAAACATATTTAATCCATTTCTATGCGATGTGGCAGCAGCGGAGAGCGGCAGCCGCTGACAATGTACTGCATGTTTCAGGTGCGCAGGTGAACGCTTTCATCAACGAGAACTGGAAAGATTTCCAGGATGCGGTGTCTCCTGCTTTCGCTGAGGTGATCGCACGCACAATTACCACCCTGGTGAACAACATGGCTACCCTTGTTCCTTACGACGAAGTGTTCCCCGAGACCGTCTCGTGAGGGGCGCCCTCCAGTGTTCCGAACGGAGGGCGTGCGTCTCCAGCCTCGGGTGACAACACGGCTGGCTCTCTCGGCGCACCCTGGGCACTGCGACCAGCCCTTTCAAACGGACTCAACTCAGCTGCTGTTTCCCCAATTTTTCTCCTGAGGAGGGAAACGGATACAGTCCCGGAAACGTTGTGTTCTTTCAGAATTCTGGGCAATGAACAGAGTCCAGCAATGTCAGAACTCCTCACTCTCCGTCTCCAGAGCTCGGCTTCACTGCTGTATTTTCCTTTTAAAATAAATCACTTCCATTCTCGCTTGAGACCTGAGTTTTTCTGAGCTGTGGAGATTCGTGTCGTGGTATTCTGGGTCACGACGCAATATCGCACCTTCTCCCTGCTACCTAGAAGATCCGTCCATCTGCATCCCCATGATCTCGCTACCTCAGTAACATCAGGGGTTCTCCACGTGACTTCCACCGGGAAATGAAATCCAGGTGTTCAACGTACAGAGCTGCTGACTGTAAAGGAAGCATGGGTACGACGCCTCAAATTCTGTGACGATGGCGTATTAATACAAATTCGGTGTTTCTTGGCATTATCCATTTCCCGTTTTTTATTAAAAACGTGCAATGTTTCGGAAACTGCATCCTGTCTCCGTCTTGAGGTAGAACCTACTCGGTTGGGCTCAGAGTTAGTCCCTACCTCCGGACACCTGCACCAACACAAGACAGGAGATACATACCAAGCACAGCACAAACCACCTGCGAGAGTGAAGACAAACATTAAATCATTAACAACTCCACAAATGAGACCTGGCACCAGAGTTCTATCAGAATAGAAGTCATCACTGGAGAGATAAATTCCCTGTATGGTACCAACTTAAAAAACACTAATTTCTCACTTAATATACACTGGAAGGAGTAGTATTTCCTTTACTTCTGCTGTGATAACGGGAAACTGTCTTGTGTTGGTGCTGGTGTCCGGAGGTAGGGACTAGCTCTGGGCCCAACTGAGTAGGTTCAACCTGAAGCTGGAGACAGAATCCAGTCTCCGTGTTTTTCTGAATTATGGATATGCCTCTCCGTATGATATGAACGTGAAGTTACAGCTATGTACTTATCGACTTGGCAGCTTCGAAAGTGACTGTGGTTCAGCATGCTTGCTCACTTAATCTGCAGGCCTGTGAGGCCGAAGAAATTTCAAGGAATTCAGTATCGCCATGAAGACAACACTGTACCCGGATCCAGGGGGGAGCAAGCATGTGGCACAGAGATTCAGTCAGAAGTTCTGTCATTCTTACTCTTCGCAGGATACAATTAGAACAATCAAATCAAGGACGATAAGATGGGCGGAGAATGTAGCATGGGTCTGAACAAAAATGAATAACCCAACTTGTTCATATAGCGATGAAGTTCCAGACATTTTATTCTGGAAGTTTTCCGCACAAAACTCCTGGCAGGGCTTTCGTGGTCCTCCTCAGTCCCTCTAGGTAAATTCCGGCATAGTACGTATCTGTACTAGGCCAGGACCGCGTCCTTCCAACCCCTGCCAATTTAGCGTGCAATTCCAACCTCCCGTCACTTCATCCCTCTACGGTCCAAATATTCTCCTCAGCACGCTGTTCTCAAACACCCTCAGTCTATGGTCCTCCCTTAATGTCAGACACCAATTTTCACACCCATACAGAACCATAGACAAAATTACAGTTATGTAAGTGTTACGTTTTGGGCAGCACACGAAAAGACAAAATTTCTGCACTGAATGGTAGCAAGCATTACCTGAGTTCAGTCAACTTTTAATTTCATCATGGAATAAATTTTAATTTCGTATTACCGTATCGTATGTTTATATACGTGTACTTGCATATTCTCATATACAGTGTATATAGTGTATATAGTGTGTGTGTGTGTGTGCTGTTGAGTTAGCACGTGAAGAGACACAAAGCATTAGCATATTATTTTTTTATTGCTAGTGGGGTGGGACTAAGTCCCTTGTACTGCGGCCGCTTCTGGCCTATTGTACCAGCCCCAGATGATAGGTGAGGGTGATTGTGGAGCAACTGGTGGAATGAAGATTGGCAGGGGAAACCGAAGTACTCGGAGAAAACCTGCCCCAGCGCCACTTTGTCTGTGACAAATCCCACTTGACCAGACCCCGGGCTCGAACCCGGGCCGCCGCGGTGGGAAGCCAGCGACTAACCGCTTGAGCTATGGCGCGGTGCCAAGCATTAGCATTAGTCACTTGCACTGGTTTCCTGTGAACTGTTTCCTTGTCCTTACTGTCATCATGTTTTCCTATGTTTCCTAGCAGGGCCTGTGGCTGCTGTTTGTCTCTACCACAATTAATTCTTACTGTAGTCGGCCTTGTCGCTGTTGCCGTGTAATGCAACAAGCGGAAGCATCGCCTTGCTGATTTCTGCCGTTCTGATTCCGAAACTGCTGGACTTCAAGTTCCTACGTTCATTGTCCGCATTTCAGCCAGACGGCCTTGGGAACAAAACGCTGTTTCTCTTAATTACAGTTTAGTGTACAGGTATGCATGCAGATGTACTCGCTGCGTGATTCTTTTTGTCATTACAGTAACTGAATTGTGTTTATCTTCTGACTGGGTGGACATGCGTTTGCTTTATTTCCGCTGCGCTCAGGCCTACTTCATAATCGGGCCGATGAGTGAACACGCAAACAGATAAAGAATTGCAAGATCTGAGGTTCTCTCAGCGGTTGTTATGAAAATATCTATCTTCTGGGATATACCTCATGTACTGCGTTGAAAGTCAACTCAGGTTTCAGAGGAATAAATCGCCTCCATTTTCAGGGTCGACGAACGAGTCAAGCATGAAATCAGCTTGAGGCATGCAGCAAGCAAAGCCTTGCTGAACTGTATCCTAGTGGTACGGCCGGCCGCAGTGGCCGCCTGTTGATGAAAAATACGATCCAAATACAACAATTCTGCACTTCCAATAAACAAAAACTCCAGTAAGTAAAAGCACATCAATAGACAACGATAACTAAGAATACGACGAACGAGTCCACCGCGCAACGTTTAAAGTCGTTAAGCACACACACAAAGAAACGGCTATGAAACCACATAACACAACTGAATTCCCAAAACATACTCTATATTTCTTCAGACAGACGAACAAAATATAGGACAGCACGACTCCATCAGTACTAACCGGGCATGCGCGCATAATATTCAACATTACACCAAAAGATAAAAATATGTGAGTACCCCAACTCCGCCCAAAACAATGCACACTCGGCCCCATAAAGGACAAAGTTCGGAAATACATCATACATATAGGCTCCTTTCTCCATACTCCAATCCGCCCACAAAGTAACCCTGAATATAACAGGACAATTTCTAGGAAAATAACAACTTCAAATAAGCTTTATTAATTAGGATAAGTATCGCCGCGCCAAGGCCCTTGGGTCGACTCAGCCTCTAGCTGAAATGAGTACCAGGAATCTTCCTGGGGGGAATGGGCGGCCGGCGTGTAAGGCTGACAACTTCACCGCCATCTGTGAGCCGACTGTCTAGAAAATGTGGGAGCCTCGACGCCTCACGACCCTGTGGGCCTCCACGGCCTCTTACGGGGATAGCTTCAACTTCAAGTATTTCAATATATTCAATTCTGTAATTCTATGCAAAATGATGTCCGATCATTTTACAGACGGCAGGCCTCCTTGGACGAGTGAGTACCTCGTAGCAAGGCCTCTACCTAAACACAGGACAACACACAGTATAAACATACATACCAAACATTCATGCCTTGTGTGGGATTCGACCCCATGATCCTGGCTTCCGAGCGAGCGAAGACAGTACATGCCTTAGACCGCCCGGCTACCGGCGTCTGACCACTATCTGGTGGTGGCAAAAGTTAGGGAGAGACTGGCAGTGAGTAAACAAACAACGCACGGAGTTCATATGGAGAAGTTCAATCTCAAGAAATTAAACTAGGTGGAGGATAAAGAGCAGTATCGTGTTGAATCTCAAATCGGTTCGCAGCTTTGGAAAACTTCGACTCTGAGGTGGACACTAATACAGCCTGGGAAAATGTGTTTAAACCAAACGTATAGTAAAGTCCGTATAGGTAAACATTTGCCTGGTAATTTTCCTAACCAGGATATTCTAAAACAAGGAGATCTTTTATCGCACCTGCTTTTTAGCTTGGCTTTATAATATACTACTAGGAAAGTCCAAGAAAACCAGGTGGGATTCAAATTAAATGGGACATATCAGTTGCTGGTCTATGTGGATGATGTGAATCTACTGGGTGAAAATATACATACCATAAAGAAAAACACACAGACTTTAAGTGACGCTAGTAAGAAGGCTGGGCTAGAAGTGAACACACAGAAAACTAAGTATATGTTGCTCTCTCGTCACCAAAATGCTGGGGAAATCATGACATAACGACAGGAAATAGATGTTTTGAAAATGTGGCACAGTTCCGATATTAGGGAAAGACATAACAGATCGAAACCTTATTCAGGAGAAAATTAAGAGGTGATTGAACTCGGGTAATGCTTGTTACCATTCAGTCCAGCACCTTCTGTCTTCTCGTCTGCTGCCCTAAAAACATAAAAATTAGAATATACAAAACTATAATTTTGCCTGTGGCTCCATATGGGCGTGGAACTTGGTCTATGACACTAAGGAAGGAACACAGACTGAGGGTGTTTGAGAACAGGGTGTTGAGGAGAATATTTGTACCGAAGAGGGATGAAGTGATAGGAGGTCGGAGAGAACTGCATAATGAGGAGCTTCATAACTTGTACTCTTCTCCAAGTATAATTAGAATGATCACGTCAAGGAGGGTGAGGTGGGCAGGGCATGTAGCATGAACTGGAAGATGAATGCATATAGGGTATTGGTGGGAAAGCCAGAAGGAAAGAGACCACCAGGATGACGCAGACTTAGGCGGGTGGGAAATATTAAAATGGACCTTAGAGAGATATGAAAGGGTGGTATGAACTAGATTGATCTGGCTCACAATAGGGACCAGTGAAGGGCTGTTGTGAACGCGGTAATGAACCTTCGGGTTTCCAAAGAATGCTGGGAAGTTGTTGGGAAGCTGCATGACTGGCGACGTCTCCAGAAGGGCTCAGCTCCATGAAGTCACTCAGTTGTACATGACAAGACTGACAGCAACTGCTACACGCATGCCAGCAAAGAACGCGGATGCAAGTTACTGCTTATAAACACCTGGTGATGGCGGAGATATATCTACATTCGGGCACGTACTGAAAGTATACAGTTGCTGTGATCCACAGCAGCGACACACACAACAGGATGCAAAACCGTGCGAATGAAGACACCTACATGTTCAACAATTAACTGTTGCATAATGGGTAACGAACTCAATTCGAGGGGACGTATTTCAAATTCTGCGCCGAGTTACAGAATTCCATGCGAGTAATGAAGACCAGGCCGCGCGGTCTAAGCCATGAAGTGTCTTCGGCCGATCGAACATTGGGATCGTGGGTTCGAATCCAACTCAAGTCATGGATGTCTGCGTGAATTTATTCCGTGTTTGCGTTAGGCAGAGGCCTTGCGACGGACTGATCCTCTGTCCAGTGAGCCCCAACGATTGTGCAGCATTAAGAATGTAAAGCGAAACAAGGCGTTTAATGGATGTCATACGTTCCAAGTGAGAGCAACAGGAATAGAAGAAGAAGACGATGATTATGATGATAAGTGCCGACGCAGAGGTTGCTACGAAAGAAGAACACGTGTTGGAGGACGATGTAAGCGACTGGCAGGTGAGTTTTTCTGCTGCAGACATAACCACTTTACGCCGCTAAAAATCTGACGGTTCCTGCAATATTTCGTCTCGTCTGTCCATCAGTCACCCTGACTTCTCCTTCACGCCACTCACACCGGATGTAGACTATTTATATCCAACGAACCATCGCCTGCTTATATTTATCTCGCGTGTGGCTGCTTGCCCGAACGTCCTGATGTGATCAAGGTAAGCAGGCTCCATGACACATCACTTCGCTTTAACTTTTCCACTACGCAAGTATGACGTCAAATTAATTCATTAAACATTCTTATTACAGTTGACCTTCTCAACCCGAAAAAAGACGAAATTGTAGTAAACAAAGATGTTATATTTTCACATCCAGGGACGCAAATCCTGTTCCTTGTCAGTTCTTCTAATTACGTCCAAGCACCTCCTTCTTCACGAAGTTGCAGGCAGTTCAGTCGGATCTGAGGTTCTGTTGGCGGTAGATGCTGAATATCAACACGTGCTTCTCCATCTGCAGCCAACCAAGTAGAGTCCTGAACATGGAAGCGATTTCTTCCTCCCAAACGGCATCATATCCCACAACACAGAACTCTTTTAGAAAGCTCGTCTCAGATGAGTAGAAGCCATGGAGAAGAGATGCTCCTGTAATGAAGGCTCACATGAGCCCATCACTCAAGCCAGCCCAGTCCACTCATTTCGCGAGCGGTGGATCTGGATGACCTTTCGAAACGCGCGAGTATGCCAGCATGCATGTAGTTCCGAGGCCGGAACAGAATCGCCTTGCAATATTTCACACGATAGCCATGGCCGCCCTAAGGATCTTCTCCAAAGGTGGGGGAACAGCCAGAAAATCTGGTTACGAATTTTCACCCATCGCCCTACAGTATCCAGAACAAAATGCATTCCACTAAATTGTTTCAACTACTATTACGAGGGACAGTCAGTAAGTAGGTCACAAATGGATACAAAACGTAGAACACGGGACACTCTAACCTGGAAACGGTCGCCGCGTGTCCGTGCACTCCTGCCTTGCCTGGCAGCCCAGCACACTGCCATTCTTGCTACCAACATATGTCAGTATCTGCGAGAGCTGTTTAACAGGACGCGGAGGCCCATACGGTTGTGAGACGTGGAGGCTCCCACATTTTCGGTTTACAGATGGCGGTGAGGTTGCCAGCCTTATGCGCCGGTCGCCCTTTACCCCCGGAAGATTCCTGGTACTGATTTCTGTAAGAGCCTGAGTCGACTCCGGGGGCAAAGTGTGGCTGGAAGGATTAGGCCAACTGAAAAACCCAATGAACTCATCGGGAATTGAACCCGCGCCTCAACCAGTAGGATCTGGAAGGAAGCGGTCGTTGTCTGATCGAGGCGCTACCGTGACATTTGCCTGGAGCGGCTAATTAGAACCTTCTAAGAATCTCGGGACGGCAGATGTCCCGGCCGAAATTCGAAGCCGGCACCTCCTGCTAAAATTACTCCGCCTGCCATTGTGCGTAGCGGCGGGGGTGTCACCCCCACGATAGGTTGTTGCAAGATAGATGAGTGTGTTGAGAACGCGAGGGAAAGTCAGTAAATTGGACACGAATGGAAATAAAACAGCTGTAATGGACGCAATATGCTTTCTGTGTGTATCAGTAGGCAGCAGCACAATCCAGCGTCATGTCCAAGCCATTCTTGTATTTACATGATTATTTTCAGACGCACATGCGCATGTTGAGAGGCTGCTTTCAGCAGTGAAACCGGCGACCGTGTCTGAGGAGTGTAGTACCGAAGAGCAGCGTTCTGTTGTGCGTATCTCGGAGATACTGACAGGCATGGGAGTGGGCTGGGCAGCCAGGCAGGGCGGGAGCGCATGAACACGCCCCAACCCTACCTAATAATGGAAGAAGAAGCAAATGAGAGAGAACATTTCCACTTCGCACGCTACGCAGTCGTTAACCTTGCAGAATGCCACGGTAAAAAGACCTCTAACTGAGAAGCCTGCAATTTCTTTACAATATCCCGTCCTGATGGGCGAGATAATTACTGACGTCACTTGGAACCGAGCGACTTATAAGTTCAGTGAGCGGCTGCAATGTGTTTCAGTCGCACCCATCTCCCGCAAACTGTGACTACGCTTTCAACATGGAAGGGACGCGCATTGTTCTGCTGGTGGCTTCCGTCTTCGCAGTAGGCGCAGGACTGAAGCTACGTAAGTAAAATAAACTCTCGCCTTCTTCATTGGCAGAAAATGTGATTAATCAACTCAGGAAGCACAAGTCCATCTTTAGCATCTGAGAGTGGTGAAGAGAACTAGGGAATTCCCAGCATTTTATGGAGGACGTAGGTTCACAACTGTGTTAACAAAAGCCGGTCCCTGCCTTGAGCCAGAAGATTCCACTCTACACCTTCAGACCCTACTTATTTAACATGCACTTTATTATCATCTTACTATCTATGCTCGGGTCTTCCAAATTGTCTCTTCCGTTCAGATTTAGCGACCAAAATTTTGTACCCATTTCTGATCTCTCCCACATGTGCTACCAGTTTCTCTCACCCCACCCGATTCCCTACACCGACAAGACATACAGGTCCCCTCCTCGTGCGTGGAGCTGAACTCCCATTGTTCCATGCCTCTTCATTGCACAGGGACAATTTCAGTTTTCACATTCGGTCATTGAGGCCTTTTGTTTACAGCACATTACGTGAAGCCATGTGCCCGAAGCGACCCAAATTTCAACCAGTGCGCCATAGAACATGCAAGAGAGACGCTGACAGCCCCCGAAGTTAGGAAGGGTAAGTGTTGAGGCCAGCAAGGCAAACCATGGTGACCTAGAAGCAGATAACAGAAGGTTCGCAGCGATGACTCGGCGTATGAACCCCTGACTTACGATCCCATTTCATTAACACCCATTAGACTTAACGCTTCGAATTGTATTCGAACGTACTAATCGAAATCCGAATTTCGGGCTTTGGCCGAAATTTGGTTAATGATTCTTCTCCAACATCCACATATCTGAATTCGACGAGGTGCTGGAGGTCTCGGGTTCTGACGAAACGTCGAATTTGTAAATGCTCTGGCAACCCGGTTCGTAACTCTTAACTATCCACGGTCAAATATCAATTAACTTACAAATTTTTAATATTTTATATTTTCGGTGTTTTATAATATTTCAATCAAAGTCACCCCGCTGATGTTTGTAATAATCTGAACACAATTATAGTGACACAGGGTTAAAATACTGAACAATGGGTTTGAGCTTTGAGCTCCATGAACGTAATCCTACATGACCCTTGTTACAATGTTTGGAAACGCGCCAAGTCCGAGGAACAGAGGACCAGTAAGTGATGAAGAAGTAACGAACGTTTACAGTGACAGGATGTAAGCCACTTTTCGTGACGAGACCACTCATCTGCCTGGTCTGCCTCCCTTCAGGTGACCGCAAGTATAACGTGCCACCGATCGACCCACTGCTCATCACGGAGATCAAACTGTCGGAGAGCAACGGGCTGACGATCACCATCAAAGACGCAAAATTCTATGGCTTCCCGGACACCAAGTTGGAAAACGCCAAGTAAGGGCCTTCTTATGGTAGGGTGACCAGTGGCTACTTTCCTTAGCCTAATTTCAGGTACTATCCAATCATTCGCCTGAACGAAACTCTCAGGCACGGTGGCCGGTCTGTTGGCCGAGATCTGAACCCAAAACTTGTGGAATATGAAGCAAGATTGCTACTCTCTCAATAGCGACGCTCGGTCCTTCGATTACTTGTTCTAGTTACGTCTTGCTTTCTTAAGACCGCTGTCAGTAGGCCAGTATAAACAGCGTCAAATATTGGGGTGATTAGTGAAGAGCAGGGAAAGATGTGAAGGGTGAATTGCTGGCCCGGAATTTGCCGGGTAAAATATAGAGCAGAGTTTCCCAACCACCGTGCCGGACCCCCTTGTCTTACAGAAACAGAATTCCCCAGACCGCGGTCTCAGAGAGGGTGAGAGCCACTGATAGAGAAAGCTGTCGGTGAGGACCTCTGGACAGCCACATTCAGTGCCTCGGCTGCTTGCGTATGCCAAGTGACAGTTTTGCCTGCTGTTTCAGTTTCGACTTCGAGAAAATGCACGTGAGCGGCGACCTCAGCCTGCCTGTCTTGCAGATCATCGGCAAGTATGAGGCAGAGGGAAAGCTTCTGCTCCTGCCCCTGAATGGCAAAGGGGACATCAATATCACTCTAGGTAAGAAGCGAATCCAGTCCACTGTGCAGCCGTACCAGCAGCAATGTGTCTTGGGGCACAGTTCACATATGCATGAGGTTACTGTCTTGTACAAGCATTCAAATCGCCTTAAAAATGTTGTATACTTAATATACCATTGAAATTCTTAATATTACCAACGCCACTCTAGTATTTACATGCCGTAAATTACAAGCCACTTCAGTCCAAGCAATTGTATGACAATGTCACCATTCCTGCTTCTGCTCAGCCGTCTGTGGGGTTGCCCTTGCTCGTCATGCACTTCTCCGGTTTGTAGCATCTCCTTAAGCGTGTCCTCGCACATCTTCAGTTATTCCGCGAATCCTTCTGATTCCAAAACCTTTCATGCAGCTCATCCTCGAAGGGAAAATCAAATTTCATAGGGTACAAAATATTATAAAAATTTCTGAAGCATGAATCCAAATTGCACCTGTTCAAAAAATATAAATACCGTATTACTTCGAATAGAAGACGCCCTCGAAATGAAGACGCATCCAGTTTTTAAGCGTGGGTTTTACAAAAAAAATAGCAAAAGTGCGCATTCCTCGAATTTAAGGCGCATATAAATTTTTCAACGGGGGCAAATATGTAAATGTGTCATATTCGAAGTGAGCCGGGACGGCTCGGTAGGTATAGCGGCTGGCTACGGACTGCACGATAGAGGGGTCGGAGTTCGAGTCCCGGTAAGGTAAAAAATTGTCTCTTCTTCGCGTCGTCGAGACCGACTCTGGGGTCCACCCAACCTCCAACGACACGATTGCGCTCAATCATCAGCAACATAATTCGGACAAATGGTCAACATTACTGTCTCCAGAGCAGCGTTACTCACATTTCGGAGGTATCGGCTGCCTCCATCTTCAGCATGGCAGGTGCCCTTAACACAGTAAAATCCACAGTGAGCGCAGTGAGACCCTCAAACCTCTCAAGAGTAATAAAGAGGTACAATTCAGCATATGTTTCTCCTTGCCAGTTAACGCCAAGTTGACAGTCGAAACCGACTTGACCCTGAAGCAGATCGAGAACAGAGAACATGTAGTCCTGAAGAACTCGCAGGTTACTGTGACGCCATCTCGGATGTACGTCTACCTCTCGAACCTATTCAACGGAGACAAACTGCTGGGTAAGTCAGTTCTGCCTCAATATTTGCCAACGCTAAGTTACTGGGAAAGTTATGAAGTCGGGGCTCAGGATACACGGTGTTCTGAGGTCGGCCCGTGCCCAGCACAGGTGCTGGAGCCCAGTCTGGGCCGGCCCGCGCCCAGCACAGGTGCTGGAGCCCAGTTTGGGTCGGCCCGTGCCCAGCATAGGTGCTGGAGCCCAGTCTGATGTCTGCCCGTGCCCAGCACAGGTGCTGGAGCGCAGTTTGGGTTCCTGACCACACTGCGGATATAAGCTGTGCCACTGAAGCGGGCCGGAATGCAAACAGACACGATGAGCAAAGCAAGGGGGAGGCTGAGCTCCTGTGGCAGTGACGACAGCCGCGCGTGCAGTTAGGGATAGAGAGATCAAACGTAAACTGAGATAAGGCACAGCAAGTTTACAGACAGCTTGAAAATAAAATTAAATTATAACTGAAACGGACTACAACGCACACTGCGTTAGTTTATATTTTTATTTGATACGCAATGTATCTTGACTGCGCTAACCTTGGTGACGTGCATATGTTGCAGGAAAAGAAACGAACGAGGTACTGAACGCCAGCTGGGAGGAACTGTACACCATCATGTCGCCATCCATAACAGAGGCAATAGTGCAGGCCATGGAGACCATTATGAACGGAATTGCCGCCGTGGTTCCATTTGAAGAAGCCTTCCCCGAGACATTGCCCTGAGCTAATTGACACGACCGTCTTTCTGTTCCCGAAACGTTGAACACAAAACAGTGGTTTCATTGCTTTCATATATTACAGCAAACTTCGCGGATCTGTTACTGAGACGCGAGGTTTCCATGGCTCTTACTACGAATATTACTGCCTTCCGGTAGTGGCTCCGTTCACAGATATCCTGAAGGTACAAAATTTGGCTCGGAAGGAAAGACCGGTCACAGATACAGTAGAAGCCGGCCGTGCCATAGCTCAGGTTTCCCACCGCGGCGGCCTGGGTTCGAGCCTGGGTCAGGTTGTGTGGGATTTGTGGTAGACTAAGTGGCACTGCGGCGGGTTTTCCCCGAGTACTTCGGTTTCCCCTGCCAATCTTAATTCCACCAACTGCTGCACACTCACCACCATCTAACATCCGGGTCTGGTATAACAGGACAACAGAGGCCGCAGTATCAAGTGGACTCGGTCTCACCCCACTAAGAACAATAAAATGAAATACAGCAGATGTTCCCTGTATTTCAACTGCAGTGTTTGAGAGGCGACTTAGAGCAACTCCATCCTTCCGTGATCCCACTTTGTGTGTGAACTACCCATTTACTTTACTTCGACATGAACACGACAGCTGACGAGTCGTGTGCGTCCGAACGGAACACTCAACGCGGATCTCCCTTGTTCCAAGACCCAGCCATACTCGCTGATAACTCTACTAGCTTATATCTCATTACTATAGTCACTGGTCACACGTTTGGTCTCGTGCCCCCCTTGAAGACAGTCTGTTTACTGCGGCCCCACCTCTCAAACACTAGCTACCCGCTTCTTTATTCTTACACCGTGAACTACACGGTTAGGTAAGGTATCCGTCAACACAAGAAAAAAGGGTCACACAGAGTGAATTTCACAGCTCACTGCTGCACGTTGCGGTCCTGACAGGACCGTCATCAGGCAATAACTGAAACGGCAATATTGTGCCTTGTGTTATGATGAGAAATTACAATTGCTGTGTTGACGGACACTCGACGTAACCACGTAGTTGTGACACACAACAGTATGCACACAATAAAAACAAAAATATATACCTTGAAGATGGAGCATCAAATTCCTCTAAAACATCGGTAAATGTCCGGAAGACTGCTGAGTGCCACATGCGGGAAGACAGTAATATTTAATAATATCAACTGCACAAATTATTTGTGACAGAATTTACATGATGGAATAATTATTTATATTGAATTAAGATGTGATATGAAGTGACGCTGACTAGTGCAAGGATTTTTGGCTATAACTTCATGTGACATAATGGCGTGTAAGAAAGGCAGTGACTTCAATAAACCGGTTTCCGTTCAGAGCTCTGAGATTTGTTTTTCCCTCTTCATTTCACTCGTGCATGGGTCGGCCCTTAACGTTCGATAAAGTCTCGTCAGCTTCTAGGAAAAGCGACAATTCGTTATGCGTCGAGGGCATCAAGGCTCAATACTCGGCGTCTACATTACATAGCGGAAGTGGTCCAGTGGAGGTAAAATCCTGACGTGTGTCTGAAGTGACTGATGAAAACCATGAGCACCATCAGGACAGCCGGTGTGCCGGCCCACCTACTGTGGGATTACAGCCTCAACGCTACAAGAATCCGCTCGGTTTCAACATGCCGACAGACTTTCAAAAGGAACTGGGCGGAAGAGGCCGAAACGGTCCCAACATCCTGACTATCACGTGATAACTTCTCTCACAAGCGTGAAGTTTGCGTCTCGTTTAGCACAGGGAGGGTTAGAACTTCGATTTATCCTGTGGTTAACTTCCGACTCTTCAAAATGGTGTCTCCGCTCCAGTATTGTTATAAAGAAGTACTCACCCTGCAACACAGACTGTGCATGACACGGTCAGGCAACAGGCTATACCCCATGTCTTGTAACTTTGCACCTGTTCTGTTCCTGTTCTTGTTTTAATGCGAGTGGGATTGAATAAACTGTTCATGACTGCACTCCAAGCGGCACAGTCCTTTTCGAAAAGCTGATGGTGGTTCAGCTGATGAAGAAAATCCTGGAAGTTCATTACCGCCTTCACTGTGACCTATACTCAGTCAACTGAATCCAATCAGCATCCTCAATTGCTATTCTTTAAGATCCTATTCATGTGTCATTCCATCTACGCTTAAGTCTCCAATGTTCTTTCCTATATTCCGAGTTTTCGACATTTCTCCCACCGTGCGTGCTACATGCTCCACTTACCTCTTACTCTTACTCTCACTCCATAGTATTCGGCAAAGTGTGCAAAACGTTAGCTCTGAGGTTTCAGTGCTGGAGACCGGTCGCATTCTGACATCCTGCATTTTTTGCGACATTGTCGGTAACGAGGCCATAGCGTCGAATGGTACTAAAAGTAAAGCTATCCCTGCAACAGGCAGTGGAGGCCCATAGTGTTGTGAGACGTCGAGGCCCACATTTTGTAGACAATCAGCTCACACATGGCGGTGAGACTGTCAGCCTTAAGCGCCGGCCGGCCGCCCTTTACTCCCAGGAAAATTCCTGGTACTCATTTCTGTTAGAGGTTGAGTCGGCCCCAGGGGCCATAGAGCCGCTCTAAGGATTAGGTCAGTTGAAAAATCCAATGATCTCATCGGGAATTGAACCCACACCACGACAACCGCAATCAGGAGAGTCTGTGTTCCGGCTGACATCCGAGCTGAGTACTCGAACACAAGCGTACAGCGTCACCGTCAGACCAGACCGAGTTCGATACCAGAGTTTCGGAGAGACACTCTGCCTTCATTCTCAGGGACGAAGTGCGAGGAAGGGGGTGGGTTATGTAGACTGCTTCGTGAAGTACGTTTGTATCGGCAACACACATATACCAAGGGCACTGAGATATGCAACTGCAACACAAGTAAGCACCAAGACAGGAAGGCGAGGTATAGACGAGTATGATACAGAGCCCGCAGTTGGGTGGGCCCCTCCTGAACCCACAGCAACTGACGGCAAGCCAGAGTATCTGCAAGCCACGCTTGAGCGGCGCAGTGAGGCCGAAGGGCGCTACGTCGCATCGCGCCATCTGGACAGACAAGCCCGGCCCGGCAGTGTGGTGACAGCTGACGCGAGAGACGCAGGTAAGTACAGTGCTGCTGCTGTTGCTATGACGACGCTATGTAAGTCTCAGATAAAGTCCACTTTAATATTTGACGTCATTCAGAAAAGGACGTGTAGGAGGAGCAAACGTAACGACATTAACGACTAGAACTACAGTCCATTCAGTATCTGAATGTCATGCCTGCTGCCTCCTTCCTCATGGTAAGAGCGGTTATGTGGAGAGGGAGGACTGGGTGAACCAACAGTGTCGACAATGTTGGCCCTCGGTGAGAAAACGTGGCTTTCGTGACCTAGTCACGCAGAAGCCATGCCAGCAACAGTTGAGCGAGTGGTATAAACAGACTCCTGATGGCCCTGCTGCTGTTCTCTTTTAGCGTCATATTGTGTGTCGAGTATTCATCCAGTTTCAGCCGCACAATACATGTATATTTCTAGGATAACTATATGGTTTCGGCCACTATTTCTTGCCATCATCAGGTTGCACTCACAATTCTCTCTCCTACTCCCCCTCTATTGGCCAGTGTTTACAGCCGGCAGAAGTCCATATTGCTGTTCTTTACAACGCACATCCTTAGCTGTAAATCTGCCTTAAAGTACAAATGTCTCATAAATAAACAATTTTAAGGTATAATTTGCGAAATTGAAAGCCGCTTGTATTGCGAATTACGCGCGCCCTTCGGAACACCAGGACAACGGCTTATACACTTTACACTATTTAAGTGTACAACTAAAGATGTGTATTGTGAACATGGCCAGTGGAGGGGGGGAGCAGAGAGTTGAGAGGGACTGTATAAGTGCTACCTGATGATGGCAGCAAACAGTGGCCGAAAGCGCAGAGTTATCCAAAAATTACACATACATCTTGAGACTGAAACTGGACAAAAAGAGCTCGCAAAGTCTGTTATGCCTTCCGGCCACTGCCATGCGTCTCACTGAGTGCATGACGCCATGCATCACCGCTCTGCTTTGCTCACTTGTCACCCTCAAGAAGGCAGCAGCACGTTCCCTTCTGCTGGTCTGTACGGCGTAACATCCAAACAAGATCTTCATAGTCAAAACTGAGGGAATCATAGATCCGAATTTAATCTATTTTCTTTCTGAACAAATAAATTCATTGAATGGTACCAACTTCTGGGATGCTATGTAAAAAGGCACAAATGTTTCAATTGATCGTGATGTCTCCATAATCAGGGCGGAAGCTTGTGCTGCTACGTCGAAGATGGAGCAGAGTAAGTTCCTACGAAGCTAAACAGCACCACATGCAGGAAGAACTTAACCTTCACAGTCGCAGGCGCGAGGAACGCAAATCTGAATTAGTTAAACTGTTTTTCCTAAAACTCCACTCAATGCTGATTCCTGCTACGTGCGCATGCGCCATGGTGCCATTTCTCCGCGTCACCTCACGACTCTGGCGGTAGCTGCGGTACACAAGGCAGATGCACCGAGGAGAAACACGAAACCTTCAGACAGAGGGACGAGATCACAACAAAGTTACCGCTACGTTATGTGGCGGGATAATGAAGGGAAGAAACGTGAGCTTTGGAAAGGAGTCGATTGCAGCCACTTCAGCGTACCGCCTGTGAACTGAGGAAAACCGAATGCCACAACGGTACGATGACAGAAATCCCACAAGACCGACAAAATCGGCAGGTACAGTCTGTGCCGGGGGATATGTCCGCGGACACGTTGCAAACTCGGACTGCAGTCGAAGGGCGTGACGCAGTGTAGTGCGGCACAATTCCGAGGGAGTTTCGGAGGAACGTATTGCCTCTGTCTTCAGGGCTGACGAGTAAGCCTACCAAATAATCAATTTCCCAGAAGGGCCACAGCTATGAGAACTCGCAACGCCACAGCGCTCGAGGAGCGTCAGTGGCTAAAAATATTTACGTGCAAACATGTCGACACTCCACTCGTGAACTCAAGTGCCTGGGTGAGTGCTTATAAACATCGTCAGGGACTCAAGTATGTGAACTTCGGCTTATGCAAGTGGCAGGCCTCTCCATCACACGTACGCAATCTGCACAAGACAACCGCCATCTCTGCAACAGGCAGTGGAGGCGCACAGGGTTGTGAGACCAGCCGTACTCACCGGCCGCGCTTTACCCCCGAGGAAGATTCCTGGTACTCATTTCTGTTAGAGACTGAGTCGACGCCAGGGCCACAGTGCGGCTGGAAGGATCAGGTCAATTGAAAAATCCAGTCGAACCGCGACCTTCCGGCTTGTAACATAGTGTTCCCACGAAACTTCTGAGTCTGATACAGAAGCCAGCCGGATATTGGCAACTCCGTGTTGACTCCTCCGGTCGCCTCCTTGTGGTTTCGGTTACATCACTGCCCGACCTTGAGGTGCACTTACTGCAACACAAACACAAATGTATGTGGGCAAACACTTCAATCAGCGTGTTTGCTCCTCTGGGTCCGCTTCTATATTACGTAGCGTCGAAGGGTAGGATGACTAATGAGTTAGGGATCAGAAAGGATTCGGAAAGAAGCGGTCACACTCTGGCAGAGGTACCTGGAGGAACTCGGGAAATCCGCCAAAGCCGGCGTCCAGGCCGAGATTCGAACCGAAGACCTCTCCAACACGCTCGGTCACGCCAGGTAATCTGGTACACAGAATTCGGAGGAATCTGCTGCCTCAGTCTTCAGGGCAGAAGAGTAACCCGACCGTGAAGATGAATGGGGCCCAGAGCGAGCCAACAACAATAAGGGCGGATTGGCCCTCTAAAGCGCCAGTTTGTAGGGCCAGAGTGCGCAAGCGTCTTATTTTCATGTTCGTGTTTGGCGTCCGGCTCTGTGCACAAACATGTCAATGTGTGTACTGGGACAGGCGTATATCGATATACTAATCGATTTATTAAATGGCCGTCAGTCTACATGTTTCGGCCCTACGCCCATCGAGAGGCGTGTGTAACAAACACAGGCAACACCGCGCACTGCTGCGCCGCTACACAATTTCTTTATGAATTCTAGTTCCGCAGTAGCGTAGTTGTTTGAGGCACCATGCTGCAAGCCGGAAGTTTTAATATAATATTGTGACATGCAGTCAGAGAAGCACAGCAGAGACGTTCACTGCTGGACAACGGCTAGTACAACACGTTTCTTGGCAACGGATGAAGCAGAGAATAACAGAGGACACTGAACAGTCCGACTTGGTGCTCTGTATTCGGTCCGCGCCAAGTTGGTTCAGCCCGGGATTCAGCGTTCCAGAGAGTAGAGCCTCTTCAAGATTCATTGGACGGACATCGCTCAAGGCAGAACAACAGTTGAAGTGTGAGTATGCAATAAATCTATTCATCAATGCAAACCCCGTCTGGAAGTCACTAATACACGTGACAATGCACTGGGGTGGGTGTGTTTATGTGGGAGTGGCAAAGGGAGGTGTCGGAGCGCGCTGCGCAGTTCTGTCTAGATCCTCTCCGTGTTCCTGTCTGCAGAAGCAGACCATGCGTTTGTTTACAGCTCAACAATTTACATGAGAAGGCTGCATTTAACAAGATGTATACGTCATGTTATGGGCCAATGTCTGTAGACCAGACATTCCGGAGGAAGTCCCCGGAATATGGAGCCCAGGCTGTGCCAATATGGACCCTAATCAGACACTTCGGACAGCAGTGACGGCGATGCCCACGTACAGAGCTACTTTACTGAATGTGATGCCATGTAGCCTGCCAGACGTTTACCCACCTGACTGCACGGCGTCACAACCAAGAAGACAATCCCAACACCTAAGATATATAAATGAATTCATCACTATAATCACAGTCATAATGCTTACATTCCCTGATAACAACGCATCGGTGGAAGCAAACAAATTAGAAAATGTACGGATAGAACGACAAATTTAGCGAAGACCGTAACAACTAAGGAAACAGTGAACTGGGCAACATGTGTTTCGCTTTTCTCTAAAACCTTCGTTCTGATAATTATTTACAGAGTTGCATTATTCTTCTGCGCATCATTATTGTCGTTGTCGGTTGAAGTGGTCGTGGCCTAATGTGAGATGCTATCACGACACTTGACTGGATTAAGGAAAACTACGAAACAGGTCAGTCAAGACAGTCGGTGTTCCGTCGAGATTCAACCAAGCACCTCCGCAGTGTTACCGTTTGAGCCACCGTGCTGGGCGACTTAAGCTTGAGCTGTCCCAAGAAACTCGCATGTGTACCTCTTCATGTAAATGTTCGAGTTTAACCGACACTGGAATGTCTGTAAATTTCAGCAACACATCCCAGTACCGAATTTCATGAAAATCTGTTCATGCCTCGAGATGCTACAGACGGGCGAGCGCGCCCTAGCAACAGCGTCTATCCACGTGCCGTATGAATGGTGCGACCCTGTGAAGCGTGCGTTTGCAACGCCGTTGAGTTTGCGCAGAACCCCGACGGCTTCCCTATTGAGGGCAGAGTTTTCCACTGTTATCACTGAACCCAGCAGATGGAGGAATGTTCCTCACCGAAACGTCGGTCCATCTCCGGCAACACAGACGGACGTGCATGCCTGTTCAGTGGCGCTTCTTTCTTTGCAGAGAACATGGGCGCTTACAGCACGATCCTGCTACTGTTGGTATCCACGGCAACTGGAGTTCGGACTGCAAAACCTGGTGAGCATACTGCTTTCAGACCTCGCTTCTGGGCTTGCTGGACGGGATGTGGCAGGCCCTATCTCGGCTTGGGGCCTCTGCACGGTAAGTGCTCTCGACCTTGAAGCAGCCCAGGGAATCCCCACAGCAATTTCTACGCTGATGCAAAAAAACAGCATCGGATGCGAGGTTACGTAGCAATAATATTAATAGCTATGGTAGCGTAGTTGGTTGAGGCACTGTGCTACAAGCCGGAAAGTCGCGGGTTCGATTCCCGATGAGGTCATTGGATTTTTCATTTGACCTAATCCTTCCAGCCGCACTAGGGCTCTGGGGTCGATTCAGCCTCTAACATAAATGAGCACCAGGAATCTTCCTGGGGGTAATGGACGGCCGGCGCGTAAGGCTGACAACTTCACCGTCATCTGTGAGCCGATTGTCTAGAAAATGTGGGAGCCTCGACGTCTAACATCCCTATGGGCCTTCATGGCCTGTCACAGGGATAGCTTTACCGTTTCTTTGCATCTCAGAGTGAGCGATCTGCCTCAAGCAGTTAACGCTTTTGACTTGTATGAGGGAGGTAACGGGTTCCAATCTCGACCGGACCACGTCACACCCTGATTGAGGGGCTTCACGTCGCTTCCTCGAGGCGAACACAGGGATACTACCGCGGCCAGGCTGCAACCACATCTGACATATCAGTGTTGAAATTCTCAACAAGGTGGCGTGTGTAGCCTGCTGTAAGTCCGCCGATGTTTCGGATGGTCGTACTAGAGCCAGTTCCAGGGTCGAGGAGCAAGTCGCCCGAGCAAGCAGCATGGATGGACTTCCAGTAGTATTAATGTAGCGTGTACAGCCGTTACCATGCGACGACAGAGATATAGGCGAATATACCAGGGCCGTTTCTTGGCAACGACTCGGTAAACACATTCCCGCAGCAACACACAGACGCGCAAAAATGGATGTACTGTTGGAAACGGGATGTTTCTGCGTGGTCCGTGCCGAGGTGTTATAACAAGGACAATTGGGGCGTCCCAGTCACGTCTGTACGGGAGTCTACCAGAAGAGGACGTGAGCCGAAGGCAGCGAAGTGGTCAATAAATCTATTCATTAATCCAAATCCGGTCTATAGTCACAAATTCTATGTGATATTACTATTACTGCTGGTTAACGTAAGTGGTAGTAGCACTAATATTAGACTTACTTCTAAATGTTGGGCAGTGTATATAAATACACCCATTATTAATACGTTGTTTATTTAATGACGCTGTCAGTAACTAAGACAACACAGGGTCCAATGATATGCAAGATACAGAATAATGCAAGTAAAGGAAGCCAGCGTGGCCTCATTTATGACTCTATCCTGGCCTTTGGTTGGAGGGGCTCAGAGAAACCACGAAGACGAATGAAGGTAGTCCGTGTGCCGGCCGGGAACAGAACCCATCACCTCCCAATGACAGTGAGGAGCGCTGCTGCTTGAGCCCCCGTGAGCGGGCGGCAGTTCGTTACTCGGCGCTGGTGATCACAGCGTTATCATCATGAAGGTCTGATCACGGAACCGGCGGTTCTGCTGTTCCAGCCAGCGAGTTCTTCCAGCTGTGCCACAGGAGCGACGTGAACATCTCGAGCTGCATTAAGAACACCCTCGAAGACCTGAGGCCCCGCCTACTCAAAGGTAAAGAACAAACTGAACCCAGTTTTCTTCCGTCAGTTTATAGAGAACTTGTCTGTTGCAGTACTGACATGTATTTTCGCAGGTATCCCCGAGCTGGGCATAGTGCCCATGGATCCGCTCAACATCCCCCGCCTGGAGTACAGAGAGGGGAACCAGAACTTCAAGATGAAGCAAGTGCTAAGCAACGTAACAATATATGGCATCGCGGACGGAAAGCTGCTAGATGTCAGGTCGGTTGCCTGTAACACTGTTATGTGATGTGAGACTTCGACCCTGAAGATGTAGGCAATGTTTTCTTCCGAAACGTATGTAATGGTCAACTGGACCACACCGCGTAACATCTCACCTTATAATTCCAGCCGCTTAGCGCCACACGAGAGCGCAGATGTGAGAACGATAGACATGAAGTCAGGTGACGCGGTGGCCACGCTGGCGGGGATTCATGACGTCCGGTGCGCGGTTCATTCCTCGGCACAACAGATACAGACAGGATTCGGTGCAGGATGTTTGTTTGTCTGCAATTTGCGCTCAAATTAAAAATTAAAAGACGAAGAAAGTGGACGCTCCATCCTTCAATTTGTGAAATATTTCACACACTTCATGCACAAATAAAGATATACGGCATCCTGGAAATTGTTTCGAGATCTACCGAATGTCCATCTGTTTGTTTATCAGCACATCGTCGTCTATAATATTTTCAAAATTAAAACAAAAACTGAGAGAATTATAACCAACCAACTAAATCCATAGAGGTGAGTCCCTTCTCATAACTCAGCAGTTGCTCAACAGCTAAAAATTCCAAAGCAGTTTATGGTAGCCCAAGGGTCTTTACCGTTAATGAGACTCCGCCATTTATCCCTGTCCTCAGCCAGATAAACCCAATCCACATCCTCATATCCTACATTTTAAGGCTCGTTTTAATATCCTCCGATTTACGTTGATGTCTTCCTAGTGGGCTCTTTCCTTCAAGTTTTCCCAGTTAAACTTTGTACGCACGCCCCTCCTGTCCAACCCACTTCATACTCAGTGACAGTTTTAGCAATAATGGGCTGGAGGTCAACTTCACGAAGTTCCTGCAGTCCTTTACTGTTTCGCCACTCTTAGTTCCAAATATTCCTCTCAGCACTCTGTGTTCTTCTCTCAAACTTTACGTATACTGAGAGCAGAAGAGAAGAGCTGACAGGCTGTTCTCCATGAATGCAATATCCGTTTGCTAGCGTCGCTATACTTGCGAACGGTCTACTCGTACTGACGCTCAGGGAAGAAACGCAGACGCCACTCTGGGGGCTGAGCGCGATGCCTTTGCCTCCGGCAGACCCTGAGAACGCAGGGCGGTTAGAAAGACGAGCGTTGGCTCCACGCCACTTTCCTGAGGACGGAATAAGAAAACGCTGGTTGGCCTCGGCCCCTGTCTCCTCCTTCCTAGAACGTCTGTGTGTTTTGAAATGAGGACTTCCCTTGAAGAGCAGGAGGCTCCATTTCAAAACACTAAGTGGTTCTGGGTCCCGACTCTGCTGAAGCTCTGCTCAGTCTAACGGAGCGCTCTCTTTTCAACAGGATTGACTTCGACGCCCTGACGATGAGGATTGACATGGTGATACCGCTCCTGAAGATTGTCGCAGACTACGAGATGGAAGGCAAAGTTCTCATCTTGTCTATGACGGGAAAGGGTGACTGTACGCTCAAATTCAGTAAGTCACAGTTAACACGCAAACAGAGTTGAGAACAAACGCGGGACTGGAGGTATAGCTCCACGCATTCTCGGCTTTACGCCCCCGTTTCTATGCATGATTTAGCACTACACTAAGAAGACAGGGGGCACAGTGCGGACAGCTAAGAGCATTCTTAACATCTACAATAAATGCAAGATGAGTCGTTAGTTTCATGCTCCGACCGCTTTACTCCTGCGAAAGAAACTATCCATTTGATAAGAGACTTCGTGGACTGGACTTGGTAGCAGATAGTACAATTTTGTTCCTGCCGGGAGTCAAACCCAAATAATGCAACTACCTACGACTTATATCAGTATTATCATTCTAGACATCATCCACCGTCCTCTTAACTACAACACGCAATGTTTCGGAGACTGAATTCTGTCTCCGTGTTCAGGTGGAACCTACTCAGTTGGGCCTAATCCACAGACCATCAGAAGAGCCAACCCTGCACTCCCATTATCAGTTCCATTCCGTGTAGACTGGGTGGGAAAATTACGGTTTCTTATGCTGGTACCACAGTCTGCAGTGATGACTTCTGTTCTGCCAGTACTCTGGTACCAGGCTTCATGTTTGTCCGAACTCTCGCAAACTGTTTATTCTGTGTCTGGTTTGCATATCCTGTCTCGTGGTGGTGCTGGCGCCCAGAGGTAGACTTGGCCTAACCGAGTGGGTTCCACCTGAAGAAGGGGACAGAATCCAGACTCTGAAACATTGTGTCTTGTAAACAAAAACCGGACTATGGATAATGTGCAGAAACATAATAATTTGCACTTATGTACCACCGTCACAAGCATTTACATCTTATTTACCTATGACTAGGAGGATCTTTCACTTGAGGTCAACCAGTTTTTGCTGAATTTCCCCGTCAGCCTCAACCTCCTCTTTATGTAGCCCTACATCAGCTTGCATAACCTTGGGTTTGTGCCCGAGGGCCCAGTTTTATCACACCTGGGTGCTAAAGCGGCCATTAACACATTATAAGTATTCACTGTCAGACTGTGACAGCCTTCGCCTTCGCCTTCGCCTGTGTACGTGACGAAACTGTTCTAGCAGCATCCGTCGGGAATTCATCTTGTGCTACAGAACTTCCGTGCCATTCACCTCTCCGGCGTTTATCGCCATCTCCCAAGAAAAACACGCACAAATAATTAATCGTAAACCATTTCCTTTATATCGTACACTACACCTCATATATCCACTTGAAAATTATTACGAGTAGTCACAGAAGAGACACGATACACTGCACCCGTCTGCTAGAGCAGAAGCCGCGGGTCCGGCTGCAAGGCAACAGGGTGTAGCCCCTTACACAATTATCTCGCTCTCTCCGCTACTGATAACGCAAACTGCACACACTCGCAACCAACTGGTAACATAAACATGTTTACTTAACGTCATTAGGTGAAGGTGAAGCTATCCCTGTAACAGGCCGTGGAGGCCCATAGGGTTGTGAGACGTCGAGGCTCCAACATTTTCTAGACAATTGGCTCACGGATGCCGGTGAGGCTGTCAGCCTTACGCGCAGGCCGCCCTTTACCCCCCGGAAGATTACGGGTACTCATTTCTGTTAGAGGCTGAGTCGACTCCGGGGCCATAGTGCAACTGGAAGGATTAGGTCAGTTGAAAAAATCCAATGACCTCATCGGGAATCGAACCCTCGACCTTCCGGATTGTAGCATAGTGGCCCAATGTCATTACGTACCCGATGTAAGCACAGCAAGAGGTGACACAGGTGTAAAAACGCCAGATGTGATACACGTAAGATAGGCAAACTGTCTCTGCGCTTAATAAATTAAGCACCACGCGCCGTGAAGGCATGGCCCCACGCATTCTTAACCTCGGCAACAGAGGGAGGTGAGTGGTAAGCTTCACGACCCTGCAGCTTTAGCACCAGAGCCTGTCTGGGCAGTAAGAAGACAAAATTATCTTGCCCCTGACAGGAATCCAAGCCTGGTTCCTGGAGGGGACGTGCAGCTCGTAGCCTGATCACTACATTCACTTAACTATCCCGGCTACAGGGGTACGCTGTTGTGCCCAATTTGCACGCTCGGCTACCTGTTCCACACGAACTTCTGCCGGACGTTGCGTATCTCTGAGCACAGCCACCGGTGTGAGAAACTGGAACCCAACGCGTTTCCATTTCAGCTGAAAGGAAGGACACGCGTCTTGTTTCAGCGGATGTTACAGTCTCCTGCCACACCACATTTCAAATGGTAACGCGGGACGGAGAGCAGTACCTACACGTACAGGACCTGAAGTGGGCGCTTGGAGCAGGGAACAGTCGCTTCCAGTTCAACAACCTGTTCGGTGGGGACAAGGCCCTCGGTAAGCACTCATCTTCTCTTCAGACTTAGCGTGCGGCAGATGTGATTATGTAGCGCTACGGAGCGGAGGGTTGCGTCACGAAACGTCACTTTTCAACAGGAAGAAGAATAGCTTCAGATATTCATGCAGAGAAGTAAACACGAGGAAGGTCACAAATGGAAGTAAAACAGCTGTAATGGACATAACAGGTTTTGTATGTATATCACTAGGTAGCAGCACATTCCAGCTTCATGAAGATTAGCAGGGGAAACCGAAATACTCGGAGAAAACCTGCCCCAGCGCCACTTTGTCCACCACAAATCCCACTTGACCAGACCCCGGGATCGAACCCTGGTCGCCGCGGTGGGAAGCCAGCGACTAACCGCTTGAGCTATGGCGCGGCCCTGCGGTGTCTGCTTACAGATATGTATACACCCCTACAGAGGTATGTACTGCGGTGTCTGCTTACAGATATGTATACACCCCTACAGAGGTATGTACATCACCTTACGTAGTTTCTTTTTCTCTCAACAGGTGACGCAGCGAACAGGTTCCTGAACGAGAACTCGCGCGAGGCGTTCAAAGCCTACAAGCACCTGCCAGAAGAGGCGTTCGGCATCCTATTTAAGGATCTAAGCAACAAGGTGTACGGACAGTTCCCATTCGAGGAGCTGTTCCCAGAGTAGCGGCGTCGCGACACATGTCCTCACTTACTAACACGGCCCACTAACGGGGAGCTCCACAATCCCTTCTCTTCTCTGAGACAGATATTGGGGTGATTAGACATAAATGCATGCAAAATTCTGAGCTGAAGAACCTGAAAGGAAAATACTACTTGTGGGACGGAAGTGATTGGGAGAATAATATTAAGTTGGATCTTAGATACACATGATGTGATTCAGCTGGCCCACAACACGGTCCCGTGGCCGACTCTTGTGAAAATGGTAATGAAACTTCGGGTTCCACAAAATTCTTGGGATGTTGCTCAGCTGAGTGGCTGTCAGGTTCTCTGCCGCTGGAAGTAGGGCACGTCTAGAGTCATCAGTGGCAGCTGCGCCGCGGTAAGCAACTCACTGCTACACGATTTTCCGTGAACAGCTGGTACTTGCATGGGCGCACCTAAGATTCCGTCAGTTCACTACGAAAATCGCACAAGCGGGTTTGGGAACATTAACCCAGATATATTTAGAAGTAGTTTAGACAGAAGTTTACAAGACCTTGTGTTTCTCAGAACATATTGTAGCGTACAGACCCGTTGCTAAGCAGTGACTCTGCAGCAGCGACAGTTTCTGAGCAATGCCTTAGTAATCTTGGTTCCAAGGCAACAAATTTAACATTTGGTAACCGCTTCAAACGTAAATTGTATTCAGTTAAATAATATTAAATATTTTAAAGTTGAAAACGTTATTATGCGAAGGTGCAAACGGACGAAGCCGTAACGCTTCTGCAACCTCTTACGTAACCGCTGATAACTCAAGAACTACGCCATATACATATTATGTGAAGAGTCACATGTGACTGAAAGAACGAAGGTTGATCTATCCCAAAACGGTGTTTATTTTATTTCCAAAATAAAACTGTATGTTGTTTAAACAATTGCCCAAAACACGGAACAATTTTCCTGACTTTACAGACTTCCACGGCTAAACCGTAAGAGATACTTATGAATTACATGAAATCAACCAACATTCTAGCGACAGCGAATGTTTACTTGCCCAACAACACACGCTCTTACGGAACGAAGACAAACACTTGGAAATATCTCCATGTCAAAACAACAAACCTCTTAGCTACCGTTTCCGAGCATATGTTTGGGACAAGCCTTACAAGTGCACTACTCACTTTAAGCGACAGGATGTCAGGGTTCGAGGAGCAGCCACATACCGCTATGGCAACGCCTCATCTCCTTATGAAGCTGCATTAACAGAACATGGCGAAGACGCCGTTTAAATTAGCTTCTTCGGAATTGCGTGGAGTCTGCGCAGCAGAGTGTCTGGCGGTCACTGTGTGCGTGTCTTCAAACTTGGCTGAGTGTTCTCCAAAAGTGCGCAAGATGAAGTTTCTGGCAAGAGAGGTCGTGAGGATGGGCCAATCATATTGGCGGCTGACTTTAACGTAAACGTCAAAGATAATTACAATACATGACAGGTACCTTCCAACTTTACGTTCTTCCCGATCTTTCTCAAGGAACGACTAGACCTAACTCTTGCAGAGATATGGTCTTTGCGCGAAATGTGGACATCCTGCATGAACCACGTCTCGTACTTTAGCTATCACAGACCTATATTGAGCACAACCAATCAGCAAGCTCCTCGACTCACTGACGTAACTACAAACCAAACGCTTTGGGTAATTTCAATAAATAATGTACTGCACACATAGCAATGCTTCAATAAAGCTTCAATTTTAATGTACAAAGTACTTTCATTCCAAAACAAATCCCAATTTTGTAACGTTTTCAACGTGAAACCTGGAAACCAAGTTTCCCCAGTCATTTTTAAAATATGTTTTTAATGTTAGACATGTCAAAAATTATTAAAAACTACTACTTGTACAAGCCTGAGCTACACGTAACTGTACATTTAAGGCCATTTTGTTCAGCACTTCCCGTCTGTGGAGAGGCTGCTAGGCGACCGTAACTGGATTTATACTGCTAAGGCCATAGTTATGAGTTCGCTCCGTTTAATGCACAAAGCGATCATTACACAGCTCCGGCGTGGTATATAACGGAACAATGATAAACGGGCATATACACCCACGAACGCTTTCGCTACTGAACATACGTTGTATGATAATTTTGTTATGGTAAAGGGAAAGGGTAAATTTACCCTCCATGGCATGAAGACGTATGGGGGAGTGAAGCTACAGTCCCGCCATTCTTAATCTCGGCACTAAATGGTAATGAGGGGTTAGCTTCACGCCCCAGCCGCTTTACCCCCGAGGAGGTGCAGTAGCCCCTGAGACAAACTGGACGCTATGGGGGACAATAATCTCTCAGCCTGTCGGGAATGAAACCCAAATTCAAAAGCAAATGGCGCGGACTGTGACACGACCGGAAATTCTTTCTCTTCCGATGTGACCTAGTCCTTCCGACCGCACGAGAGTAGCAGTAAAGGGCGGCGGGCCGGCCGGCCGGCGCGTAAGGCTAGCAGCCTCGTAACCATCCGTGAGCCGGTTTTCTACAAATTATGGGAATTTCGACGTCCCACAAACCTGTACGCCTCCATGACCTGCTACAGGACCTGTTTACACTGTCGGAGAGCGGCCAAGGACGTCCGGCTCCGTCACGCGTGCAGAACTGGTTGCCCAGTGTGGTGACAGCTGACTCGAGGAACGGCGGTGAGTACAGTGTTGCTCCTATGGCGACAAGTCTCAACAGAATCATTTCGTACGATATGAGGCTTCAGACATTTAGGGCTCTTCTAGTAAGCTTGGGTGAGGTCAAGAGACTGACGTCACCTTGCAGCGTGTGCTCCGTACGTTAAGCAATCAGGAATGGCAGGTAAATATGGATTATAAATACAGAGGGGCCCCAAAAGATTCATACACACAGTTCCGCCGCCATTTTCCTTGACTGCCCTGTCATTCGATAAGGTGGCTCTGGCATTCATGTGACTAGCACCATCTGTTGAGGGAATGTCGCACTATACACCGAGCATTACATTTCGATTCAATTTTGTGACTGCGTCCGTAGATAAGGTAGAGGAGCTGTCGCTGTGCTCCATGACAACGTATAGGGTAGTGGAGGTATAGCTCCACTTTTCTTGACTTCGATGTTAGATGGAAGTGAGTGGTGAGCTAAAAGCCTCGGGCGCCCCCCGGTACCCACTGG
The DNA here is from genome assembly GCF_002891405.2 of Cryptotermes secundus. NCBI lineage: Eukaryota > Metazoa > Arthropoda > Insecta > Blattodea > Kalotermitidae > Cryptotermes > Cryptotermes secundus. The sequence continues at coordinate 204,145 of NW_019729215.1, forward strand.
ATATGAGGTGGGGTGGGCACCGGGTTCGGTCTGGACGCTGTGGAGAAGACAAATCGTGCAGCCTTCCTGAAATTTTGTGCGCTTCTCTGTATTTTGGTACGAAAACCTACAAACCTAGTCTCATCAGAGAGGCCGCCCCACGACAACACTCACTGCAAGTGTCTGAACGGTCTGAAGAGTGGGGTCAGGAGCCCCTCACGGACTGGTCATCACAATCTGTTCCAACGCCGCGTAGGCTTGACTCGGGCTGTCAGGTCAACAGTCCCGTGTTCTGACCCAAACCCCGAACTCAGAGAGGGCAGCCACAAAAACCTAATCAAAGCGTTCAGGGAGTAGCATGCGACTCACTAGCCACATGTTGACGAAACTTAATTGCTATGCGACGATATTGTGTGTTCATTTCAGGTGGATACTACACGCCAAATAATGGAGTTGCTCTTCTATATGATCCTGCTGTCGCCTGTACTAGCATCTGGTGCTCAAGGGCCGAAAAGGCCACAAAAACCTGGTAAGAATTATGACTACAGCAGTGTACAGCGAAGCACACCCTTCACTCATGACAGAACTACACGGTACAAACAGCCCCAAAATGTAATCTGCATCAAGAACACTCTCTTAAAATGACAAGCAGCCAAATGTGGGGTCGTTCGCTCTTATTGCCCATAACTGTACATGGAGAGTAGTGAGCTCCACGTTCCGGTAACTTTATCCTCTGTGAAATATCCTTGCTTGCCCACTGGACAAGAGGCTGGCGGCGGATCTAGATCTCGTGAACACGGTAACTGGCCTATTCATTTACTTACTTACTTACTTACTTAGGTCTGCGACCCTCCAAGAAGTGTCACCTCTTCAGTTTCAGCTACTGCAGATCATTCAGTGTAGCTTCCAGACATCCCAATCTCAGTCTCCCACTTGTCATCCATCTTCAGGCATGTCTTCAAAGTTTCTAGTCGCCCTTGGTTTCGTATTGTCGCGTGTACGATTGACTACAGACGGGGTTTGAATTGGTAATTGTATTTATTCGACACTTACAGAAGTAACTACATACAGCGCTACCGCTAATTCACAAACTTTGCAGTTCACTACAGTACGCACTAAGTCTTCTCAGCCTGCTGCGTCTTCACCGGCCGTCACCTGGTAACGGCTTCCAACGCCGTAGCTCCCTCACGTCCTGCTGGCCGGCGACTGTCTCACAACTTACTCGCAGGCTGGCTGACACCAACTTCTGCTCTTCTCACTGCAGTCTCAAGACTCTCGTAATAACAGCTGCTCCTCGCCTCGGCACGGATCACACAGAAAACACCTTACGCAACAGTCGCGTTGCTATCTCACGGACCGCGTATAGAACACCCGCTTCCCAGTTCCTCCGTTGTTGCGTGTTACGAATCTGTTGCCTAGCAACTGCTGTCTCTGCTGACTTTGCAGTTCTTGCCATAATATAATTCCTTCAATTGGTATTCTGGCTCAGTGAACGGTGAGGAATCAGAAGGAAACTGCTCGCTGGAGCCGGAGATGCCTGTGGCAAGGGCAGGCCACACGATACTCAGGAGGTACACACGCGTCTTCATGACGCATTTACTATCGGCATCTGTCTGCACGGAGTGAGCAATATGTGGGGACACCTGGGACATGCGCTGTAAAGCCCGCCGTGTGCTCCAGTACGTATCGCCTCTCTCTTCAGGAGCGAAGAGTATGCCAAGCCGGTGCTGCCTTGCCACGAGTCTACATGGCATCTCACCTGCCTTACGCTTCAGCCATGAGATGGAAGTGGTACGTTCCTCCGAAAACAGGTGAACTACCAGACTACACGGCGTCATGTCGCAAGTCACCAGTCATATCAGTCTTGACTTTCCACCGCGCATGACGAACGTCTCGCGTGGGCACACACAAACACACTACTCTAAAACGCATTGAAAATAATGACGTCATATATGCGGCAACACTTTTATGCCATTTGGCATGCATTAACCCTCAACAGCGAAACCCTGAGCTTGGGGCTCTCACAATAGGGCTCATCTCGTTCGTGTTAAAGTGACTCTCGAAGGGCTTTTGGATTGGGTATTGGATTTACTGACCATTTATACACACGACCCGGAAGTACAAGCAATTACAGCGCCACCGCTAATCAGCACAGCAACCGCTAAGCCGTTTCCACCCTGCTGTGTCTTCGCCAGTCGTTCCATAGAAACGGCTTCTAACAGTGGAGATTCTTCAGCTTCCGAGTTCAGGTCGTCTACACAGACTCCCGTACGGAACTGACTTCGTTGCCCCAACCGTCTTCTTTACAACTCCTCGGCACGGACCACGCAGACAACACCGTTGTTGTCCTCTGTTGCATGCGTATACATTGCAGCTGGAACATGTTTACCGAGCCGTTCCCTAGCAGCATCCGTCTATTCTTGCTTATTAAAAATCTGCTACTGGCAATGGACGTGGTTCCGTTGTCTGTTTCGCTGCAGATGCCTAGAAACGAATGTTGTTCCAGAGCCGCTCCCTAGCAACGGTTGTTTCTCTGACTCCACAGTTCTTACTTTGGGCTAATATGCTATAGTATTTTCTCCACAGAGACCGCAACGGTTGGTGTGGCGACAGAGCTCCAGGTTCGTATTCGAGAAGTACTCAATTCGAACATCGACCGAGTACCTTCAGGATCAGGCCACGATCACGTCCTTCCACATCCCTTCCAATTCACCTGTTATCCTACCAACTGGCGCTGCACAGCCTGGCAGCAACTCAACCGCAACTTCGGGATGCAATTTATTAAATTATTTCTGTCTGTTTCTGGAAGGCATCTGGGGGCGGCAACACGGCGTCACATCCCAGACGATACTTTTCCTTATACTTTAATCCGACAGAATTTCGCCGACGTTTCGGAATAACATAATACCACCCTCTTCAGGGTTGATGATATGCTGGGTAAGAAGCATCACTCAGCTGTTTGCTTCCTTGAAGATGGAGGCAGTACGTTACTTCGAATCGTCAATGAGCTTTACCACACTACACGATGTCACATTCCATAAGATATTTATCTTCACAGTCACCTCGAAACCAACAAACTGTACAATACTACCATCACCTGCCACCATTAGAACCTAACAGTTGCTCAGCTGTTATGAACCTACAAATGCACAAGCGTGCGTACGGCGCATTTATTTCCATGCTACTGCAATCTATGGCAGCTCCACAGGCGGTAGCGCGGTTGCTTCAGGCACTATGCTACAGGGCGGAATGTCGCGGGTTCGATTCCTGATGGGGTCACTGGATTTTTCAATTAACGTAATCCTTCAGCCGCACTATGGCCCTGGTGTCGACTCAGCCTCTAACAGAAATGAGTACCAGGAACCTTCCTGGGAGTTAAAGGACGCCGACAGGCGCGTAAGGCTAACAACCTCACCGCCATCTGTGAGCCGATTGTCTAGAAATTGTAGCAGTCCCGAAGTCTCACAACCCTGTGGGCCTCCACGGCCTGTTACAGGGATAGCTTTACCTTTCATGACCAGACACAACCAGCCTCATAAGCAACGGGTAATGTAAGCGCTTTCCTTCAGAGGAAAAGAAACGGTGAAGCATGAAGCTCGTAACAACTAACCTTCATTTTGTACCGAGGTTAAGAATGCGAGGATATCTGCCTCCACTCCTAATAGGTCGCAATGACAGTATCATATTTTCCTGTTTGCTGCTAATCTGATGCGAGAACATGGCCTCATCTGACTGGTCTGTTTTCTTTCAGCAAGTGCCTACTTCTCAATCTGTCACAGGAGCGACCCTAACATTTCCGGCTGCATCAAGAACACGATTGAGGACCTGAGGCCTACACTCATTAAAGGTACCTGTGGAAACTGTGTCCATTGCAAGACACACGGCTCAGGCTGCACGGTGTGTTGTCCCACGGAATTCCTCCATCTTTTGAAGGAACATACATACTGCATCCATCATCAGGGTCGAAGGATATGTAGGAAGACATCAGGTGCTGTTTTTTTTTCTTTTCAGTTAACTTAGACTTTGACACTGATGATGGAGGCAGTTTGTTCCTCACAAACACTGGTACACTGTTACCAGTCTACACGGCGCCCGATCCCAAAAGACAGGACTCCGCATAAACATCGCTGTTAGAATCTCAACCCCAAGAACTCTGCATTCTTCGCGAGAACAAAGGATTTCTCAGAATGACCAGAAGAAAGAGAAGTTGGGTGGAGCATATAGTGCGCGGGGCAGACATGAAATAGTTATGGGCAGAAGACCTAAATATTAGACTACATACCTAAAGGAGGGCGCGGTACCATCCTCCTCACAAGGTCACTAGAGTGACTGAGCTACCTCTTCTCATTCTGAATGTGGTAATGCGAACACCCCAGTCAGAGATGTGAGCCATAGACACCGGGGAGAGCTGAGAAGTCACAGTTACTATGGCAACGAACCACTGTTGCAGGTACCCCTGAACTGGACCTGATCCCCCTGGACCCCCTCAACATCCCCCGCCTAGAGCTCAGGGAAGGTGGTGGCAATTTCAGGTTCGAGCAAGTTCTGACCAACGTCACAATCCACGGTCTGGGCGCCTTCAAGTTGCTGAACGTCAAGTGAGTACATGGCATTGCTTGCTACGAGTGATACTCCTCTGAGTCTTACACTGGAACACTCCCAAGATCTAGGTGGAGATGGATTAGTAATATTAATATGGTTATTGCAGGAACAATGTGTAGGAAGTGAACTGCCTTGAACTTGCTCAAAGTAGGATGCTCTTGTGAAAACGGTGATGAACTTCTGGGACACACAAAAAATAAGAGCAATAAGCAATAAGAGAATTTGCTCACAGACTTAAATGGAAGCCATCTGAGGCTACTTTCACTGACTTCCCTACAGTAAGCAGGGCATTGTAATAGTTTTTATATAACTTTTGGTTTTGATATTCATATTTGTTACAATTCCTCCTTCAATTTCAATCAGGGGTGCGGGGGACAGATGCCAGGCTTACCCCATCCTGCCCCTTCTGACACCCATTGTCATAAGCTCCCTATATTTCTATTTCGAAACCTTCAGTAATTCACTAACACGCTATAACACTGGATGATGTACAGTAAAACCTCGCTAATCCAGATTAGTTAGGGGCAAATGTCATCCAGATTAATGAGGCGGAAGATATCCCTAATAAAAAAACTTAAAAAACAAATAAATCAAAAATTTTATAATAAAGACAGTGCTGTAGCATCTTGTTGCACATAATTAATTAATTAGCAAATACCTTTAATGCTCGCCCTACATGAAACATTCTTTAAAAATTTGTTTAAAAGTAACTACTTTTAAACTAATTACAAACCACACTGTCCACTACATGTTTCGACCGTCGCTGGTCATCATCAGGTGATTAAAACTGTTCTGGGGATGCTGTTGTGCTTGCATCTTTTCTTGTAATGTAGAATGCTTAGCCCCATTATACATTAGTGTTTCTCATGTACCTGTGTCTCTCATGGTCTAAACACACAATGCGACAAGAGAAGATATGCAGGAACACAAAAAACACTAATATATAATGGTGCTAAGCACTCTACACTACAAGAAAAGACGCAAGCACAACAGCATCCCCAGAACGGTTTTAATCACCTGATGATGACCAGCGATGGTCGAAACATGTAGTGGACAGTGTGGTTTTTAAATAAGTTTAAGAGATGCATTATGTAAATGTATAATAACTTCTAAACAAATATTTTAAGAGAGCTGCGTGTAAGATGGAACATTAAAGACATTTGGTAATTATAAAAATGTCAATGCAGCAATTTCTTCCTCTGTCAGAGCTGAAATCCAGGGTTTCCTTCAGCCAGCTCAACTGTGATCTCTCCAGCTGCCCTCAGCACAGTCTGAAAGTCCTCTTGCTCTGATCCCTCTTGTCCCTAAATCCCTTGTCTCTCCTTCATCCAGCTGAAGCCAACCTTGGGTTTCAGTCTCTCCAGCTACCCTCAACACAGTCTGAAAGTCCTCTTGCTCTGATCCCTCTTGTCCCTAAATCCCTTGTCTCTCCTTCATCCAGCTGAAGCCAACCTTGGGTTTCAGTCTCTCCAGCTACCCTCAACACAGTCTGAAAGTCCTCTTGCTCTGATCCCTCTTGTCCCATTAAAGTAAGCATTCAACTGTGAACAGAATTTCTAATTCTTCATATTTCGATCCAGATTAACTGTAACCGGATTAGTGAGGATTTACTGTATTGTAAACAATGAGATAACTCACCATACATTTTACAGTAGGACAAGAGAATGAATTCACATGAAATAATGAAAAATCCGTAACAGAATTTCCTTTAAATTAAACACACAATTTGAAGAAAATAAGATAAGTAAATTCTTGATCAGCCTTGATCTGTTGATATAAAATCGTGAAGGGAAAATACAGTCCACATTTAGAGATTATCAATCATCAGAATTATGGTACACATTTCTCAGAAGCACAACAGACAGAAATTCAAAATATTTAAGGAAACTATATCATCATATTTGTTCTAAATTTACAGCAAGCAACAGATTTTTTAATAATTCCTTTCACTGTTCCTTTTTTCACAAAGCCAACATAAATGCATTAATTTCATGGCAAGTAGCCCCATGAATTCAATCTATATATATATATATATATATATACTGTGACATCAATGTATGTGCAATTTCTTAGAAGGGTGCACCATTTTACCTACAGATACTGAATAAGGAGAAAATTAATGTTAAGTGTAAACATACTGATCATGAGATCCACAGACCACAAGTCTGCTGCTGTTCACAGCCTTCTGCACAGCTTCCTTCTTCTTGTCTGCTTAACTTCTCTCATCATGTCCTCTGTTGACTAACGCCTTTCATCATCCAAAAAGATTAATCATTGCACCATAACCTAGCATTCTCAGACTCCTTGCCTGTGTGATATTAAATAATAGAACTGCAACATTAACACCCATTTTCAACACGTTAAAAGATATAAGCACAGTTCTTGGTAATCTTTGCAACCTCACTCCATCTATTTGCCCCCTCAGCATGAATTCACCACACACATTGTCACAGATGTGTTTGTTCTACCATGGCAATATTTTATGAGACATTCAACACAGCACTGGTTGCTGTCATAACACTGCTGCAGGGTCTGTTCACAACTAGATATAGATCTACTGATACTTAGCACTACACATACTGCTCTCATTGCAAAATTATCTTTGTGCAAAAATACTGTTTATTTCACGATAATGTTCTGTCTATTTTGAACTTCTCAGCATGTGTTCTTCACAAAAATTACAAAATGGAAAGTCCAACCTACAATACTTCCATCACGCTATTAACAACTGAAACACAGTGCACAGCATTTACTTGCATAGAATCGGCGATTATTGTCCTGTCGACCAATTAACATTCCGCCTTGAGCCTACTGTACTCAGTTGTGTTTACACTCGCATCATTACAGTATCTTGGTGAAAAATTTCTTTAACCGCGTCATTTTCCCGCACTTATTCATCAGTAAGCTTAAAGTTTAAACTTCGATGATTCACATCTTCAGTCACTAAACACCACACTACCGACGTTAGTGCATGTTGACTACAAATTTATTTACACTATATACGTTATTACTTACAACTACCTCGTTAATTTGGTGCATATTTCTATACAACGTCTCCTCCCAAATTTCTTCGCTCAACATACACCATAACTTTCGATACGAATGACAGTTTGTACAACCCACCGAATTAATTACGTGTGACGAAATCACAATGCTGCCAATACAGAAATGTTCGATTTCCTTGCAAACGTGGGCGCGTTCATTAACTTCAGTAAAATATTCGGTTATGACACTACATCCTGTTGCCTACTAATGTTGCGCAGGGCTATCAAAACTTGTAGAATAAGAGTATAAAAAACATTCTGTATTTTTCTGGGCTATTCACATACAAAAGTACATACAAGTTAAAAAAGTTAAGTTGCCCCCGTGCTTATTTAATTAAGCGCTATGCCATGAAGACACTTGGGGGAGTGGAGGTATAGCTCCACCATTCTTATGAAAATTCATTTTACAATTCCTTCGTTGCTTAGACTTTTATGGTCATGTGCTATCCATGTGTACACCATCTCAACTTTCGAAAGAAGCTAACCGATTTTCGTGAAATTTTGTGAACTTCATGCCACTGTAGCCCGTGCAAAGTCCATACGTGCTCACTTACTACAATGAGTAACAACACAGCAGAAACACGAGTTTGTGAGGTAGTCGCGAAGTTTGCAACGCTTACCCTTGATACATGAAGCAAGGCAGTACATCTTTCGAAATTACCCAACTTTTTTGAGGTTATGCAAAACGACAACATGTTAGCAGAGCGAAAATTTTGTTTGCCTTTGTTAAATAGAACTAATAAACTGTTAGAGCTAAGCATGTGCAGTTGGGGATGGAGATATACCATAAACGTATCTACTCGTATACTACCCCCTCACCTCACCCGAAACCAAACTCAAACAAAAGAGAACACCAAGACTGATCGCTCATCTATCTGAATTTACTCGCCATTGTTTTACATCTTCAAAATAATAAAGGCTGTGTCTTGTAAATGACATTGGAAGCGCCATTCTTAGGGTTCCAGTAGCGAAAAGTTTAACTCCCTGGCACAGACTCTTTCTTGCAAAGCTAATAATTACTCAGATAGTCAAGAAACTAATACAATCTCACTTACCCTAAGGTTCACTGTCGTGTCCTAAACAGCGCCCTCTAATCATTATCCCAAGCCAGAGACATGTAAACCACATCCCCTCCTCCTATTTCATTATGATCAATTTTAATATACTGACATCTACGCCTAGGTCTTCCAAGTGGTCTTTCTAATTCGAGTTTTCACTCCAAAACTTCGTAAAAAATCTCCACGTCATTCTTCTTGACATAATCATCGTGATATGTGGCGAGTACAATGCATGAAGCGACTCAAAACTTCCTAATGTACATCTCTGAGGGTATAGGCAACCTTACGGAAGAAAAGTCCCGTGTGTTCAAGGAGATCTCCTGTATGGTGCTCCTAGGCCTAATGGCTGCGCAAAACCAATGACATATTTATATCTGTAAATAGTGTTTATGCATCCGTAGAGATGTTCCAAAGTATATGAGAGACATAATGACGCTAACACGGCTCCTGTTTCAACACAGAGCGGACACCGACAACCTGACGCTTGATATGCACATGCTGACTCCCTTCATGAGGTTCGACGCCTATTACGAGATGGAGGGTAAAGTGCTGGTGGTGCCGCTCAGCGGGAAAGGAGACTGCGTCGTGAATTTCAGTAAGTAGCACATTATTACTTGTTATAGAAGTCCAGGGCGGTCGAAGCCGGCGTCCTCTCGGACGTGACACCTTCTAGTCTGGCAGATTATCGTATCGGACTAGTGCATTGCTTCCATCTTCAAGGTTAGGACATACTGGGCAAGAAGCAATCAACAAGCTGAGTGATATTTATTCACCGCCATATTTTCGGTCTTTATTGGCAGGGTTGGGCGAAGGGGGGGGGGCGAGGTGAAGCCAGGCTAAAGGCTACTTCGATGACTTCCCAGGGGAAGTGTTTGAGGTGGGAATGTCAGCTTCTTCAGGTATTAGAATTTTATGAGCTGCTTGTCGCTCAGTTCTGCAGAGGAAAGTGCAAAGCTGTTGTTAGGTAAAGGACACGTCTTCATCTCGTTTTCTTTCAACACGGAATTGCGTGTCACTACTCAGGACACCCCTGATGTGAAGCTGAAGGGTGGCTCCACCACAAGCCTCGGATGGAAGACGCGGCTGTGAGATGCGAACACGGGTAGCAGGGCTGGGGATGTAGCCAGACGTCGTCTTCTGGGATGTGCCGCCATGTGGTCAGGTGGGAAGGTAACGTTATGCAGGAATCTGGTGCCTCCATCTTCAGGGATGAAGACTAACGAAGAAAAGAAACGGGATTCGACAGGCACCAATCGGAGGCCGGTGCCCTTAAAAGGGCAGAACGAGGCGGCAGGTCACTCCAAAATTTGGGTAACTTTCTATCGGACTATACGGCGACATATTCCAGAAGAGAGAAGCCGAATTAATAAAACTCACTACTAGACCCAAAGTCAGCAACGGCGACGTCTACACTGAAGATGGAAGCAGAAGGTTCGTACGAAATATCAGTAACCAGTTACATGGTAACATAAATCCATAATACCACAATATCACTGCTGATGCTGAGTCAGTTCATGAAAACTCGAGGGATCATAGCAAACAGAATTTGTCGGTTCTTTTGCCTGTCAGATGGCAGTCGTGGGAGATGCGACGTTCTCATAGCAATCAACATAAAAATTAGTCTTCTAGACTGTTTTACAGCGTAGTCTATTAGAAGTCTGTAGATGATTAGGAGGAGCATGGTGCCTCCGTCTTCAAGGAGGCAGCCCTAAAGATGGTAGCAGAAAAGTAATCCGAAACATCAGCAAAACTGTACTAGATTAAACGGCGTCATTTCCTTCTGTTTCAGCGGACGTTACAACCATCGCACACACACAACTTGAACTGGTAACCCGGGACGGCGACCAGTATCTCAACGTGCAGAAAGTAGAGTGGAACATCGACGCAGAGAACTGTCACTTTCACTTCAACAATCTCTTTGGAGGGGACAAGGCCCTTGGTAAGCCCATACGCCCACAGACGCCGAACGGGCTGGAGCAGTAGTAACGTTCTGAACGGGTACTGGCGAGGTTTCCGTTATCCAGAGGCGTTCTTCCAGACAAATTCCGTTACCTCACGACTGCTTCCTTCCAAGTCCTTTGTTTCGCTATTCTCTATACACTGCACCACTCAAACACGCGGTAGCGTAGTTCCTTCAGGCACTATATTACAAACCGGAAAGTCCCGGGTTCATTCCCGATGGTCACTCGATTTTTCAGTGGACCTAATCCTTCCAGCCGCACTATGACCCTGGAACCGACTCAGCCTCAAACAGAAATGGGCACCAGGAATCTTCCTGGGGGTAAAGGGCGGCCGGTGCGTAAGGCTAACAACTCACCACCATCTGTGAGCAGATTGTCTAGAAAATGTGGGAGCCTCGACGTCTCACAACCGTAAGAGACTCCACGAAATGTTACACAGATAGCTTTACCTTCCTACCATTCAACGCTATTCAGCAGGAGACATTGAGCGCTTCCATACAGAACGCGCACATACACAAGCTCACAGACATTTCCCGGGGCCTCCCCCATCCGAACGCTCTTCATCTTCCTTTCTCGGTGCCTTCCCTTCAGCCGGGTTCGATCTGTACTGATCAAAACAAGCAGGCTGAGATGACGCGCATCTGCGTGTACACGTCAGCCGGCCGTGCGCCGTCCTGCACACGAGGCTCACTGCACCCTCTTTCTTTGCAGGTGCCAATACCAACGCCTTCCTGAACAAGAACTGGCGCGAGGCGTTCGACACTTTCAAATACCTGGCAGAAGAGGCGTTCGGCATCCTGTTCAGGGACTTAACCAACAGGGTTTACCGACACTTCACATACAAGGAACTGTTGCCAGAGTAACTGCCTCGACATGAACAGCTGAACTGCCCACCGCCAATGCCGACTTCACACTCGTAACAACTGCATACAGTAGGCGTGTGAACTCGTCAGTGACAAAAGATGAGCCAGTTCAAGCCAACTGAGATCTCGAGATCCTATCTTCATAAGATGAATCATCAGCTCTCGCGGAAAAGTACTTCATTTGGTCTCACACATTGCTGAGTAGCTCAGGCCATTTTCATTCAGTCTTTACATAACACCCATTCGCGCACCTGGTACGGTGCCTTACAGGGTTCCGAAGGTTTACACACTGTTAGATATAATACAAGACCCCCGGAAAGAAGCTAATCCTGACTGAGGCGTTACGTGGCGTTTCACAGCACATCTACCAGTACCGGGATAGTAACTCACAGCAGGTCGCAACAACTTCCTGCCACACCCTTTGCAGTCCATCATTCGCTAACCTTGCGACACCACATGGCGTACTGATTGTGTCATTAAATAAATCATATCACACCGTGCGTCTTGTCACAGCGTATACACGCATTTGTCGTGCTTCAAGCATCGCAATTTCATTCAAAAAATTAACAAAGCTTTCACACTTCCACGTAGCCAGCACTTCAAGTTCTTTCAGGACCCTAGATCGACCGTTTAAAGCCCAGTAGTCTCTAAAGGTGCCACATGCTTTAACACACTAAAACTATGCATTCTGACCGCGAATGTTTCCCTAAACAGCATTAACCGGTTTGTTTTCGTAGCGGAGACGTAATATATTTCCTGTGAGGTACGGACTGAATCGTTATGTAAGACCTAAAAGTTTGTGACGATTATACATTACTTACTTACTTATTTATTCATGGAGCTGAGCCCTTCTGGAGGAGCCGCCAATTCTGCAGCTACTTAAGAATTTCCCAGCATTTCATGGAACCCGAAGGTTCGTTACCATGTTCACAACAGCCCTCCACTGGTCCCTATTCTGAACCAGACCAATCCAGTCCATACCACCCAGTCCTATCTCTCTAAGATACATTTCAATATTGCCCACCCACCTACGCCTTGGTCTTCCCTGTGGTCTCTTTCCTTCTGGCTTTCCCATCAATATCCTATACGCATTCCTCATCTACCCCATTCGTGCTACATGACCTGCCCACCTCATCCTCCTTGACTTGATCATTCTAATTGTACTTGGAGAAGAGTAAAAGTTATGAAGCTCCTCATTATGCAGTTTTCTCCAACCTCCCGTCACTTCATCTCTCTTCGGTCCAAATATTCTCCGCAACCCCCTGTTCTCAAACACCCTCAGTCTATGTGAGATTATACATTAGTACAAATATTGTTTCTGGACATATTTTATGTTGTTCAGAAGAAATCCTGTTTTTAAAACGAGAGACCCGTCCCCTCGCCAGAGGGGGTACTCCATTTCATCAAACCCGCAACTGACAGTAATAAAAATCTGGTCTTGGGGCCCCAGATGGGTGCTCAACACCAAGACAGACTGGCCGACTGACCGTCGGTCGTGACATAACTTTCAATTTTATCTTAAATCTGTAAAGNTATTTAATTAATATGTTACACAGCTTGAAATAAGAATAAAGTTGGCCTTGAATGAAGACGTGTCGCTGTCTCGCCGCCAGACTGCAGGGCAAGCAGCTGACAAACCCTTTACAGATGCGTCAGCACGGCCACATTAATCGCAAGACTGGAGCAATGGCGGACTAACGGTCAGCAGAGGAAACCCGAAGGAAGTCGGAGACCTGCCTGCTGCGTTGCCACTCCGTCCACCGCGAATCACATGTGAAGCCGTCCGGTGAGAAGCCAGCGAGTTCCGTCTTGTTTTGTGCGGGTGTAAAACTTGGTCCTTGCCTACGGAACAGCAAACATGGACTGAGGGTGTTTGAAAATTTTGAACACTTAAGGGGGAGGAAGAACAAAAGAAATTATATAAAGAGGAGCTTCGTAACGTGTACTTCTCGCCACACATTGGGTGATCAAATCAAAAGATAGATGGGTGGACCGTGTAGCACGTACTCTATGCGAACAAAATGTTACTGGGAAGTCTGAAAGAAAGACCATGGAAAACCTGGGTGCCAGGATATTATGATAGATCTTAAGGAAACAATGAGCGCAGACTGGATTCAGCTGGCTTAGGATAGGGACCAATAGCGAGATACTCGACACTGTAATGAACCTTCGAATTCTATAACAGACGTGGAATTTTCCTGACGAGCTGAGAGGCTATCAGCTTCTCAGTGTAGTTACCTTGATCTCGTACGTTTATGGCTTGCAAGCTCATATCTCGTACCTTGTCTGTAGCATCGGTGTGCATGTAATGGTAATGAGTTTCCACAGGGATGTGACGTCGTGTAGTCTGGCTTATATGTGGAACTGCTGATTCCCTCTACACAGCAGTATATAATTCAACCCTGAAACTGGAGGCAGCAAATTCCTCCGAAACGTTAATACTACATGACGCCATTTCTCTAAATATGCTACTCTCATGGACTCCGTAAGTTCTGAAAGTTTGTGACAATGGTATGTTAATGCAATTATTCACTTGTATCCGCAAAAAGGGACTAGCTCTATCGACTGGGCCCAACGGAGTAGGTTCCACCTGAAGACACAATCCCGTCTCCGAAACATTGTGAGTGTTTAATAAAAAAAAGAACAGGACGTTGGATAATGTCCAAAAAGTCATAATTGTATCATAGTTTCCGTCAAGAAAACCACTAATTTCACGTGTCAGTTATCACTTTTTCAACTTGAAGATGTTGTTACCAAGTTCCTCCGAAACACCAATAAATACTGCGTGACACCTCAGGACACATTCATTTTATAGTTTCCGCATAAGAACCTCCAATCGCATACAGTATTTATTTCCCTGAGGATGGAGGCAGCACGTTCTACCAGAGAAGACATTAACGTTACAGGGAATCACAATCTCACGCTCTTTCCGTCTCTGCAACGACAAGTCTTCCAACGTTTTCGCGAACTTTGAATTTGCCATCTTCAAGGTTAATATCTTTTGGGGGGGGTATGGAGCCCCCTCCATAGATCGAGCAGTGGCGGGTGAAGGCGTTGGAAGAAGACATTCCGCCATGTCTCTCCTCACTTGGCTGGTTTTCAAATGTCCCTAAGTGGAACCGCTCAAATTTCCCTGTCTGTTGACCTTACTGCACCAGCCCCCAGACCCCCTCTCGTGATCAGTTTACCGAACCAGAACCCTAAGCACTTCGTCCTTGAAGATGGTGATATATACCTCCGAAACGTCGGCACAATCGCCCAGAAACTGAATTCAACATCGATAAATAAAATGTTAATTTCTTTGGCTGTAGGCAGGCTCCCAGAAGCCGTGACTTCCGAGTTGATCTCGGCATGGGTTTGCAAGGATTTTACAAGAAACGTGACGCTACTTGTCAGAGATATGTAGCAGACGAGATAGGTATATAAGCAACATGACATGCCCACTGATATCACAGACAGGACACGACAACGCATCGACAAGGAGTGTCTGGTAAGTGGCTAACAACGTGTCATTTCAGCCTTGCGGCTGCTCATCATAAACACACGAGAAGGCAGGCAGGCACAAAGTACAGGGTGGTTCACTCGCAACGGCTACAGAATGAACAATTAAAACTCACGCAAATAATGTACCGATGGAAACAAAATCTGGCGGCAGATTCTATATTTCGCGCCGTTTCCATCCCGCCATGCTGGCTGCGACAATTGCGTCGCGTCGGCCTGCCCAGCGTCTCCACATCTACCGGTGTCTGCGTGATTTGTAACCACTAATTGAGGGCCTGCCCCGAGTGAATCACTCAGCACAATGGGTTACTCAGTGCGTGTGGCGCGACCTTCCCACTAAAAACAAGATTCACAGCGAGTACTGAGAGCCGTCTCAGACAGGGTACAGCACCACTGGCGAGACTGACACCGCGTGGACAACCACTGCCCCGCAATCTTGCTTCAGTTCCACAAGAGTTTGCACTCTGACTCACATTTAATTTCTTAATAGTGCGCTTGCCACTCAATATTTTGTAAGCATTTCTCCCTTGCTTGGTGTGTGTGTGCTAGTGTTTCCAAATTCCAAACATTATCTTCGGGATCCGGGAATTCCCGAAATCGTTAAGTTACTCCGTCTGTTTCATGAACATTTTATTTGCGTGTTTTGAACAATAACAAACAGTAAATCATTT
Organism: Cryptotermes secundus; assembly: GCF_002891405.2. Taxonomy (NCBI): domain Eukaryota; kingdom Metazoa; phylum Arthropoda; class Insecta; order Blattodea; family Kalotermitidae; genus Cryptotermes; species Cryptotermes secundus. The sequence goes on from NW_019729215.1 coordinate 219,824, forward strand.
TTCTGTGACAGAATTATATTAAAAGTGTCAGCGGTGTTCTTCAAAAAAAGGCATAATAATAAATGTACAGTTTGTCATTCTTATGAGACAGTACGTCAACTACTCATAGACTTCAGGAGAGCCTATGATTCAGTTAGGACGGAAGTGTTGTACAATATTCTGACAGTTTGGGATATCCATGCAAGTAGTTAAGCTATTAAAACGTGTTTAAACCAAACATACAGTAAAGTCCGTATAGGTAAACAGCTGTCTGGTAAATTTCCTAAGAATGGTCTAAAACAAGGAGATGCTTTATCGCCACTGTTTTTCAACATTGCTTTAGAATATGCCATTAGGAAGGTCCAGGAAAGTGGCCGAGCCATAGCTCAAGCGGTTAGTCGCTGGCTTCCCAACGCAGCGGCCCGGGTTCGATCCCGGGTCTGGTCAAGTGGGATTTGTGGACAAAGTGGCGCTGGGGCAGGTTTTCTCCAAGTACTTCGGTTTCCCCTGCCAATCTTCATTCCACCAATTGCTCCACAATCACCCTCGCTTATCATCTGGGGCTGGTACAATAGGCCAGAAGTGGCCGCAGTACAAAGGACTTAGTCCCACCCACTAGCAATAAAATCAAAGTCCAGGAAAACCAGGCCGGGCTCAAATTAAATGGGACACATCAGCTGCTGGTCTGTGCAGATGATGTGGGTGATAATATAGATACCATAAAGAAAGTTCAATTGACGCAAGTAAGGAGCTTGGTCTAGAAGTAACACAGAGGAAACTAAGTACATGTTGCTCTCTCGTCACCAAAATGCAGGGCAAAATCATGACTTAAAGATACGAAACAGATGTCCTGAAAACGCGGCACAGTTCAGATATTTGGGAACGACGATAACAAATCAAAACCTGATTCAGAAGGAAATTAAGAGGCGACTGAACTCGGGTAATGCTTGCGTGAACTTCGTCTTCTCCGTTCAGTTCTCAAGCCGAACACGTGGGCGCAGCGATAAGGACCTAGACTCCTCTTTTGAAGGTGCTGGTTTCGATTCTAGACCGGGATACGGACTATTCTCACAGAGACGTTCGTGTTTTTCGACAGTTCCTCGACTAGCCTACGAACTCTTCCTTCCAAATCCTTATCCATCACTCGCCCAACCATTCAGCTCTAAATAAAAGTACAAAAAAAGGGATGGGAGAGTGCTTTTCCTCCACACCCCATATACACCTTTGTGTCTAGGGTAAATTTACTGTTACCTTACCCTCTTGATTTCTAACAATGCACATGCACGCGGGTGTGCCTACGCGATTCAAGATTCAGCTCGCACAGGACCTGAGCAGTGCTCACTAGGCTCGGTGTTCCTCAACGAATGCGTTGAACCACGATGGACAATAAGTTCTGTGAAGCATTGTGGACAGGGCCCGCGGAATTTTGATTTTCTATTGGGTGTGTAGCGTCATGTGGAAAGGCAAATTTGGCTGCATGAGAATCACGCAGTAGCAGCCTCGAACTCAGCTTTGCTTGAAGTGTCTGGATGGCCGGCCACAACTCTTGTTCCTTTTCCTGTACTGTACCCTTGCCAATATGTACGGTGGCCACTGGTGTTAAAGCGAAGAGTGTGGCTTTTTGGAAGGAACTCGAATCCTCCTTCCCGATCTCTCGTGGCTACGTGAGTATACATTAATTTTGTGTGCGCAACTTGAGGTTCCCATGGCAGTAACTGAAGATGTGCCGCCGTGTAGTCTGGTAGTTCGTTACCAATGTTTCGAATTAACTAGGCACTTTCATCAGCGGTGGTTCCACGTCCTGTATGTTGTGATATTGACAACAAAAGCAACCTTACCCCGGGCGAAGCACTGGTACTTCTCGCTGTATGACCAAAGTTATTCGCTGTTTCCAGGGCAACAAGCAGTGGTGACCAGTTTCTATAATGGACAGCAGCCAGATGGTCATCCTCCTTATTGTGTTGCTGGCAATCTATATTCAAGAGGCAGATGTGACACTCAAACCAGGTATGATAAGGGAGATGTATGGGTACGTCATTATCACGTGGTGACGTAGACCATTACGTCGTCAGTAGAGAGTGACTAGAATTACTTCCAGCACCCTTCTGGCCTACTCGTACATATGCCGGTGGTAAGGCCGCACCAGAGCTCAAGCGGTTAGTCGCTGGCTTCCCGGGTTTGGTCAAGTGGGATTTGTGGTGCACAAAGTAGCGCTGGTGCAGGTTTTCTCCGAGTATTTCGGTTTCCCCTGCCAATCTTCATTCCATCACATTCTCCATCATCATAATCACCCGGGGCAGGTACAGTAGCCCATTCTATGGCCGCCGTGCCGAGTGGACCCAGCTGGACTACACCCCCCACTATGCGAATTTTATTTTTTAATTTTCATGCCGGTGGTAAATTCAAGCACACTTACAAGGGACTTTTATTCCGTAAGGTTGCCTGCACAAGGTATGGCGGAGTACATGAGCTTCACTCCTACATGCATTTGTAAGCCCAAAATGCCAGAGAGTACGCAGAACGTCATGGCTTACATGTAAATTCATGTCACTCTCATGAACGTTTCGGTTAAGTCCTTAAGTTATTCTATGGAACAGTTCCTGAGAATCTGACAGTCACTCAGCTACTCAAAAACTTCCCCTTACATTCCCAAAAGTTCATTACGGTGCTGAGAACAGGCCACCACTGGTCCCTATCCAGACACAGATAAATACATGCACTAACTAACCCCACTGAAGTAGAGTCATTCGTCAGAAGCTGACAGTCGCTTGGCTACTCAAGAAACAGAACATGAAGTCTTACAAAGGTCACTAGAGCCGCCACTGATATCTATCCTGACCAAAATCAATCTTGTGCACAATCTCATACCTCACTTCACTCTCCAATCTACGCCCTTGCTTCCTCTAAGCTCTATGGCCCCACCCTTCACAATCTGATCAGCATAACAGCATCATTAAATAAACGGTATGACTGTTAGTGGACCATTGAGCAATACTAAGTTACGCTGTTTTTGCAGCATCTGCATATTTCAACATCTGCCCCAGGAGTCACCCCCATTTCAATGAATGCCTCGGGAACACTGTAGAACAACTGCGTCCATTTCTGGTCAAAGGTAACGTAGCTACAGAAGTCAACAAACATCTAATACAGAGTGTTAGCACCAAGGAGATCCATGTGCTATGACAATTTATATACGGACGTGTAGATAGTCTACGTCTGTAACAGGATAACTGACGAATGTTGTGAACATTTCAGTTTCGTAAAGAAGCAAGTAGGGAAATGTTTCAGTTCCAGTTTACTAAGTTGTTTTTCATTATGTTGCACAGGTTTGTGTGCACATACATGCTCTTTGTTATTGTCTCCAGAGCCTCAATCCATGTATGCTAGTTTTTACATTCTCTTGTAAAATGGGCAGGATAGACAAGCAAGGATCTCTGGTATCAAATCTGATCTAAATCAGTACAATGATTTGAGAGTTATATGATAACAAAGCACAAATGTCCCTTTTGCTGCTCAATTACCCTGAAAGCTGTAAGACTTACATAACATTTTATAGAACATAAAATGTGTGTTTCATTTCTCTCTACAAATGTTGTTTCAAATAGTTTTTGCGCCAACAGATGTTACATTTGAGATGAAAACAGAAACATACCTACATAGGTCCTAATGTAAAGCAGGGCTGTGTAACTCCAAACCAGTGACGGACCTCACTGTATCTTAGGTACTTACATATGATCTGCCATATAACAAATATGTTTTCCCAGTATACAGACGTAAATATCTGCCCTGTAATGACAACTCATATGAAGTACAAGTATACAAATATTAACCGCACGCATCAAGTTCAGAAACTTTCTTTTAATTATATGTTATTGGGTCAACAGTACTCAGGAATCATCAAGCAAGTAGTTGTTACATTGTGTTGACATTGCATAAAGTGTCAGAGTCACGCTAATTCCATACTATTATTGGGAAGTGTGCTGTTAGCTCAAAAACTAACAGACTATTCAGTAAGCACTTTTTACAAAGATTCAGTGTCCCTTTGTAGACTGGAACAAATTGATAATATGATTTGGGTAATGCAATGACACTCTCACAGGCCATACAAAACCAAATTGCAGGCAGGACCACACATCACCAGTTGAACAGCCCTGATACAAGGTGTCCAACACTTTTATCAGATTTTAATCAAGACTGCAATACATCAATACATTTTAGTAAAACTAGCCGACATTAAATTTCATGAAAATTCTTTCAGTGGATCTCGAGCTGTTATATATACCTAACTGTACAATGTGTGTAGCCAACTGTTAACAACAAACCACATTCTATTTGAAACACAAATAGTGTAACGTATTTAACTTTCAATGGTTTGACAGGTGTTCCTCCAAGAGTAAAACTGGATCTAGCTTGAAGCTAGTTCAGAGTAAGCAAAGCAATTAGCCTTCATTTTGCAGGGAACCCAGAGCTGGACATTGTGCCATTGGACCCACTCAACATTCCCAGCCTGGAGTACCAAGACAAGCTGAGAGGCCTCCAGTTAAGGGGTGTCTACACCAACATAACCGTTCATGGCATAAAGGACTTCAAGTTACTGAGCATAAAGTAAGGGATCTGCTTATATATCAGACCTACTGAGCTTACATTGAGCAGTGAACCACTCTTTTAATGGAGCTGTTTCCATACAGCCACATTACTGATCAACGGTTTGCTGTGAGGCAACACGAATACTTCTCAAAACGGAGCCCTACGATGTAAGGATCTGTGTTCTTGTTCCTTTACAGTGCAGACATGGACAAATTGTCTTTCGACATGAATGTGTCCATCCCATTCCTGCGGGTCACATCATACTACGAGATGAATGGGAAAATTGCACAGCTACCCCTCAACGGCAAGGGTGACTCAGAGTTCAATTTCAGTAAGTTGATGTGTCTTCTCTGTCAAATGCAATCTAAACCTGTCATTGAGACCAAGAGAACATAACTAGCAGTGCAGAGCCTGATGGCTGGTTTGTGCAACCCCCACGGGTATCTAGCCATACCCAAAATGTGTTAACAGTTCCTTTCTCATCAGAAATTGGATGCAAAGTTGTTGCACACACTTTCTCATAAAATCGTAAATCTTACCCTGGCTACTCGGACATTACCTTGGGAATGAAACTGACTTCTGCTTGCCACATCACTCTTCGTTATGGAATACTGAATAATAATGAAATTTGTCTGCCCAGCAAAGCCAGTTTTGTCAGAGCTGACATTTTGCATTTGGGTCTCGCAGTAGGCATGCCACTACATTCCTGAAGATATCAGTTGTGTAACTCTACAGGCTAGTCTCCATATATTGTTGAAATTGAATCAAATAGTTACAGCCATTTTCAGGAAAAGTGACACTTTGCTCTTGGGGTCCATCTGAAGGGCCCATAGTTTTCAAGGTGGATGTTCATATTAAGCAGGCACCCACCTATAACAGATAAACTTTCGTAAAATTGGGGGGGGGGGAATCCCTCCAACCACTCAGGCCCTAGAAAGGGACACATCCATATAGACACACAGCACAAATCCCCCCTAAAAAAACTTATTTTTCAGATTCAAAGAAGTTTAAAACACATAAATTGGTCAAAACGCAGAGACTGATTCCCTTCACTACCACAGCACTGTCTCATATACAGGCCACCAGAAGCTGAGCTGGTATAAGTTCCATCTGAACTTCCTCATTTTTACTTGCAGCTGAAGTGACGATATCAGCGCGCTTGTTGGGAAAGGTGGTTACACACAGAGATGTACAGTACCTGATAATACGTGACGTCCCGTGGACCATGGACATCACAGGAGCGAAAGTCAGGCTGAATAACTTGTTCAGCCGCAACCCAATACTCAGTGAGTGTTCTGTGTTTACTCATAGTAACGACAACAACTGTTTACAGTATTTGATAACAACAATTATGATAATGGTATCAAAGTTTCTATTGTAAGGAACAGGGAGCTCACTGCGCCTGGCAGCCAAAATCAGCAGTACATCTTTATGCCTGCGTGCAATATGGTCACAACATGAAGGAAAGAACGTAGAGTGAGGGTGTCTGGAAATTTGGGGCTGAGGAGAATATTTGGACTTAAGAGAGAGAAAGTGACAGGAGGTTGGAGAAAACTTCATAATGAGGAGCTTCGTAACTTGTACTTGTACTTCTCTCTCAGTATTATCAGAATTATGAAGTCAAGAATGAGAGTGGCACAGCATGCAGAATGTGTGGCAGAGAAAAGAGGTGCATACAAAGTTTTGGTGGGAAAGACACCAGTAAGAGGATCTATATACAGACAGGAAGAAAACTTTAAATCAGACTTTAAAAAAATATGATGGGTGTGGATTGGCTTCATCTGGCTCTGGATAGGGATCAGCACCAGCATCTTGTGAACACAGTAATGACCTTTTGGGTTCCATAATTTATTGGGAATTCCTAGAGTAGATGAGTGACTGTTAGCTTATCAAGAAACATACAGCTACATGGAGTTGGTTATTATTACATAAAATACAGTTTGACAAAAATAATGTTAAACACCATTACACATATTTGAATCTTGCATTAAACATCAAGGGTTAATATGCCTTATTACATGAACTGCAGAAATATTTCTTCAGTTTTTCACTTAGCAAACAGAAATCAGGAATAGAGATAGCCACAGAATTCATAGGGATGTACAGGAAAATTCCCTGCCAACATTATATCACGTATGGACCTGGCAGTGCATGTTCTGCTCACTTGGCCAACCTCAAATGTGAATGAATATGTCACACAGTGCAGAGGGCTGTTAGCTGTACTTATCACAAGCATGTACAAGTATTCTAGTGAAGATTTCTGCTTCCTGGAATGTGAGGTGATGCAGTCTGGCACATATTATCAACATTTCGTTGGCAACTGCTGTCTCCATCTTCAGGGTAATGAGAAACTCAAGCATGTAAATAAGTGGTATGGGTACAGGGAGAGGAAGTTGGGACCAGGGCCCTAAGCAAGTCAACAGAAGGAGAGCCTTTTAAAGGGCCACTGTTCCCTTCCTGTGTTTCCTCTGACATCCTTCTACCTCCTGTTATTTACTCAGGCCATTATTTCGCCAAATGGCTCTGCCCTTGAAAAACCATCCCTGTAAGGGCCAATGTACTTTACACTGCCCTGGTTTTGCCTCTCCCTGTACCAGTACCACCATTTTCTTCACTCTGAGGATGGAAGCAGCAGGTTCCTCCAACATGTCAGTACCAATCTAGCAGTTCCCATTGCCTCATGCCCCAGGAGACAGCAATATTCTCGCACACATACATGCACGCCACTGTGATAACATCACGCCTCATACATATTCCAGTGCCTCGAAAGGCATGTCTTTCAGGGTATGTCATACCTTGAGTGGGAAATGGAATTAAACTCATGGTGATCATCATGATCACCAGAATGGTGATTCTGACTCCAAAAATAGCAACTAGTGACCTTATGATCATGATGATACTGTCTAATGAGGACACACCCTGGACAGACGTTTTACGCACCATTTATTCACAACACAGAGCCCGCAGTTCAGCAAATCAGTAAGTTACACTGAACATGTGTAATAACATCCCTCGGGTCTACAGAATCAGAGCCACAATTATCTTTGTTACAGGTGTTGCAGCCAATAGCATTTTCAATGAAAAGTGGCGAGAGGCATTCGACACTTATAAACACTTGGCGACAAAGTCGCTGGGAGTTATTTTCAAGGACATGATCAATAAAGTGCTTCAGAAGTTTCCACTTGAGGAGCTGTGCCCAAAGTAGGGTGACAACCACCAGTGTTTCTAGAAGAAGCAGACTTCAGCTTGAGGCAGCTCAGTCGTTTGCACCATGGCTAATACACTGAGTGCCATATTGAACTGCTGTACTATTTTCAAAATCTGCAGTTTACATGGAGTCACTATAAAAATAAACATTTCACGTTCATCTTGTGTGACAATATAAGTCTTATACCTACAAACGGTGATAATACGTCTCATAATACTCCCATAAATTTTCTTAATACAGATTTAGTTCCACACCTTGTCCAATCACTAAAACATATTAATCCATAATTATGCATTTTCTGGTCCTTAATGGAACTTGATGAAGGAGGCTGTTGGCTTCATAAGGACAGCGTTAGGTGTCATATTCACATGTTCAGGATATGATGGATATACAGAAGGAATTTCCTGAACACATGATAATTTTGAAAGGGCTGTGGATACTCAGATCCCTGGACGCAATGTCCCCTGACTTTTTGTTGTAGTGTTTCAGTAATGAACACTATACCAAAACAATCCAAACCTGAGAACAAACATTAGCAATGCCATTGGCACAATCACAGCTGAAGCTCTTGCATGTATCTCTCAAAATATGGTCAAGAGGATTAATGTTAATATTCAAAACAATGCACACATTTTGTGAACATTCATGCATTCATGGATAACTCTGTGTAATGGAGGCCCACAACACATACATAAATAACATTTTAAAATAAGGCTGCTTTTCTGAGAACATTGGAGGGCGTAGGAGAAGAGTACATATTGGCATGAAACCTTCCTGGTGTTTCCAAACGGAGTTCAATCTATCATCAGGGAAGACAGACCAAACTGAGGAACTGTAACGCCTTCAGCTGCTCACTGTCTGAAGATCTCCTGGAAGGGGAAGTTGTGGAAGTACTTGTCGAAGATGTCAGTGAAGGCAGTGCTCACTAAGTCGTCAATGAGAGGCCTCACGATGGGCAGGAAAGGCCTCCAGCCAACATTGATGAGAGAATCTAGAACATTCTCTGCAACCAGTACAACACATGTGACAAAGGCAACACTATTATACACACAACAGGGCAACACTGTGTGTAGCTGAACCTAGGGCTACCACCACCACTGTGACAGTCACAATGCAGTGAGGTTTCTTGAAACTACCGTAAGCTGACTCTGTAACAAACAAATCACTGGAGAGCTAATGGTTGATCTACTAACAAAAAAATTGTGCTCACTGCTGCATGTTTCATTAGCTATATTTGGCCCTGTCTGCTAGTACAATGCTATTCAAACTGTAACCCTCAAAAATTCCTCCCATCTTCAAACTGAGCTCCACTCTTCATGTCCATGCATGCCCGCCATCATGCCTTCCTTGATTTCATGTCTGTCAATTCATGGATTAAGGATACAAATGATGGTAATCATAAGTGATCAACAAAATTATTATTACTCTGCTATTATCATCTCAAAGTTTAACTCTCTGAGGCTTGAACAAGAGTGAGAAAAAGACAGACAGGCAGAGAAGTAAGTAAGTAGAGCAGAAGGGTAGGTGAAAGTGAAAAATCATGAGAGGTGAGAGACTCAGCACCACAAGGGAACAAAGAGTATCCTTTTTAAGATGGTTCCTCAGCTTCACCCCCTCATCCTTATGACAAGAATGTTCATTTAAATAGCATTATAAATTCTGTTCATACCTCACAGGAAACACATTACAGCTCCGTTACAAAGATCAACTGGTTAATATTGTTTAGGGAAATAATCGCTGTTTATTGTGAGAAACATACAGAACACATAAATACACTGTGTGGGCAAAGTGCAGAGTTTTTTAAATCTTAAAGTAGGTGATACATATAGTTACCATGACGCTACAACAACAGAAGAGAATGAGAAGTTATGAGAAGAATTTATGATGCTTCAGTTTATAAGGAATATGTTACTACAGTAATACATAACCCCAAAACTCCTCTTTGCCTCTATATTTGTACATAACCTCAAAGTTTCCCTTTACCCCTATATTTTTAACTGTTAAAAAATATCTGAATGCAATTTGCAGATATGTTTCTGACTTACTGCAATACAACATTTCACACGTCTACCTCCAGTCATTCATTAGTTATAGCTAACAATGAAGAGTGGTTACCATGATGTTCATTCACAATGGACAAAAATATTATTGTAGTAAAATCATGCGTGTTTTCATTCAAACGTGTACTGCCCCAGTATTTTTGGACCTGACTTAAACTGTCAGTAGAGCTCCTTGAAACTACAACCATATACACGTATTTTATCCATGTTGGTTGGAAATTGGAAACTATAACCATGTGGTGACATCTGGTGGCATTATCTTCATTCCAGGTTCCATTAAAATCCAACCAGCTTGTTCAAAGGTTATGACAACATGCAGATGTAGAGTCACACGCGCATTGTGATATTACGAGTCTATATTTCTGGACAAAATTTGAAATGCTGGCTGAATAAAGAGCAACATGATATAAATAAATATATTGGGAAGGAAACAGCACTTGAAACTAACAAACCGAAGCAAGGAGAAGAACAAAAAAGATTTGCAAAATAAAAGGTTCTGATAAACCTGTGATCCACATACCCAAGGCAGCCCGCCCTTTCAGAATGTTTGTAATGTGCAGTTTCATGTCTCCTATACCATCCTGCTGAATCTTCACTTTCACTGGCCCACTCTGAGACTCGTTAACACCTCTGATGTATGGGCGGCAAACAGCAGTTGTAGTCTGAGTGTAGTTATCTGACTCACCATCCCAGATGCACGGTTGCAACAGAAAAATGTATGATGGTAATGTCACAGATAACATGCTTGGGTAACCTAAGGTTCTACACAATTGTGTTTCACTATGACTAACTAATTCTATGGAGCAGAGTCTTTCTTAAGAAGCTAACAGTTGCTCAGCTACTTAAGAAATTCTCTCCCTTCTACAGAACCTGAAGGTTCATTACCACGTTCACAAGAGCATGCCACTACATTGTATCTGAAGACAGATTAATTAAGCCTACACCCTATCCCCATTCCTTTAAGATTCATTTTAATATTATACTTAGGCCGTGCCACAGCTCAAGCAGTTAGTCGCTGGCTTCCCATCATGGTGGCCTGGGTTCGATCCCAGGTCTGGTCAAGTGGGATTTGTGGTGGAAAAAGTGGAGCTGGGGCAGATTTTCTCCGAGTTCTTTGGTTTCCCCTGCCAATCTTCATTCCACAAATTGCTCCACAATCACCCTCACTTACCATCTTGGGCTGGTACAATAGGCCAGAAGCGGCCGCAGTACAAGTGACCCCAGTAGCAATTAAGGAAAAAAAAGTATTATACTTCCATCTTTGTCAAGTTCCAAGATTACTCTTCCTTTCAAGAGTACCTAACTAACTCCATGCAGCAGAAACCTCCTTACTAAGCTGACTGCCATTCATACACTTCAGAATTGTCCAGAGCTCCATGGAACCCAAAGGTCCATCGGCACAGTGAGAGCAGCCCCACCATTACACCCTATCTTGTGCCAGATGAACCCAGTCTACACCTTCACATTCTGTCTCTTTCAGATCTATTTCATCAGTTAAATCTATATACTATGCAAGCAGCTACACTGTATTTGCTTGCCAAGTTAAAATCCTTTCAGTTCAGTTTATGGGTTTAACCAAGACTTAAATTATTATTACAATGCAATCTCCCATCTACACTTAGGTCTTCAAGAAAGGTCCCTTCAGTACAGATTTTCCACTTCAATTCTGTAACCATTTCTGATACCTTCAATGCATGCTACATGCCCTGCCACAACTTAGCTGGAGCTTGTTTTATATGAGTTAGTGTCAAACACATATAACCACATTCATTGCAGCAAAATTGCAATATATTACAGGACTTGCCACTCAGAGACAAATGTCTTCCTACAAGTTCCAACTTCTGGGATGAAGCTGTATAGTGTAGTACATTGGGTTCCACCATTTCAGAGGAACATATACAAAATGGCGACAGCAAGTTCCTCCAATATGTTGGTACCTATCAACCAAACTGCAGATGATGGTAAACTTCACAGTCACTACAATGGCAGCCTCAAATACAACCAATCAGGACTATGTGTTTTGTGTGTAAACTTATGCTGTAAATATAATTTTATAAGCTGTAAAATTAAAACATTGTTACAGGAACAGAACAATTTTAGAGTGCATTTTATTTTGTTAAGTTGAAATATTTATTTACCCCACATTAATTACATGAGTGTAATTCCTGCTGTGTACAGATAAAGGGTTAAGTTATCCTTGAGCTTAATTACTTAAGCACCATGCTATGAAAATGTATGAAGAAGTGGAGGTATAGCTTCACTATTCTTGAACTTTGCACTAGATGGAAGTGATCAGTCAGCAACAAGGCCCTGCCACCTTACAGCCACAGAACCAGACCCCTGTACCCACTGTACAGGAGGCTGGGTGAACCCCAAGAGATATAAATTTAACATTTACAGTTTTACCTTCAAAAAGATGAGGCCCACAGAGGTTACCTGAGCTGTAACACTGCCCACCAGACAAAGCAATTGCCCTCCCTAGTCCATACACTTAGCCAGAGGCATGACTCACATAATGAGATATTGAACCTCCCCTTGTTGTTAAGCGGATAGTCGAACACATTTCCCACTATCTCGTAGTCTCCTTCCACATACTTGTCAGGGAAAAACTGGGAATATTTGATCATGTAATTCCTTGGATCACTTCTGCAACACAGTGGAGTTACACACTTACTTATCTGCTGACTCACTTGAAGCAATTTGATACTGGGGAGCTTAACTAACCTTTGCTGACACACTCTAATTCTGGTTAGAATCAGACAACACTAACCATCCTCCACGTGAAGACGTCCTCGTGTTTCTGCATTCATCTCAAATCTAATCTGCTATATGTTTATCAGAGTGAAGAGTCTTTCTAACAGAACTTGCAGAGGGCAATAAAATACATGTTTTAAGCCCACTACATTTTCTCTACTTAGCCCTACAGTTTCTGAGATAATTAAACAGAAATGAGTGAACCTGCCAGAATTGTTATACTATACACCTCAGGGTCTTGCTGGGGCACCATACCTGAACTTTGTAACATGTGACTTGGTCCAGCCTCTCTCATAAACATTCTTCAGTTTCAGCTGGTAGTTCATATTTGTGCCACCACGCTTCTGGCTCACCTCCTTGGCGAAGAATGGGTCAAAGGACCCTATGTTGTATTGCGGAAGACCTGAAACAGGGGTAATGCACTCATTAACCTGCACACATTAACACATAACTGTGCATATAAATTAATGTCCACTGTTCTGCTGTTATATAGTGAAAGGCACCTACACTACAGCCAGTATTCCAGCTTTTCACTTTGCCAACAAAGGACAAAAATATTCCGTTGTCAAGGGCATGCATATGTAGAGAAATTGTGATGAGTGGTACGCCTGTACATGGAGATATGGAACCGTCTGTTTCAACGGCTCCGCCCATTCATTGCATGGCATGTGTATTAATGTAAGGGGAGACTGCGAAATGCGCGGGAGAAGGAAATGGAGTGCGCACTGGTAATTTCAAAATGGTAGCTAATAATGATGTATGTCTGTCACTGTCTGTTTTGTATCTGAATGTCAAATCATTCAGCCATTTGACTGGTACATTCCAGATGGTCGACTTGAGACTGATGCAAATATCTCCGTTGCTAAGTGGCGAGCCAGGTAACGGCCACCATGATGAGTTATTACCATCTGAAGGAGAAGAGGGGCAGGTACATTTCACAGTTTGGTTTTAAAGCCAACTTTGACGAAAACATTTCCTCCAGTTACTGTTAATATAATTAACGTGTCCATATCTTTCCTAACTTCTAAAGTTATGGGCACAAGGTTCATTCAAGGTGAATGACTTTTATGGTCTCAGAGGGGATGGGTGGGGGCAAATACCACTATACCACTAACTGTCCGCAACCTAGACGAGCTGACCCAGCGTGCACTTTAACCCTTTCAAGTGAGGAAAGAGAGAGAAAGAAGGGAAAAAGGAGGGGACACTACATTTTGAGGGTGGGGGCAAATACCACTAACTGTCTGCAACCTAGACGAGCTGACCCAGCGTGCACTTTAACCCTTTCCAGTGAGGAAAGAGAGAGAAAGAAGGGAAAGAGGAGGGGACACTACATTTTGAGGGTGGGGGCAAATACCACTAACCGTCTGCAACCTAGATGAGCTGACCCAGTGTGCAGTTTAACCTTTTCCAGTGAGGAAAGAGAGAGAAAGAAGAGAAAGTGGAGGGGACACTACATTTTGAGGGTGGGGGCAAAGAGTCTTTGGGCTGTGAAGGCTCCCAGGCAGTGCCCACTCCTCCTGGAGGAAGTAGGACTGTGAGAGGGGAAAGCGGGAGGCAGCGGAAAGGCAAAGTGTCAGTATACGCACTTTGTCATGAACAGGAGACACCAACTGAGCACAGCCTTTACTGCGTATCAGTGGAATTAGTGTTGATGCTGCGTTAGAGTGAGATTTCGATTTCAATGCTGAAGTTGAGGGCTGCATAACTACACGCAAGCTGGGTAGAGCTGAGATGAGCCATGTTACGAAGGGCAGGTTTCCGCCAATTAGATCCTTGAGGTTCATGAATAAAGTTACCACCCCTCCCCCCCGAAACCTTGTTGTCATACTCCTTATGTAACACTGGCTTTTGTCAAGTGTACATATCACACGTGTAACATAATATTGAAAACGTAGTTTTGAAGCACGCAAAGTCAAAGTTATGTTACGACCGCCAGTCAGTCAGCCAGTCTATCTTGGTGTGAAGCCCCAGTTTGGGCCCAAGATCATATCTTTGTTGTCAAACAGTTGCGTTCTTTTTTCCATATGCAGAGCCCTTTCTGACGAGAGGACGGGTCTGTCGTTAATAACTGCTGCTGGTCTCGCCAGCGCAGTCACTCTCGGGTCCGAGTCCCACGGGACTCATGACCATTTTTTACTGTCTCAGATTCGGGATTTCCCCCACCTGGAGAGCTAGGTCCCCCTATTTATCTCCCCCGTAAAAGGTGGCCCAGTTGTACCCCAGGTACTGGGTTCCTTTTCCTTTCAGTCAAAAGTTAAGTTACGACTACTGTCAGTCGGCCAGCCTCGGGAGGTTTACACTGTTGTTGGTCTTCGCCAGCACAGTCATTCCTGGCTTCAGTCTCCTCGAGATCCATGACCAAGATTTCGATTCTCTTCTGGATATGTACGTGTTTCGAAATGGGGCCTCCTCTTAGACGAAGGAGGGGTCAATGTTTCTACGTTTGATACACCGCAGTTTCAGCACGAGTATATCCGCGCTGTCCAGGCCACTATGGACTCTCTGTCACTGCACTACACTAAGTGTCAGCACGAGTATATCCGCGCTGTCCAGGCCACTATGGACTCTGTGTCACTGCACTACACTAAGTTTCAGCACGAGTATATCCGCGCTGTCCAGGCCACTATGGACTCTGTGTCACTGCACTACACTAAGTAATGTTTATACTCGTATAGAGGTTTCCTGTCATTGCAGGCTTGTACAGAAAGTTATGTAACTGCTCTGAAACTGCAGCCAGTCGGCTGAACGGTCGCAGGCCCGACCGTCGCCAAGTTTAAGCCTCTTATAATTCCTATATCTGGCTTCTCCTTGTCCAATACCGCGTACATTTGGACTTATATGGTTTAGGATTATTTCTGTGTACTGCATGATTTAGTTTTGTAGTCATACACGTAAGGAATTTTTGAAGCCACGTGCAATTCGAGGAGTGGCGTGCAACTCTGAGGGTTCCGAAAAGCGCGGAGTACCCTGTTCTGCTGGCGCTGCAGTTTCACGAGGTGAGCGCCCGCCGCATGCTCCCAGGTGGGCAGACATGACATAACTCCGAAGCACGCAACAACCCCGAGTTCACCTAGAGATTCAGTCTGTACTACAAGCCGGAAGGTCGCGGGTTCAAGTCCCGATGAGGTCTTTGGATTTTTTCAATTGACCTAATCCTTCAGGCCCTGGGGTTTACTCAGCCTCTAACAGAAATGAGTACCAAGGATTAATTAAATAAATACTTTTCCTGGGGAGTAAAGCGCGGCCGGCGCGTAAGGCTGACAAGCTTACCGCGATCTTAGAGCCGATTGTCTAGATACTGTGGGACCCTCAACGTCTCACAACCCTGTGGGCCTTCACGGCCTGGTACAGGGATAGCTTTACTTTTTTACTTCACAGGAAACACAGTACGTCACCACTACAAAGACGAACCGGTTTAGCGAAACAGACGCTGCTTATTGTGAAGCCATAGAAAACACAGATGCACTGTGTGGGCAAAATAGAAAATTCTTTAATGTTAAACAAAGAAAGTGGTGCATATCGTTACCACTGTGCTTTAAAGGGTTAAACAACTCACCTGTGTTGAAGAACGTCTGCATAGTGTTGAGTCCATTCATAACGCAACTGTCAAAGCCGGGTTTTCCAACCTTGCAGGTCTTGAAAATGTCAACTGTTGAAAGAAACATGCATCAGCAACAAGAACAACAATGAAACAAGTGAGCATCGTGCCTTAATTACAAGCAGGGTTGGAAAGACGTAGCCCGTACAGGATGCACAGGCATTCTTTGCACCTCCGCATTCCGAATGCTGGTGGCTGCTACAGGTTTGATGAGCACATTAACAAGGTTAAGTAGACTAGCAGCGTTAGATGTGAGGTAGATCCCCTAAGCATTTAACTGCTGTGCGACTGTTGCCTGGAAACAGCGCCCTCTGTGGCGACGCAGACTTACGGGTCTGATTGGCCGTCACCTGGCCCCAGAAGAGTGCGACGGACGCGACCAGAGCCACTACCACAGGCGTCGTCCTCATGGCCACCGTACTGCCTTGTTCGCTGGGGGACAGTCTCGCCGAAACTGCCGCCGTTCGCAACTTTCACTTTCTTCCAGCAGTGGCGGGGCTCTGAGCCGGAAGCGAAGCCTAGAACTGGAAACGTTGACACGAAGAAATATGTCAACAAAACCGAATTACACATGAGCAGTCGTCACTGTGGTCACAGCAGCGGATGGGGGTAAGCCTTGGGCATCGTATCCTCTGGGCCCCCGAGGGATCCGCTCTGAAGAGGCCGTTTGCAGGGCCCTAACATGTCACAACTACCGTCCCTAACAGGGACGTGCCGGCACTGGGTAACCTGCCTTCTAACACGTGTTGTCAGCAGGTCGTCCGACCTCAGACTTATTTAAAGACGCTTTATTCGAGGTCGTCTTAACACGTCAGATAAGACAACACAAGATCGACACGGAATATCATGAAACGCGCCTGCGTGGAAAACTGTGCTGTGAACAGCCTTCGACTCCTGACAAGAGTATGCCATTCGTGTAAGTGTGAACGTGCACAGCTGGCCACCACTTGCGACAATGAACAGACCACTCTTCTCGTCTGGGAGGACGCCCCACAACGACATATCTGATTATTATTATTATTATTATTATTATTATTATTATTATTATTGTTGTTTTTCTCATGGGGTGAGTCCACTGGGTACTGCCGCCAGGAATCTTACTGGGGATAAAGGGTGGCCGGCGCGTAAGGCTGACAGCCTCAGCGCCATTTGTGTGCCGACTGTAGAAAATGTGGGAGCCTCGACGTCTCACAACACTATGGGCCTCCAAGGCCTGTTAGAAGAATGGCTTTAGCTTGTAACCATTTCGTAACCAGTGTTCCCTCGCTGTTACTTGAGACCCGTGTCCGTGACAACACACTGCTTGCAGCTACAACGGCACAGTCCTGAGATGTGTAAGCATCTGTAAGACGTGTTTGACAAATATCTCCAAGGTCGGCGTCGCTCTACCTGTACAAACAGCGGGCGGCCCCAGCCCCTAAGTTACTCTCCGATTTCGGGGCAGCCTGTGTCCATGCGTGGAGCAGTTTATTCCCCTACTAAAAATAGGCCACTGCCCTGCAACGGTTCCTCCCCAGTTGGGCTTTCCTACATGAACTGTGTGTTCGATTCTTGACAAGAAATGTACTAGTTAGCATTCGGCTGCAGTCCTCAGACACACCCCATCCTGTACAACACCGAGACTCGCGGACTGGCGACCGGTCCTAGCGTGACTCCGTCCCAACGGACGTTCTTACCGAGCCTAGCGGGTGGGTGGCTACAGCTCCTCGCTCGCGAAGCCTCTAAACAGCGACAAACGTTTCCTTCCACACCCTCTGCAATTCATTGCACCTACTCGCTAATCATTCTAGATCCACAGTGTGCGCTGCGTCATTAAACAGCCCACAAGCAAAGCCGTGAACAGAAGACTCACACTTGTTGCTCCATCGCTATGTATGTTACCAGTTGCCAACAGGAGCAGAAGATGACAGTAATGAATGGAAGCACTGCATAGTAAAATGCTGTGTTGTTACATCACGACTAACACAGTGTACATATTTCGGTGTTATATGAAGGTGACTGATTAGCGACACGTTCCGGCTGTCTTCATCACAAGTAACAGAGCGCCCACTGAGCTACAGAAAAGGTCCCCGAAGCCCCTCTGATCCTAGCCGGTTAGCCCATAGAAATACAGTCTACTGGCCGAGTGTGTTGCAGGGAGATGTTACGAGAAGGTCCCTGATACAGAACAGGTTCAGCTGGCACAGAAACAGCTGAATTTCCAGTCCGTAACACGAGAAAGTTGGTTACGTAAAAACAAACAAACTTTGTTTATTTGCGTCTCTGAAGACACGAAGCAGTCCTTCGCTTACATTCTGACACCGTTTTAGCGGAGTACAACACAACAGCGCAATAGTTCGCGTAACTGTCCTTAAGTTGCCATGACAACACGTACAGTACGTATGCGCATGCGCGGATGGATCAGATTCGTGGGGTCTGTAAACAAGCAAGCCGGTAGGCACTGCTCCTCTTCTCGGTTCGGTTTCATGCTTCCTACAGCGGACCTCACAGAAAACACTGTTAAAGCGATGTTCAAGAGGGCGAGGGGAGAAACCTCACTACTCTCTCTGTTCCGTATGAGTCACTTCTCATTCTTTGCAATGGTAGCTGACGCCGAGAAACTGTTCGAGAACCCACAGGAAGGAGAACGTCTGCCGTTGTAAGCCGCTACCAAGCAACGGCTAGTGAAGACTGAGAAGACGCTCTTTGGAGACTGTAACTCAGTGGATCTGTCGTAGTTATTTCGTTACATTCTGTAAGAGTGCAATAAATGCGATTACGAATCCAAACCCGTCTAGAGTCACTCTAAAATCACGTGACAGTATTACTACCAATTAATGGAAACACATACCTCAACATCATCACAACATGTTCCTGAATAATCATCACGGGAAGCACAAGACGACAACACGAACTTTTTTAATTTGCTACTATCTCAACAATGCAGACTAATATCAGTGAGAGGCCAAGAATAAAAAGACAACAATTCAAGCAAACAGAATTTTCACATTTTCCTTACTTATTGTAATTCTTTTAGTTAAATGAGAGCACATTTGGAGCCCCCAAGTCGGGAGCCTGACGCAAATGGCACTGCTGCGCCCTACCAGCCCACTATATGGGCTTACCTCCACGCATTCCTAACCTCGGCAGTGGTAAGTACTCAACCTCGCGCTCCGGCCGCTCTATCCCCGAGCACAAAGCCATAGATACCGATTGTACAGGAGACAGGGTGGGCCCCACATCCGGTCTCGACGTTTTGGAGAACATAAGAATGAATCGAACCCCGGTTACTCGGCCCTCCAGCCTCTGGCCTAACCGCTGCACCTACTGAGCCATCGCGGCTCCTTGCACCGGAAGTAGGAATTAAACGGTTTCCTAAATAGCCCCGCCAGAATTCGGGCATTTGTCGGGGGCGAGATTCGAAGCAAGACTCCCGAATTCAAACAGCACATAAAGTTCCGTAGATAGACGCCAACTTTTCGAAGGAACACGGTATCTCTATGTTCAGAGCAGAATTTGGTACTTATGCAGCAGACTACACGGCGTCACAACACAACACACCGTAGACATGAGCACGCCCACTTGGGACTCCCCGTGTGCGTGGGCCCCAGGCCACAAGAGTGCAGCAAGCGGGGGTGTTCATAGTTCTCTTTCCGACATGCCTACCAAAAACTTCGCCTGTACGTACTTTGTTCTCTGCTCGTCCATCAACCCATGTGCAGGCCTAAATTCAAGTTCCTATCTTCCTGTAATTGTCTCCGTTCTCGGAAGAGTGGGACTGACGCTCTCTCAAAAGCAAAACGTGTTGAGAGATCCCCACCAAGCAATTCCTTGATGACCAGTGAGATGAAATTTCGATCGATGCAGTTTTCGTGAAAAAATGACATTAAAACTGAATGTGATATGGCAACACTGTAGACTATGTGCTTCTCGTACTCATGCATCTGTCTGTACACATGTTAACTAGGGCCATGCGCAGTTCAATGTTCGTTAAGGTATCGCGTGGTGGAGTACCGTACGCTCCAATTTCTGAACACCCTGTATATCAACAGTTTAATTTACGACATTAGGGCAGCTTTCTATTCGTATTTCCTGGGAATAATGAGCCGTACGGGGATATTCATTACATTCAGTAATAAAAGTCTATATCACAGTAAAATTATCAAGCGTCACAGAGACCTCTAGGAAGCACTTTCACTGAGTTGTAAGTCCTGCT
Organism: Cryptotermes secundus; assembly: GCF_002891405.2. Classification (NCBI taxonomy): domain Eukaryota; kingdom Metazoa; phylum Arthropoda; class Insecta; order Blattodea; family Kalotermitidae; genus Cryptotermes; species Cryptotermes secundus. The sequence goes on from NW_019729215.1 coordinate 240,205, forward strand.
GTATTAAGCAAAACAACTGAAAGCGACGAAAAATGCCATGTACACTGAAATTGTAATGAAGGTTGTGACGTGTAATCATGTCATGGTGCGTTGCACAGCGACAAGCTCTGCAGTTACTACCTTGGCCTAGGAAAGCGTGACAAACTGATGTTTCGCAGGGACGTACTGCCTCTATCTTCAGGATCAGCGAGACCGATTGCAGAGGTGGGCTCCCTCAGACCCGCTATTACGCCGCACACCAGCAAAGCGTGGTCACACAGAAGTACTACGGCTGCTAAGGGCCACGCCAACTTGAGCCACTGCTCGATGTCACCGCAAAACCTGACGTCACATTACGTCATCCAGAGCGAAACGGACAGGAAAGTGTAATGCAGACAATACGAAAACGAAATGAAGCCGTGAAACGCGAGGGCCCGGGGAGGGGGGCTGCGGCGTGGAGGAACCTTCAGAAACTAAACAAAACGCCTCTTCCTTTGCTCAATTAAGCATCACAGACTGGAGGTACAGCTCCACGGAGTGTTGAAGAAAGTAGTCGCGGCTTAATTTGAAGTGCTGTTTTGGGTACTGCTTGGAAGGTCAGAGGAAAACCTCGTAACATCTCAACCAGAACAGGATACCTCTGGGCCGGAACTTGAATCCGTGACTTCTCTAACATAAAGCAGGAGTGCCAACCAACCACTCGGTAACTGTGTACAGTAAACACTCGGTAATCCGGTTGCAGTTAATCCGGATCGAAACATGAAAAATGAAAAAAAAAAAACTTTGTTCACAGTTGATACATACTCGTACTTTAAAAAGACACGTGGCATTTAGGCAGGCAGATGAGCCACTTGTCTGTTCAGACCTGCATCATTACGTTCAGAAACAAGTACAGCTTCTGAGTCTTCTATCGGTGGATACATGTATTGTCTTTTTGTAGTTTCTAATGAGGGCTCTACAGTTATGTTTTTATTATTATTTACTCTCATCCGCCCTGCTGACGTCATTACATTCTCCATTCATTTGTTCTAAGTTTTCTTTGCCTTTTGGGGCTGTCTTCTGCCTCAGTAATCCGGACTATCGCTTAATCCGGATGACTCCTCCGCCCCCCCCCCNGACTAACAAGGGTTAACTGTAGCACTGAATGGCAGGCCATGAAGGTGTACTGGCGCATGGAGGTAAATGTTGGGGGCAAATTTTGCCCCACTGTATAGGTTAGGTTACTGCAGGGATTTGAATGAATTCCGATATTGAGAGTTCAGACTAGAAGCTGTGCTGCGGTTTCAGCTGGCAGTGGATGACGGAGAAGCGTACTACATTACCGACACATGGATACTTTCCTGTGTGAGCTTCATGGGTCCTACCACGCAACTTCGTGTTGCCATAGCAACGAATCGCACTGCGTTAACACGTTTCTCGTTGTGACCCCATGAACACGCGAGCAGTGTTCTGTTTCAGGGTATCGCGTCTATTCTGTGAGTACTTATAATATTTTGATTTGGTTGTGTTGAGAGGACAAGGACGACGGTTTATGAATGAATATTGGTACGTGTTATTCGTATGAGATGGCGTTAAACGAAGGCCTCGACGTATCATTCGATAACACACATGTGACATGTAGCAGCTGTGAAAACAGGACAGAGTGCAACAGCCGTTGCTAGGGAACGGCTCTCTGGAAACGCTGCTTCCTGCCTTGCATGATTTAGTTATGTAGTCATATACGTACGGAATTTTGGAAGCCACGTGCAATTCGAGGACTGGCGTGCAACTCTGAAGGTTCCGAATAGCGCGGAATGCTCTGTTCTGCAGGCCCAGGCAAGTACCGCGCAGAAAAGGCACTATATCAATATGCACAAAGTCACACTGGACGGTGTTGTCAATTCATTTACTAATGTGACGAAACAGAAAGAATAAAGTTAAAAAAGTCTCAAAGCCTTGACGTCAGCAAGTGATGGTAGCCATTTTGTTTTAATGGCGGGACACAAATGTACCCATTTCGAGGCAAAATGTTTGTGCGGAAAATTAAAATTACAGATGCTTAAGGTACATATTCTGAAGGTCAGACCTGTGCATTCACGTGACGTAGTGTAAACCTACAGAATCTCAGATTTTTTCTCGTACTTAAGGCACAGTGGTAACTACATGTACCATCTACTCCAACATGGACAGAACTCAGAATTTTGTCCACACAGTGTGTTCATCTCGTGTGATTCTCATAACGAGCAATTATCCCCTACATAGCATTAATCGGTTGGTCTTTGTAATGAAGACGCAATGGGTTTTCTGTGAGGAAGGGAAAGAACTTTTAAAATTTTATTTAGAATTTCATATTTTAAATAGCTGACTATGCTGAAACACAGAATGCAGTGTAAGGAATATATTTAAAATGCCCAAGTCCACTCTTCTAACCTGAAGATGGAGGCAGCGGGTTCACTCGAAATGCTGATGGCTCTCTGCCAGAGTGCCATTACATCACACCACAGGGGATATTAATCTTAAGTTTACCACGTAACATGGCTGATGACATTAACGCCTAAGATTTTTTCAGATGGGGTGTCCTTCAGCTGTCTTGTGGTCACGACTTAAGGGAAACTGTTAAGGAGTCTGTCACGTCAGCGGCAGATCCAGTGAGAATCATGCAACTGGACCGAGCGCTGGTTCTCGTCTTGGTGACGGGCTTGCTGCACGGCGACGCGATCGCCCTGTATGCCTGTGAGTACATCCTGCTGAGCTAACGCACGTACCCACTAGCCGTGAAAACACACTAGACAAAATGGTGTGCAAACCAGACTAATTTATTTCATTGTTTTTAATAATTTAATGTTTTTTCTTAGTTCTCGCAGATGGTTTGTGTTGTGCTTGGCTTGTATACCCCACTGTGGGGGTGGTACAGGTGTCCGGAGATAGGGACTAGCTCTACTGTGTACATTTCACCTGAAGACAGAGGCATAATCCAGTCTCCGAAACGTGGTGTTTGTGCAGAAGCGGTACGAAGCTGTCCAGTACTTGTTAGCGCCCTTTTGTACACCAGCTAGCCTGCTGCCTTCTCGGCAGTGTCGTCAGGATTTTGTTCTCTCTGCGTTCCTCTGATGCACCCAACAGTTAGATCATGCCACCGAGGGTCATTCAAAACCTGTGTACCAATTAAAACATTTGCTTTCAGAACTATCATTAAAACCGTATAGATTGTTACATAATTATATTAACTAATGCTATGGGGTTTAGGATTCGAATCTCGTACTACTTAACATCAGTCTCTTGTTTCAGCCTACCTGTTCAATGTCACCAGCCGCCACTGCGTTTATTCCTTAGAGCAGTCTTTTGTTTAAGGAGACCTGTTCGATGTCACCAGCCGCCACTGCATGTATCGCTTACAGGAGTCTCTTGTTTAAGGAGACCTGTTCGATGTCACCAGCCGCCACTGCATGTATCGCTTACAGGAGTCTCTTGTTTCAGCTGACCTGTTCACGATATGCCACAGGAACGACTCACAGCTCGGTGAGTGCGTCAAGAGATCACTAGACGGCCTGCGCTCGACGCTCAGATCAGGTACACGAGTAGTCGCGTTGCATTGTGGGCACTGCGATATGGCTATTTTATGCAAGTATTTCGTAGAGTGAATAACAGACACTAAATATTTTCATTTGCAAAACTAAATAGGTAGCAAAAGTAAATTTGTCCTTGTGATCATCTAGTTACGCACTACACCAAGATGTGTGGGGGAGTGGAGGCGTAGATCCATGTACTCTTAACCTCGCCACTAAATGGAGGTCAGTGGCCAGCTTCACGCCCCGGCAGTTTTACCACCCAGGGAAAGAGCGTCATCATATGTAAAAGGGGGAAAGAATCCTAATCAGCCGGACAAAAGCAGTATATATATTGTGACATGTTGCGCAAAGCCGAGCCCCCCCACACCAGCAGTGACGCGGTGGGTGAGTCAGCGCTCCCCTCCCACCCCTCAGCGGTAACGTAACGCTCGCGTAATAGGCGAGTAATCACCCCGCATCCTGGCAGCTATGCGCGGTGACGTCACGAGCGGAGCCGAAGATAGCCGAGCCCCGTAACCGGGTAACTATGCAAGGCGAATCAACTTCCTACTGTGACGTGGCACTCGTTACGCAACCGGCAAGCACTGCAGCTATATAAGTGAGCTGCACAGCTGGTACCAGTCAGTTCTAATGTGGCTATCAGTCAGTTGTACTGTAACAGTCGCCGAGTCGAGTTGTACTGAGACAGTCAGCGAGTCCTGGAGCTACCGCCGAGTTAGCCAGCAACTAGTCAGTTGTATTGTGGCATTTTTCAGTGTACTAATTGTGATACTGCAGATAGCAGTAATCGTCAGATTGTAATTTGGGTGATTGTGAGAGCGGATGTGAAATAAAATTCGCTACATCGAATACGTCGAGAATTTATTTGTCGCGATATACGCCCGATACGTGACAATATATATTTCACGTGGTAAGTCTGACTGTTAGACGGGGTTTGAATTGGTAATCGGATTTATTGGACACACTCGTTACTACAAATAAGTACGACAGTCTGAGTGACACACTAGAAAGATGACTGTAACTACAGCATACATAAAGTCTTCTCAGTCTTCACTAGCCGTTGCTTGGTGGCGGCTTCCAACGGTGGGCGTTCCACTTCCTCTCGGTTACCGATCTGTCCTCAGCCTCAGCTTCTGTAACCCTTAACTGACTGTCCGCCTGCAGACTCTCTCTCTCGGCTCAATCGTAATGGCAAGTGGTCCTCGTTATATAACTTTGGCGCGGACCGTACAGAAAATTCCGCTTCGAACAGTTCCTCCATTTTGGCACGGAGACGTTGCTTAACGATGGCTCTGGTACTGTTGCGTGCTTACGAAGATGTTGCCTAGCAAAGGGTGTCTTTGTAGAACCGTTCCCTAGAAGCGGCTGTTTCTGCTGGCTTCAGTTCTTGCATTGAGAAAATATGCCATAATATATTTTTCTTTCTTCGGTGCTGGCCTGTAATTTGCTTTTAGCTACTGTCAAGCATTTCAACAGAGAATCTAACTGAACTACATTTGCCACAAGCCGGGATAGCTCAGTCAGTATAGTGACAAGTTTAGGGCTGAGCGACCAAGCAACAAGAGCGATTCCCCTCCGGTCTCCTATCCAATGTGTACAGGGGGAGGGGGTTCTTTCCCTTAAGGTAGAGCGGCCGGAGCGTGAAGATGAACAGACACCTACATCTAGCGTGGAAGTTGAGACTGCGTGGAGCTACATCTCCACTCCCCCATACATTTTCGTGGTGTGTTTCTTAATTAAGCATAGGAGCGAGCTTTTGTCATTGTCATTATCATCATCATCGTAGTTGTAGCAGTAAACATCTAAAGGCAAGAAGCACTTGGGCCGACAGGACAGGCAGGCACTGTCATCGCCGCTGTGTAGGTAGAGGTATCCCAACGAACCGATCCCCCACACAAGGAATTTAATTCTGACTTATAACAGGACAGAGGGTTTACGCCCTAAAGGCTGATGAGCGAGAAATATTTAAGATGCTTCACACAAACGCCCGGCCGTCGGATGAGGAGAGTTTTGTGGTTCATTTTTGGGCCCATCTTGACGGGGGAGGAGGGGCTTCAGTTCACAGACACACTTCGACTGGGGACGAGACAACAATCTCCATCATGCAAATCAGCATAAATTGCAGTAATGTAAGATAACGACATTTCGGAGTAAAACCTTGCCTCAGTCTTCAGGATAGAACAGTATGTGAAAAGTTCCCTGAAAATGGAGTCAGAAGATTCCTCACAAACACAACACTTCAGATCCTAGAGCACAGCAATAAAATAATTGTCGCCGTCGTTCAGTCCGGACATTCATATCAAACTCCTAAAGTTTACCCTTTTATGAGCCAGTTTAATCCAGCTGTCACATCAGCTTTATAAAACAAAATGTTAAAAATCCATCACACATCAGTACAACGACGAGTCTCTGGCAGGATATCTGCTGTCCTTGGCAACTCCTTCAGTCCCTGCAGACAACGGTGGAGTGATGTATCGGGCCAGGACCTCTTCCTTCTAAACCCCTACCAGCCCAACATCCGTCAGCACCCCACCTCTTGGCACTGCGCACTAGGGGTGCAGGAGACTGACACGGCTTTGACAACTTTCCAGGAATCCCTCAGCTGAAGATTCCTCCAATGGACCCGCTGCTGATCCCTGAGCTCAGCGTGGACCACGCATCTGGGCCTGTGACCATCGACTCCACATTCAGAAACTTGCACATACAAGGCATCACGAACTTCAGAGTCAGGAAAGTGAGGTAAGTGAAGTCAGGAAATCGCCCACGCACAGCCGCGGTCACTCCAGCGAAGTCCGTCAATTCTTTAAATGCGTTTTCATTTTCTCCACAACTTCTTGCTTGAAATACGTGCTTTTCGCTACGATAGATAAGCAACGAGTTCTGTGGCCCACGCAGCCTCGTGTATAATGGGTATCGGGGTCTCTCTCCGGGGGTAAAGCGGCCAGGACGTGATGGTGACCACTCACCTCCATCTCGTGCCTAAGTTAAGCAAGCTGAAGCTATACCTCCACTCCATGGTGTCACGCTTAAGTGATTAAGCACGGAGACAGCTGTACCCCTGCCTTGCCTGAATATTTAGGGAGTTAGGCTCGCAGGTCTCTGCATGAAGCGAGTCACAGCTGGTGCTTAAGCAGACTGCAGTGTGGCCTGCAGCTGGGCGGACAGACACGCGGTGCAACTTCGCTGTCAACAAGCCGAATTCATGCAGGAACCACAATGTCTTGTGGCGTACAGACAATACGAACCCTCCCCAATTTGTTGCGGCTGCCTGACGTGAAACAGAAAACTGCTACCGCTTATATAAGATTCAGGTTTCTATGGTGGTCACTGTTCAGAATAAAACGGGTCTTAAACTAAGAGGGTGGAAGGGTGTGGAGTGGACTTACCTGGTTCGGAATAGATGGCTCTTCTGAATACTGCATTGAACCATCGAGTTCTATAAAAGGCTGGGAATTTCTTGATTAACTCATCCATTACCTGCCTACCAACAAACAGCCTGCTCTTTGGAGCAACTTGTTCTCATAACAAAAAGGTAGTACTTAAATTAAAACAAAGCGCCACATAAAGTAGTAATTGTTGCAAGGTCTGTTACCGACTGTGCCCACAGTACCGACTTGGAGAACTACCGGATGCAATTCGACGTGGCCTTCCCGTACGTACAATCGCATGGAGACTGCGAGATCAACGGCAAGATACTGATGCTGCCAATTTCGGGCAGCGGCGACTGCTGGAATAACTACAGTAAGCACAGTAACCACAGGTGGCACAAACAGCTGTTGAAAGGGGTTATTAAAGTTATATGTGAACCTGCTGTTTTTGACACCATGTAAATTACTTCTTACACATAACTTACACAGGATCCGGGGTAGAGCAGTCTGTATAGCGACTGGCTGCGGGCTGGACGACTGAGTGGTCGGAGTTCGAGCTCCGGTACGGCTCTGGGGCCCATCCGACTTCCTATCCAATGAGTACCGGGGGTAAAGCGGCTGGGGCGTTATGCTGACCACTCACCTCCAGCTAGTGCCGAGGTCAACAAAATGTGGATTTATACATCCACTCCCCCATACGCCTTCAGGGAGTAGTTCTTAAATTCGCTGAGCACAGGGACACTTTACCTTACAGAATTTATATACGAGTAACTCCAGGCTTCTGCGGGCGCCGCCATGCTGTCATTGCTAACTAACAAAACTCACAGATTTGAAACCGAAGCAGGTTCAAGGCCCAAACCTCATCCCCGCAACTGCCTCTCCACACTGACGTGTTCAGTCGTATTTCTCAGTACCTCCAAGGAACTCACAACCCTATATCGTGATTTTCTGGGTGCACAGTCATCACATAGTGACGTCGATCCCTGCGTCATCATTAGAAAGTCGGCTTGAACCAAAATCGCCACAGCGGAGGTCTCGCTGGACACACTGGACCTCTCGGGGTACGTTCTGCGCATACACTAGATCGGTACCAAAGTGTCAGCAGAACCAGGTCCTTCGAAACGTCGGTACCCACTTACTGTAGCCCAGAAGACCACAATATTAATCTCAAGAACTTTCTGAAAGAAATGCACAGGGAACACTGCAACACCGAGGACACTATGCCCCTTCCAATTTAATATCTGCAGTTTATTTTGACGAAAACCATAACTTTGTGCTTACAGCTGGCATCACTGCTATCGGCTTGCTGATTGGTCACAAGGAGTCACGTGACGGTCAGGACTACATGAAAGTTGACGAATTCAAGTTCAGTATTGGCATGAATCATGCTGACATACATTTCAACAACCTGTTCAACGGGAACAAGGAACTGGGTAAGTGAACAGCTTGTTCACGTGGAGCAAACAACCGAGGGACTCATCAAATTCTTCAGCGGGAACAGTGAACTGGGCGAACAAACACATTCTTCAGCGGGAACAGTGAACTGGGCGAACAAACACATTCTTCAGCGGGAACAGCGAACTGGGCGAACAAACACATTCTTCAGCGGGAACAGTGAACTGGGCGAACAAACACATTCTTCAGCGGGAACAGTGAACTGGGCGAACAAACACATTCTTCAGTGGGAACAGTGAACTGTGCGAACAAACAAATTATTCAGCGGGAACAGTGAATTGGGCGAACAAACACATTCTTCAGAGGGAATAAAGAATTGGGCGAACAAACACATTCTTCAGCGGGAACAAATAACTGGGCGAACAAACAAATTATTGAGCGGGAACAGTAAACTTGGCGAAAGAATAAACACTGTACTGAGGCATAAGTGTGACTGAGTCCTTTGAGGTGCTTTGTGCTGGATTCTGAAAAGGGTGAACGGGAAAGAATGTGAAAGGAGGCTATGACATACTATTTAAGGTATAGCATTCGCCTCGCCAGAGTGAGCAGGACAGGCCCACAATCCCCGCTCACCCTGGCACTGTGCCTTGCAGGCGAGTCCATGAACGAGCTCTTCAGCCAGAACTGGGAGGCCGTGTTCCAGGAGCTGAAGCCGCTAGTGGACGAGACCATCAGCGCCATCCTCACGGACGTCGCGCGCAAAGTGTTCGAGCGCTTCCCGTTCGCCGAGCTGTTCCCCGTCAGCTGAGCAAGGTACCACTGTTATTCATCAGACAAAAATAAATAAATCAAAAATAAATATCTTGGGGCAACATCAGGAACGCTCAAAGTAATTACGTAATTTCCCGCAATGAAGGATCCAAGACAATGTAGACAGAATGTACGTATTCAAATACATTAACAAGTTACCACAGCTTCATGAACAAGTCGATGAGTGTCCCGACTCGCTGAGTGCTACATGATGATGATGACTGTCACATCAGTACCAGCGCGGCACTGGTTGCTGATTCAAGGGGCAGCGCCATCATATGTAACAGAAGTCATGGCAACATTAACTTTCCCTGCCTTTCTCCCGCATTCTTTTCCAGTTCCTCCAAAGCTTAAAGCTATCTCCCACGAATAACACGCAAAAACAACCAATCGTAAACCATTTTCTTTATAACGTATACTACATGTCACATATCCACAAAAGAAATACGATACACTATACAAAAGTCTTATCGCTCATTCGTGACTTCTTACATAACTTACGTTGATGCTACCGCAACCCGCAACGACGAATCTCATGATTCCCGAGACGTGACGCCAACGTTTCGAAGAAACTTAGTGATTCCATCTTTGGGAACGAAAAGTATGCAGCAAGCAACAAGCAGAGTTGTTTCTGGCTCGTTGCTTTGACTTACTCTTCGGTCCTGAGGACTGAGGCAATAAATTTCTCCGAAACGTCGGTTAACTTCTGCCAGGCTGCACAATGTCACATACAGGAACACAATCACCGCTGCGAGAACCTTCCGAACTGCTGTAGCGAAACTGTATGCAACTGTGGAAGCAGCTGAGCAGGCAGGTCCGGGGATGGCTCGACCTCGCGGATGTTCCAGGGACTCGTGTCGAAACAAGCCTGCACAACTGATCCAATGCTATGGAGGACTTGCAACAGAGTCCGGACAGTCGATCAGCTAATCAAGAATTTCGTATCTTTCTGCGCAGCCGAAGGGTTTGTTGCTGCGTTTACAGAATCCATAATAGGACAATATCCTGAGCCAGATTAATCCAAACTACAAGCTTAAGGGTCACTGGCTTAGTCATATCTCTGAACTAGTTACAATCAGGTCACTCTATTCCGGGATGTGACGCGGTACGATCTGGTAGATATCAACTTTTCGGAAGGCCTTTCTGCCTCCGTCTTCACGGCACAAGAATAATCGCAGCGGAGAAAGGGAGTTCTGGTTCGCTCTTAGACCCAGTCCCTATCCCCCATTCGGGGTACACCTGACCGTTTTTCCCGTTGTGGCTTACCATTCTACACTCATGCTGGAGGTAACAGGTTCTTCCGAAACGTTTACTGATCATGGTTCTACTGTAGAATGTGCCGAGGATCTGGCCGAGTCCACTCAGATAACGATTTACCTCAGGGCCACAGTTACAGTGAGTGATCCTCTCTCCCGCACGGCAGCTGCAACCACTACCCTTCCACTTCTTCGTATACTTCTCACGCGCTATCCAGAGGACCAGACTACACGGTGTCAAATCCCAGACGACAGTAGTGTGCATAGAGACCCGCTGTGAGAACCCCCGACCAAACAAACATATTTTCAGACAATGAAACTTCTGACAAGCAAACGACCGTCACACACCGAAATGAGACGTCACGTTCAGGCATCATGCGCAGAATTCCGCCGGGCAGTGCACAGCTCAGAGCCATCTGTCTCCAGCGGTGAAAGTCGGCCGGCCGGTGACATTTACGCAAGCGCCGCTTGGCGGATGCGTGCTGCCGGCTGGCCTTGCAGTTAACTATTATGTACCGCCGGCTTTCACGCTAAAACCTCGGCAATTTTCCCGAAGAGTGTATTCCCTACGATTTCACAACAAACAGCGACCATTTCCCCAAACATCTACCAGCTGGTGGTTGTTATGGAGACGTAGTGTTTCTTGTGAGGTACGAACTGACTATGTATATAATAATTATATGAGTTTTAGACTTGCGAGGAGCAACCCGTATGTATGCATGTAGGAGCATTCGAGTGCCTCCACCGGAAGCCCTGCGAGTCGTAGGAGGCGACGAAAAGGGAACCCAGTGCCTGCGGGTGTAACTGTGCCACCCAGTTCCTGGGGGATATAAATAAGGAGGCCTCGCCCTCCAGGATGAAGGAGTTTCGAATCTGAGGAAGTTAAATATGGTCATGAGTCCCGCTGGACTCGGGCACGAGAATGACTGCGCCGGCGAGGTCCAGCAGCAATTGCAAACGATAGACCTGTCCTCTCATCAGGGAGGGCGCCCCATATCAACAAACCCGCAACTCTCTGACAGTAATAAAAACGTGGTCTTGGGCTCCGGATGGGTGCTTGACACCATGACAGACTGGCCGACTGACCGTTGGTAGTGACATAACTCTGACCCTGAGTATTTCCACAGTCAAGTTTGTCCATGGCTCTCCTCGGGCCTGGAGCAAGTGTTGAGTTGGTACCAAACTGTTCGTTGCATTGCTTGCGTCACATGCAGCCCTTCCAACAACGATATCAAGATTCCGCCCATGAGCAGTAACGCCTCTGCTCATGGTAAAGTCAATTTCCTAATCTTCTCCACTTCCCAACGCTTTACCCTCTTTCAGATGTATATCTACAAAAAGAGTGGTCCCTGCTCCCCCCCCACTTTCTCTTATCTCTCAGTCCTCTCCCTTTAAAACGTAGCGTATCTCAATTCTTCCCCCCAAATTTCTCTTCTATCTCTCTGTTCCTCAAGTTTTATGCGTCAATCAGTGAATTAATTTTCATGATCATCCAAGCCATCGCGTTGGTACGTCTTCCACCACATTTCTGTCCATTTCGTGCCTGAAAGGGCTAATACTAGGCTAGGCGGGCTCAGGCCCGGAGCTGACGGGCGAGTTTCCTGTCACCATCCTTCGCGGCTTTTTCAGACGCTCCATCAACATATCGGAATTGATCCTCAGATCAGAGTACATGGCATTCTTTCCACACCTTTCCTGATTCGGTATCTCACTAATCGTTGCGATATTGCCCGGGATATGACCAGCGTCGTTAAGTGAACTACACACGTAAACAATTAGCCTCTTCCTGGTCCATGCGAAAAGTATGCAGAACTGCAGGCCGACTCGGTGTTTGCAGAAGACGAACAAACACGAATAAGGCCGTCCTAAACTAAATATTTACAGATATAATGAATGACGCGGCGCTCGCTTACAGCACACAGATCATCTTGCGACGCATGCGTAAAGGACACGCGCCTAGCAACCCTTCACAGAAGTGAGACTAGTAACCAAAGAGGCAAAACCGTGACAGAGGGGAGAAAGGTTCCCAGGCTCCGCCCGCTGAAAGTGCAGACGTTGTCATGGTTACAAGCACTGGCTTGTGATTTCTCAATTAATGGAGAAAGTCATAATTTGGAACAGGAATTTTGTGACGTTTATGCCATAGGGGTTTAATTTTAATAAATTCAAGTTGGAGGGCTGCGTGAGTAGCATTCAGTAACAACTTATAACTTGAAGGCGGAGGAAAACCGCGATAATCTGTGTCGAGACGGCCGGTCGCAGGACCTTCCGGATGCAGATACTGATTTCCAGCCAGTAGTCCGGCAACTGAGCACTACACAGGTCCCTGAGGTACTGTTGGTTTCTTGATAATTTGAAGCGTATGTCGGGCATAAAAGTACGTCCGCAGTAAAGTGTGTCATATATAACGATCCGATCCGTACCTCACAGGAAACACGTCACGTGGGCCGAATGCAGAGTTCCTGTATGTTAAAGCAGGCGGGGTCGTCCACACACACGACAAGAAGCTGTCAGTCACAAGAGAGTAACATACGTAATCACGGACCCGAACTCCCTGCTCTAGTTCAGAACCCAGAAACGCCTGTGAAGATCGCTGTCGCCGTGTAGTCTGGGTATATCTGCTTCAGTATTGTGGCCCAGAGAATTCATTCCATGCAAGTGGAGTTCAGTGGAGTTGTAATGCGTCGCATCCTATCAGGGGGCAGAGGTCCATGCCGCGGCACTTGCTACACTTTTGCACGCACACAGTTCAGCGAACTTGGCTCAAGAACGCCACAAGTCGGAGCTGCACGCAAGCGCACTTGTTCTCTTACTGACGCCTGCCTTCATCGCCTTGCATCTTAATATTATCCTCCCATCTACGTCTAGATCTTCCAAGTGGTCTCTTCATTGTCACCGTGTATGAGTTCCCGATATCTGTCATGCGCGCTACATGCACCACCGATCTCATCTTTCTCGATTCTGGCATCCTATAGATTCATATGATAAGGCCCTTCACTGCGCAGTTCTCTCACGTCACCCTTCCTCTCCCTTGAAACGTAAATGTAACAGGCCGTCGAGGCTCCCACACTGTCTAGAGTCTAGACGATCGGCTCACAGATGGCGGTGAGGTTGTCAGCCTTACGCGCAGGCCGCCAGTAACCCCCGCAGGAAGATTCCTGGTACACATTTCTGTCAGAGGCTGAGTCCACCCCAAGGCCATAGTGCGGCTGGAAGGATTAGGTCAACTGAGAAATCCATTGACCTCATCGCGAATCGAACCCGCGACCTTCCTGCTTGTAACATAGTGCGTCAACCAACTACGCTCCTCTTCCATAGGGCGAAATATCCCCTCAGCACCGTGTTCTCAACCACCCTCAAGTGAGGATGAGACCAAGTTTCACACCCATACAGAGCCCTGGTCCAGTTACCCCCACCGAAAGAACCGCCGGTATCCCCTGGATAAGAGAAAAGTCTTGCAATTGCCGGTAAACGAACTCCGGCCATCCCAGCTCCACCAACTGAGGTGCGCGAACGGGCCACACAGTGCGCACCTGGCAGACACACGCCGCACCACCCACTCTTGGTCAACACACACGACCTGACAAGGGCGAGGCGGCCTTCACACCAATAGTGTGCATAGATTGGCACACTCCGTGACATCCTTACAGCGTAGCTACAGCAGCAGGATGATGAGTCGATTATGTACGGTTCGGCCACCGCCAGCACAGTCATTCTGGGTTGCGGACCGCGCGAGAACCATGGGCTACATAAGTTCACTGCGACGCAGTGGACATTTAGGGCAAATTCGTTCAACTGCGTAACTACCTTATATCGTGGCCAGGAACTACAGATTCGCCGTAATATTATGTAAAGTTAAAGTATCATACCATGAAGGCGTATGGGGGAGCGGATGTATAGCTTCGCCTTTCTTGACCTCGGTACGCGATCGAGGTGAGTGGCCAGCTTCACGCCCCTGCCGCTTCATTCTGGAGGAAAAGCAAACCCCGTACCCATTGGATAGGAAGTTGGGTGGGCCCCAGAGTCGATCTGGACGCAATGGAGAAGAGAACAATCTTCCACGGCCGGGAATCGAAACCGGGCCGTCTAGCTAGTAGCCCGTCGCTATGTGTGCAACATATAAATGTAGCAGCCCTCCATAGACAGTTCCGGGATTTTCGAAACGAAAAGGAAAAACAAACACTGCAAAATTTCCGCTCCCCTTTCAAGCACCGGGTTCTTTTCGTGATATACGAGTATTTCATGTGTTCTGTGGACAGAGGAGCAAGCACCGGCTGAGAAGTAGGAAGGTTTCACTTCTCACGCGCATACCTAACATACAGAGGGCAAGAGAAATCGATATGTCTCTTTATAAAATGGAAAGCGTTAGAACAGTTGCTTCAGCTAGACACCGACAATAACACAACTATCTTTACTACGCCGTGAACATGCAACAGGAGACACACGAACATACTGTACATAACACGCCAGCAGTTCTGGCAAGCGGATACACTCGGCAAAGTCTCCTGCACTAGCGGCCAACATACATAGCACTTGCTACCATAGTTACAGCGCTACACGCCAGCTGTTCTGTGGCCGGATACACTCGGCAAAGTCTCCTGCACTAGCGGCCAACATACATAGCACTTGCTACCATAGTTACAGCGCTACACGCCAGCTGTTCTGTGGCCGGATACACTCGGCAAAGTCTCCTGCACTAGCGGCCAACATACATAGCACTTGCTACCATAGTTACAGCGCTACACGCCAGCTGTTCTGTGGCCGGATACACTCGGCAAAGTCTCCTGCACTAGCGGCCAACATACATAGCACTTGCTACCATAGTTACAGCGCTACACGCCAGCAGTTCTGTGGCCGGATACACTTGGCAAAGTCTCCTGCACTAGCGGCCAACATACATAGCACTTGCTACCATAGTTACAGCGCTACACGCCAGCAGTTCTGGCAAGCGGATACACTCGGCAGTCTCTCCTGCGCGCGAAATGCGCTAGCGGTCAAGATTTCCGACTCTACACGCCTCTGCGCGCTGCATGGAGCCTGTTTCTTCTTGCGAAGCGAATGCTCAAGATATTTCCACTAAGTTTTTGAACTTTGAGGTTCACTGCCATTTTCACAGAGGCATTATACTTAAACCCATCACATTCCAATTTCGGCAAAAAAAAATCGGACACTTTACACAAAGACCTGCGCGCATCCCCAGTGTAACTCAGTGTTTATAGGGGCGAACAAATATTTCATATAGACACTGTAGAGACAAAATGAAACATTTACGACCAAATTCTTTCTCGGTCAAATCTAACGGTTTCCTGCATATATAAACAGAAAGGAAGTGAAGTGACCTAACTTCCTTCCATCGTCAGGATATGAAGATGCTCCACATCGGTGCACCCGCCCATTTCCCAGGATGCAGAACCGTCGCCAGTGCAGACTCTTGATGCTACCTCCGAGACATCGGCAGCACTTTACACAAACAAGGAGGGGGGCTCAGTTTTACAGGCCTGCGAATATACCCAGCGAAGTTGACCCACAAAGTGTGCTGTACGCAAGGGGGCACTCACTTTCATCTACCTGCCCCCTCCCCCTCCGCGCGCCGCCTTGCCTATACGTGCCGGGGCGGTGAGGCTCTGGGACTCCAGTCGGCATCCTGACCTGGAAGCTGCAAGCTGAGCTGCACGAGCCGCGGCACTTGGGCGACTGTCAGCTTCACAAGTAGGAGTCTGCTCCTCTTACTTACTTACTTACTTACTTACTTATTCTGCTTGCAGCATTGTGACTCAGTGAGCAGAGTTAAGTGTTGTGACGAGGCGCACATGTGGCAGATCGGAATTATGCACAAAATTCTAGACGGAAACCTGTAGGAAAGAGCCTATTTGGGAGAACTAGCCGTGGAAGGGAGGATAATATTGAAACATGGAGCGTGAAGACAACGATATGACTCATTTCAGAATTACAGTTTTCTGGGATGTGAGGCCGTGTGCATTGGTAGCTCGGTACCCACCTTTTGAGGAAACGTATTGCTTCCATCCACAGGGTGAACTAGTACCTAAGAAACATTGGTACGTATCTGCCAAACTACACGGCGTCACACTACAGAACACTAACTTTCACAGTCAAATCCCATGGATTCATCTGACACAGGATAGGGACCAGTGGTGGGATTTTGTGCACACGGTAATGAACACTGGGGTTCTTGATTAGGTGAGCGACTGACAGGTTCTCAAGAACTCTGCTCCATGAAACATACAACTGTATTACAGACACCGATGGGCGCAACGGGGGGGAGGGACAGTTTAGTTCGGAAACAGCCAGAAGATGCGCTCTAGGCTTACAAATTTAAGTTCAAGTTGTGTTTTCTGGGAACTAACGCCGTGTAGTCAGGGGAAAGCCGACCGACGTTTCGAAAGAACATATTGTCATCATACACGGGGGTCGAATATAAGTGAAAGAAGGAAACCATGAAGATGGATGTCGTCCTCCGAAACGTCGGTCGACATCCACAGGACTATACGGCGTTACAAACCAGAGAATACAAATCTTCACGGTCACCGCTGTGGCAACTTCAGACTGTACATTACATTCAGGACGTTTGGCATGCCGCGCAGCGTCCTACACAGAAGAGCGTTTCCGTTCCCATTTACCGCTATTTTCAATTTGATTTTATTTTTCTGCCGTTGCCTATGCAGAGACAGTTTCGGGAACACCCGGCCTATCGCGCGGCGCCGCCAAAGTACCCGCTGGAGAAACCAACACGAAGTGTTGCCAACTATACGTCACAAAATTGCACGAGTCTACTCGCTGTATGCATTAAATTCATACGATTCGTTACATTACGAAGGGAGCGTGCGCACACCAGGAGCCGGAGGTGACGTGAGACCCACCGTCACACATAAACTACGGGGTTCGATTCCTGGCAAGGGGTACAGGTATGCTAGCGGCTAGAGCGCGAATGTGACACGTCACGCCCACAGAGTGCCGGGCTATGTCTCCGCGAGAATGCGATAGAGCGCTAGAACCCCACCACGCAGGAGGCAGCTGTCACTGAAACTCGGGTACAGGGTTCGCATCCGGGTGTGTCCATGCAGCCTTCACTGAGTTGCAGTAAGCAAGAGCCGGAGATTGGCTTGTTATCACGAACATTCCGGACGCATTGGCTTTCCGTGGAGAAATCGCTGGTACGTATATAGCACAGTGGTTGCTATATGTACCACTTGCTTTAACATTAAAATCTCTGCATTCTGCCCACAGAGTGTATCTGTGTTCCGTATGGCTCTCACAGTAAACAGCAGCTGTTTCCCTAAACAGCATTAACCGGTTGGGCTTTGTAGCGGAGACGTAATGTTTCCTGTGAGGTACGGACTGAACATACTAAAACTCTGCATTCTGCCCACAGAGTGTATCTGTGTGTTCCGTATGGCTCTCACAGTAAACAGCATTAAGCGATTGGGCTTTGTAAAGGGGATGCGGTGTGTCTTCTATGAGGTGGGATCTAGGACACAGATAGAAGACGAGGGAAAACGCAAAATGTTTTGCAGACAATCCACCCTGATAAAAACCTTGATAGGTGATGAGTCACCATCCCCCAATGGTGATAAATTCCAATGAAGCTCCAACATTTGTGCTTCGTCACAGGTGTTACTTAAGTGATCAAAGCAAGAATATGAGTTGGGCGGGACATGTTGCATGCATGGGAGATACGAAAAACATGCATAATTTCGGCTGAAAATCCTAAACGGGTGAGACGGCTTGAAACATGTAAATGTAAATGGAAGGATGGCATTAAAAAGGATCTTAAAGAAACAAGATAAGAGGATATGGATTGGATTCATCTAGCTCAGGACACACCAGTGGCCAGATCTTGTGAGCACATAAGGGAGTTCCGGGTTCCACAAAAGGCGGAGGTTTTCTTCAGCAGCTGACCGACTATCAGCAGCCTCTCAGCGGACTGCAGTGAGTTTGTATGTGTTGCAGATTGCTACGCAAGCGTGGGCGGCAACAGCATGGCGCGACTTACTCCACTAGCAACATCCGTGCTGCTCCTGGCAACTGTGTCACTTGTTGCGGCAGCTTCGCAACAAATACGTGAGTAGCACTGTTGTTGACATAGTCAAGGGACGTTACAGTGAGTAGCACTGTTGTTGACATAGTCAAGGGAACGTCACAAACAGTGAGTAGCACTGTTGCTGACACAGTCAAGGGAACGTCACAAACAGTGAGCAGCACTGTTGCTGACACAGTCAAGGGAACGTCACAAACAGTGAGCAGCACTGTTGCTAACACAGTCAAGGGAACGTCACAAACAGTGAGCAGCACTGTTGCTGACACAGTCAAGGGAACGTCACAAACAGTGAGCAGCACTGTTACCGACACAGTCAAGGAAACGTCACAAACAGTGAGTAGCACTGTTGCTGACACAGTCAAGGGAACGTCACAAACAGTGAGCAGCACTGTTGCTGACACATGGGAACATGACACTACAGACACTGACTTACGTGAGCCGCCGCTTGCTTCTGACAGAAGCAAGGGAACTGGCCGTTTAAGTTCAGTCTCCGGGATGTGACGCCTCGCTGTTTGTAGAGGTACCACCGTTTCGGAGGAACCTGCTCTGTATATTTCCACATAGAGGATCCAGCAAAATTTCTCAGGCAAGTTGGTACGTATCTAACAAACTAAACGGCGGCACATGCAAAAAAGAACGCTATCTTGTCATTCACGATAGAGATATTTTCGGGTATCGCAACGTGACGACGTTTCGGGAGCTACCTGACCAGCTGTGTAATTAGATAAATCCCCAGAACTCCGCACATTATAAAAATCACTGTCTTCAGGGATGTGGTGCCGTGTAGTCTGGCAAGAATTTATTAGCATTTCGGGTCGAAGAGTAAACCATGTGAAAAGACAGTAAGTTTAAGAGTCACTGTGCTTGCCTGAGTCTGTATATTAATCCTAAATGTCGATAAACGTCTACCAGACTACGCGGTGTCACAGACATACATTGTCGCCGCTGTGAGAAATTAGCTCAACACGTCTGCTACAGGTTTCGCAACTTCCCTGCTTATTCGCCAGTTTGCAGGACTAGGACACTCAAACACGCAAGTGCTGACAGGCACTCAGCGGTCGCGTTTGCGCAACAGTGCGCAGTGTGCAGTCGTGTTTGCCTTGCACATCCCTCTTCAAGGCCTGTTTGTTCAAGCCGGTATAGCGACTGCCTACGGGCTGGAAGACCGAGGGGTCGGAGTTCGAGTCCGGGTAGGGTCAAGAATTTTTCTTCTCCATATCGGCCAGACCGAATCTGGGGTACACCCAACCTCCTATACAATGGGTACCGGGTGGCTTTCTCCGGGGGTAAAGCGGCCGGGGCGTAAAGCTGACCACTCACCTCCAACTAGTGTCGAGGTCTAGAAAATGTGGATCTATACATGCACTACCCCATACGCCTTCATGGCGTAGTGCTTAATTAGTTAAGCACAGGGACAACTTTACCTTCATCTTTTACCACTGTGATTGCGTCATCTGTGGGAGCCTTCGGACGGCGAGCTCAGGGGAGGACTGGGGCTAAGAGCGAACCAATGGGAGTAGGTATAAGCCTATATCACTGACCGTCTTGCCCCTGTAGCCCACTCTTCCACCCTAAAGTGGGGGGAGGGGCAGCAGATTCTACAAAATGCTAGAAACTTTCTTACCAGACTACACGGCAGCACATCCCAGATGATAGCAGTATTCATAATGACAGGTGTGCGAATGGCTAACAATACGGGGCGCGAGTCACGTGACTGCGTCTCCTGCATAAGGAGCGCCCTGAGCACGCATGCGCAGGGCCACGAGCAGCCGTAATGCCGTGTGCACTGCCGCAGGCAACCCTGCGATCACGTGACATGCAGTTGTGCACAGTAGGTCAATGATTCAGAAATTTCATGTACCCAGTGGTAACTATAGTTACCATCTGCTTTAACAGATAAATATGCGTACTTTGTCCACGCACAGTGCTTATGTGTTCCGTGTGGTCCCTTAAAAACCATTACCGGGCTGGTTGTTTCTACGGATGCCGAGTGTTGTCCGTCAGATACGAACTGTGGAGAGCAGAGAAATCTCTTGCTTGCGTCGGGAATCGAATCCCGAGTCACAGTTCATACAGCCCATAGCCGAATCGCTGTTCTGGCTCCAGGACGTTGTCAATATAGCGTGGAATGGTAAATTGGAAATTATGCGACAGGAAGTGGTCGTGGCCTGAAAGAATCACTATCCCAGCATTTACCTGCAATCCGTGAGGAAGAAACGAGAGGAACATGAGTCAAGTGTCACGGCCAAGATTTGAACCATGTACCCCTCACTGAACTCAAGATCGGTCGGAACGCCGGCAATCCTCACTGTGCAGGCATGTTACCTTGGTGACGTTGCGACGGCTTCCTTCCAAATCCTCTCCAATTCATCATATAGTTTCGATCCTAACAACCGTAGCATAACCACGCCTCTACATATCTGCATATATTTCGCAAACTCGCGGGCTGAATGAGGCCACGAGTTCGCCAGCAGCCTAACAGGGGGCTGCACTGCCGACTGTTCCCTTTCACTCGGCGGCGCGAGGTCACCGAACCAAGCACACTTTCTTCTCTCGTGAAACTCTCGCCACTCACGAGAGAAAGTTACAAGAGGGGAGTGGAACTGCAAAGAAGATGGACAGCCGCCGCCTTTTGTCATTGCGCAGGTTCGCAGAAGCCCGCGTGATGCGTCGCGCTCTGGCTGCATTGCCAGTTACACTTTCTGGGCTCCCCCTCACGAGGGTGTATAACACTAAGAATCACTCTTGTCCATCGTCCGGTATTCTAAAAGCTAAAGAAAACAGAACGCTTCGGAAACTGGATCTGTTGCCGTCCTCAGGTGTGATCTCCAGTGATTGAGGTTAGCTCTCTGCAAGGGGTCTCCCTCCTTCCCCTGAGGATTGAAACAGACCCGCTCTCCGAAAAGCTGTGTTCTCCAGTTTTCAGAATAACAGACGATGAACAAAGTCCAATAAAACCAGTAATTCCGAGCGAAAAAGTTGTTTCGGGGGTGCCGTCTCTATGTATGCTGCAGGAGTGTAAGCATGTGGACATCTGTAGCTGTCTGCCCATCACAGTTTTGTATCCGTTGTACACGAAGACGCCAGCGCCCCCTCCCATAAAAACAAAATGGCAACTTTCTCGACAACGGCTATGGGGATTCTGATTACATTTCAGCAAGTTACGGAGACCGCCTCCATAAACAGTATGAACAGGCATCAGGCCGGCGCTGGGGCCCGCCCAGCCACTAGAGCAATGGACGTCAAGGGCTTTCTCTCTGGGGTTAAAGCAGTCGGAACGTGAAGGTGAACATTCAGCTCCGTCTACTTTTTATCTACTGTGACAGTCCAAACCTGTTGAATTTTCCCGTGGACGCTAGTGTCCTCTTTAGCCATTTCGGAAGGGTGACAGGTTTACTGGCGAGGTATGACTTGTTTTTCCTATCTGCAAGCAAACAACTTCCTTGTTTTTGTTTACATGCAGTTTGACTGACCGGAAGGGGAGAAGTCACCACGGGAGGCAAGTCTGTAGCTTTCCGAAGATGTGAATTTTGTTTCGTTGACGTGCGTAACAGGACCCTAAACTAAAGAATATAACCGCTCTCACGTGTGGGGGTCCGAGTTCTACATCTTGTTACCAAGTCGTTATGTGATTGCCTGATGACTTTGGCTAGTTAAAAGCAATCAAATGGAGACGAATTCTTGTTAATTCAAAGCCTTTCGGGGACGAAGTGACGCCCCCCACCCCAAGATACCACAGACGTGGTTGAGTGCGCTCCTCACGTTTCTCTAAAATTCCCAGCCCTTCATTTTGGAACGCCAAATTTTGATAATATTAAAGGGTCATACTACTCCTTGCTTGCGAAAGCACTTGCAAAGTTTCACCTTCGGGCAAATAAGCAGTTCATGGACAGTGAAAGTTGTGTAGGGGCACTTGACTGGCTTCCGAGTGCAGCTATCGGTTGCCCCAGTTTTTGCCGTGACACGAACCTCAGAGGAGCCGGCATATAAGTACAAAGAAAGAAGGGGGGACGGTGACACTAACCGTCTCTCTCTACACCGTTTGTTTCTTTGTGTATTCAGTCAGAAAGAAAAAGGAAACAGAAGAGGGCACCTGAAAAAGGCAGATGTAGATGGACGGTAACATTAAAATAAATCTCAAGTGTGGCGTGAGTGTATTAATTGGATTCATCAGGCTCAAGACACGGATCAGTGGGTTACCGAGTTTCTGAACGTAGCTAACTGTCTGGTATTGGGAACAACAAAAGTGCTTCGACAACAGGATTTGTTCCTGCCCTCAGATGAAAAGATACATGTGTAGCACAAGTGGAAACAGATCTTGTTCCTGAGGCGTTGACTTCTCCAGAAACGCAGGAGGTACTAACATCTACTAACCACTGGGCTTAAAGTGTTAATGATAATCAGTGGATCGGTTCTCGGGCTCTTCAGACACGCTGAGTATCTGTGACAACCACGAGTAACGTTCAGGAGTGAACAGATGCCAACAGACACAGACAGCCAGGCGTATCCCTGCCTCGAACTGTTGAGTGCCATGAATTGCAAACACTCAAAAGATAGCTATGTACTTATTCAGTTAATCAAACATTTAAAGCACGCCGGTAACTAACTAACCACCAGTTCGCAGACCTTGGAGGCTGGCTGGCCGTCGCAAGGGCACAGTTACATGACAGTCTTGTTGCACTTGTTGCCGTCCGTAAACAGAGGACTCACCTCGCCACAATGCAACATTCAGGCAACATGTCTATGCCCCTCTCGCGCCCGGATGGTAGGTTGACTGACGATGATATGTGAGCTGGAGAGGATGTGGAAGGAAGCGGTCGCGGTTTGACAGAACCACGAGAAAGCTCGGTCAGGTTGACCGCTCATGTGACCGGTATTCGAACCGAGCACCTCCCAAATATAAGTGTAGAGCGGTATCGCCAGGCTAGCCTTCTCGGTGGGAACTCATGAGACTGCATGAATACGCTGAAGGATGTTCCACGTTTCGGCAGACACTGCAGCTGCCGTCTTCAGTGTTAATGTTTTTGGAGGGTTGTGGGAGCTGTAGGTCTCGGAGAAGGTTTCATATCGGACAGCTGCCCGCTCCAATCGCGGCCTCTCAGCCATCGCCCACCGTCACGGGTATACAAGAAACTGCAGTCCCTCCAAACTCGCAAACGATAAGTCTTCGGTTCGAATCTCGGCCTGGAGGCCGGCTTTGGAGGATTTCCCGAGTTCCTCCAGGTACCTCTGTCAGACTGTGACCGCTTCTTTCCGAATCCTTTCTGATCCCTAACTCATTAGTCATCCTACCCTTCGACGCTACGTAATATAGAAGCGGACCCAGAGGAGCAAACACGCTGATTGAAGTGTTTGCCCACATACATTTGTGTTTGTGTTGCAGTAAGTGCACCTCAAGGTCGGGCAGTGATGTAACCGAAACCACAAGGAGGCGACCGGAGGAGTCAACACGGAGTTGCCAATATCCGGCTGGCTTCTGTATCAGACTCAGAAGTTTCGTGGGAACACTATGTTACAAGCCGGAAGGTCGCGGTTCGACTGGATTTTTCAATTGACCTGGTCCTTCCAGCCGCACTGTGGCCCTGGCGTCGACTCAGCCTCTCACAGAAACGAGTACCAGGAATCTTCCGGGGGGTAAAGCTCGGGCGGCGCGTAAGGCTGACCTCACCGCCATCTGTGGGCCGACGTCTTAGCTTTTCTGTTGAGGGGCTCTGCACTGTGACGTCGATATGGGAGGTCATTACTTCACTGCTGCATAATGTTAGAGAGGTCAACGGATACACCGGCTGCATTCCGAGATCGTCAGATAGGCTGGAGCCGGCCCAAGCAGGAAGAGGCGCGTTCCAGTTAACAGCCAGAGTTTTAATCACTTGTGGCCGGACCCACGCGGCTGTAAGAGGCACAGACAGAAGAGTAAGAAACACTGAGGGCGAAACAGGAGGGAAAAGAGAACAGAAGAGAAGAGAAACATCCTTTGTGTTTAGCCACCGGCGCTGTCAGTAGGAACCGGAGGACCTCAGTAAGGAGAGTCGATGTGACCGGGGACAGACGGACAGACTCAGCAGACACTGTTTCAGTCTGTTTCCGTGGGGAATTCTGTTGCATAAACTTTTCTCGTAATTCTTCCCAGGGAAGACGTTTCCTCGTTACATAAGCAGTTACGTAAGCTAATGGTAGGTCACCTCTTCACTTCACGCTAGAGGCAACGTCGCCTGTTCCGGATTCACTGACCGCATATTCAGCTCGGTCGGTATAGCGATTAGACTTTCGGTTTGACAACCAATAAACCGCAGATGACACAACGTCTAGGGGCGCTGCGACGCCCAGCCCTACCGCCGTCCCAACACGGCTGGAATTATCCTGCTCTGGCAAACAGAATATTCGGTTCTCAGGAATAAGCCATTTATTCGATCGTAAAGCGTCATTATGGCGTAACGGGACACATGTCGAATCACAGACAGAACTGTTGGATGTGATACTGTGCTGCGTGGTCAGGGCCAGCGCACGCCTCACAGAGGAACGTGAGATGTGTACTGAGAAATGGTGGAATGGTGATTACCAGGGGAAAACCGAAAAGCCAACGCCGTAGTACAAGTGTCAGCGCTCCTACTTCAAATTTGGCAGATCCTGGGTTCAGATCTCGTCGCGGATACCAACTATCCTGACTGAGGCTTTTCATGGTTTCCCTCAGGAACTCCACGGACGTACCGGGATAGTTTGAAATTATTCCACGACCGCGCCCTTCAAAATGCCTCCTAATTCTTTATTCACTCATCATCCGATCTTGCGCAGAGCGTGGTTGCACGAACCACACACCATCGAGACGCGCATGCGCCAAATTAATGCTGTACAGTACACCTATCTTCCAGGCTGCCTACACATCTACCCAGCTAATTAACAAACCGACTAACACGTTATCTGATCTGTTTCTCTGACGTTACCAACCGAAGATTCATAACCTCGCCAACAAAAGCCATTTCGACATGTCCCTTGTATTCGGAAGGTCCTGTGATCGATCCCTCTGTCCGGGGTACCGATTTCACTCAATCCTTCACTCCGAATTCCGATATGGTACTCTGAAACCGGCCACGACCTAATGCTTAATGATTTGCAGTTTATATAACATCGTCACTGAATTCCAATCGAGAAATAGTGTCAACTCATGCCACCAGACTGCACACGTGTCTGTAGTATCACTTGACCTGCTGGACCTGCCGGGGGCGGGGGTGAAGCTGTAACAGCGGAGATGTAACGTGTCTCCTGTGAGGTACAAACTGTATCTTTATATATACATATGTACGTACACATACAGACACACGCTCCTCGTCAGATAGTGACGTCGGTCATTGTGTCATCATCTGCTCTCAGCCATGCCGGAGATCTGGCTGCCTACACGGAAACAGTACATGTGTTTCGTCAGGCCCTCCGGGCCATAACCGCTCCCTTCCAGATCCTCTCCAATTCATCAGTGATCACCCGACGTGACACAATCCCAATCTTGTAACCCTCTGTGTTCTGGTTCCAGCACCCTACGTCAAACAATGCCGGGAAGGAGACCCCAAGATCGTGGACTGCATCACTGGAGCCCTTCACCACCTCCGCCCCTACCTCTCGAAAGGTAAGCCCCGCCCGCTACTGATGACGCGACCCGAGCGCAGCTGCGTCTCCACTCTGCGCCCCACTAAGGTACGAGCGTCCGTCGCGCAAGTTCCAGACAGCTTTACCCCACTGTGTACCCAGCCAAGTGCAGGGTCAATGTGATGCCCCCTCACCTGGGCACCACTGACATAAACCTATTGTGGCGTAGAGATTGGTTGCTAAGCGGCGACTCTGTAGCAGTGACAGTTTCTGGGCAACGGCTCGGTAAACACGTTCCCGCTGCAACGAATACGCACGCAACAATAGAGTTACTGTTAGAAACGGGATGTTTTCTATGTGGTTCGTGCCGAATAAACAGAGCAGTTGGAGCAATGAGTTCAGTTGTGAGTAGCATGAGGACATAGGCGGACAGATCTCCACTGCTGAGAGGTGCTTACGAGCAACGCCTAGGGAAGAATATAAGAGGCTGGGGAAGACGCAGCGTGTAGTGTGGAGATCAGCTTTAGTGTTAAACAGGTAGTTATTTGTAGTTCCGAGTCCTGTGTATAAGTGGCCAATACATCCAAACCCCGTCTATAGTCACACCCCTAAAACGTGACAATATCTGTTTCCTGTCTTTGCCGAAGTGATGAGGCTATCAGATTGTGTAGTGAGTTGTGTGGGCCCCAGAGCCAGTCTGGATGATGTCGAGAAGTCCAACCGAGAGTCTAGTGGTCACTGTACCGACTGAGCTAGCCCGGTTCCCATCACCGCGCTGCCGTGTTCCGCACGCTTGTCACGTGTTGCACTCGTGTTCCAGGTATCCCAGAGATCGAGATGCCCTCTGTGGAGCCCTTCAGAATGGACGAATTGTCCCTCTCACTGACCACAGGGCCCAACGGCTATAAGGTGACCCTCAGAGACCTGGACATCTACGGAGCCAGCAACTTCACAGTGTCCGACCTCAAGTGAGTGCCTGTCGCCACAGCAACTGGGGGGGGGGGTGAGACCAGGTAGTGCCCGCTCGTACGTCTGGCCGAGGTACGTCTTACAGAGGGTAAAGCGTTGGGAAGTTATAAGCAGCTGAAATAACCTGAGCAGCGGCTTCAATGTGGGAAAGGCTGCGTTAGAGTGAAGTTTTGACTAACAGCCACGCTAGGGCGAGGACCACAAGTGAAGCATGCAGTGCAATGTAGACTTCGGGGAAGTCAAAGTCAAATTACTTTACAACAGGCGGTTTACCGCCAAACAATTTGTCTTGATACTAAGCCCCTTGACGATCACGACCAGGGATCTATTCAGTTGAACCCTTACGATAATAGTCCTTACGCAACATCCTCTCAGACGAGAAGGCGGGTTTGTCTCTTATAAATATGCTAGTCCTTTCGTCAAGTGTACGTATGGCACACACAGCGTGTTACTGAAAGTTCTTCCTCTGTCAGCACACGCTTTGCGAAGCAGATCATGCTTACCTTACGTATCTTATGCTACAACGGCAGCCTAGTCACTTGAACAGTCGTAGCCTTGAACGCCGTTAAGTTTAGGCTTCTTATATTTCAGAATGTGGGAAAATTTCATCCAAATAAATGATAAAAGATTCCGTTCGTACCTCACAGGAAACCATAAAGAAGGGCACTCGGTTAATTTTACGTACGGAATTAATTTCTGTTTACAGTGGGAATAATACAAACATTTCGTACATTTCTCTCTTCTGATATATGGCAATGTAGCCCGATGGGTCAATTAACGTTTTGGTGGAATATATCGCCTCCATCTTCAGAGTTGAAAAGTAAGGCAAGCATGAAGCAGAAGCAAGCAGAGCAGAACTTGGCTATATTTTTTGACCCTGAATATGGAGGTAATGTGTTCTTCCGAAGCGTCCGTTGGCTTCTACCTGACTACGCGATGATATAGCTCAGAAGCCTGAAATCCAATGGGAACACACTCTACCAGCAGCGCACACAATTTTGTGCGTTACATCAAGCATATCTCTATGCATATCTGCATAGCCAAGGTTCGATTCTCCGTGCGGGCAAGAGATTTTCCTCTTACCTACAGCGTCCAAACCGGATCTTAAGCCCACCCAGCGGCCGGAGCGTGAAGCTGATCACTCACCTCCACTCCCCCAGTGGCACAACGCAGATAACCAAGTGCTGACTGCCCGCAGGTTGAGCCACGGCACTGCGCCGTTTGAGGCGCACATCAAGATCCCAGAGCTGAAGATCAACGCGCGTTACACGAGCAGCGGCGTGCTCATCATCCTGCCGGCCAGCGGCCAGGGCACCTTCCACTCCACGCTCGGTACGTAGCATCTGCTGACGATGTTAGTGGCCTGTTGCTAGGCGACAGAGAGCAAAGTGTTGAGACGAACTATGGTGTGTTGCCAGGCGACATCATCGCCACAGTTCAGGGCACGATCAGCTCGCATCAGAGGCAGGGTCGCGACTACCTCCACGTCGACACACTCAACGTCGACCTGGACATCAAGACAGTGCGGATGCTCGTCAAGAAGGTCTTCAACAACAACAGGATACTCAGTAAGTACTGCAAGGCAGTAGCCCTGAACCCTTTCTTCAGTTCCGCCTGAGGGTGAAATAACATGCAAGCCATTTATTGCAGCGGAGGCGACGAACCTGTTTCTGAGGGAGAACGGGCACGAGGTGCTGAAGGCGATGATGCCGCAGCTGCGGCTGAAGCTGTCCGAAGTGTTCAAGGGGATCGCCAACCAGCTGCTCACTCACGTCCCTACAGACACGCTTCTCCTGCCCGCGAACCTGTGAGCAGCGGCTCAGCACACGTCGCTATTTGCACTTTGTTCAGTACATAAAGAGTTCAGCGAAGGAGCAATAAACGTGTTTCAATTAAAATCTATTCATTTTATGGGGGAATTATGAACTTGTGACGCATATGCAATGTCAGCCAAGGACGTTTAAAATTCAGGCAACCGGAACACATGAACAAGTCGAATTTATGTAAAGTATCGCTGAACTTAATTAAGCACCATGCCATGGAGGTGCAGCTCCACCATTCTCAACGTCGGCACTAGATGGGGTATGGTCAGATCCCCCCCCCGCCGGGAAAACAACCCCCTGGTGTCCACCGTATAGGAGGTTGCATGCGCCCCAGAGTCTGAAGTTACGGCGATGAATCCGTAGCCTCTGTCTGGATTCGAACTCCAATTCCTCGGTCTCCCGACCCACAGCCTAATTACTCTACCGACCGAGCTACTGAGGCCCCAAATAAAAATTATGTTCATGGCTAAATTACGCAAGGCATAAATTGCAGCAATGCTCGCCCTTACTCTGTTCGCGTAGTGCAGAGCTCCGAGGGAAGACTCCAGATGGCTCTGTGGTCTCTAGTTTTGACTGCAAGTGCATTAAAGCAAAACGTTCCGCCATATGAAGCTTGTGTATTAACGCACCGGCCCAGAATTGTATCCGGGAGGCACTCGGTTCGAATCTCAGCCTCAACATCGGATATCTAGACTGAAATTGTTCGTGGTTTTCCTCGGGGCCCCTCCAAGCAAATGCCGAGATCCTCTTAGGTAACCAGTCACGTGACGGCGCCCCAAGTGGCCCAAGGAAATGCACGTCTGGGACCCAATATCTGTGTACACGTGCACGTATGAAATTTGGGTCCCTGGGTCCTAACACCCCGAACTGTACAGTGTCACACGCCGCTGTGAGAACCTCATGTTCGACACAGACTGGGGCCTGAGCGTGGGGGACAGCAAGTGCCAGGAGGAACTTCACACGTTCCGGTGATCAGTAAGAGATATAGACCACTGAGAGGAACGTGCTGCCTTCATCTTCAGGGCTGAAAACTATTAGGATGTTGAAATGAGGGGGGATGAGGTGCATTGGTTATGTAACACGCATGGGAGAGCTCAGAAATGCACGCAGAAATCTGGTAGGAAAACATGAAAGGAAGAGACCACTTGCGATACCTAACATACAAGGTAAGATAATATTAAAATGGATCGTTGAGGGACAGTATGGGATGATGTGAATTGATTCATCTGCGTGCTGTTGTGCACACGGCAATGAACATTCGGTTTTTTATTGCTAGTGGGGTGGGACTAAATCCCTTGTACTGCGGCCACTTCTGGCCTATTGTACCAGCCCCAGATGATAGGTGAGGGTGATTGTGGAGCAATTGGTGGAATGAAGATTGGCAAGGGAAACCGAAGTACTCGGAGAAAACCTGCCCCAGCGTCACTTTGCCCACCACAAATCCCACTTGACCAGACCCGGGATCGAACCTGGTCCACCCAACATTTGGGTTATGTAAATGTCGAGCTGAGAGAGTGTCAGTTTCTGCGGAACCCATCCCACTTCAGGGACCTGTTTTACCGACCGCTCAGGCTGGCGTCTCGCTGCTCTGAACAGAGAGCCACCGCGAGTCACGAAGACAGTATCGAGGACAATGGACCCGCGCTGCTGCCTGCAAACGACCCGCATTAACGCTTATGGACTACAAAAAGGCCCAGCACCACTCTTTACGGAGGCCCAGTTGGGAAACCTCACATAGAAACTCAGAAGGCAAACGCGAGCAGAGTGGGGACCGGCGCGCAGGCACTGCACACGCCATTCTGTTTTGCGTCCACCGCGCGCTGACATCTCACAGACAAACTCTTAAATACAGCAAACCCTCGCTAATCCGGATTTTTTTGTTTNGGGGGGGGGGGTGTCATGCGGATTAATGAGGCAAAAGGTAGCCTTAAAAGACAGAAAAATTAGAACACATATAAATGCGAAGTTTGTTGATATAAGAAGTGCTGATGGAAGTAAATAAATAAAAATATGTAACTGTAGAGCCTTTATTTAAAAACTACAAAAAGGCAGTACATGTATCCACCGATAGAAGACTCAGAAGCTGTATTTGTTTCTGAACGTAATGATGCAAGTCTGAAGAGATTGTCAAGTTCTGTCTGAACAGACAAGTGGCTCATCTGCCTGCCTAAATGCCAAGTATGTATTCAACTGTGAACAGCGTTTCTCATACAGCGATCCGGATTAGCGAGGGTTTGCTGTACGGGACATGAAGTAAATACGCCGGAACCTTGAGGCGAGGGGCTACCAACAACCAAGTTTTCGTATTCAGGAGGGCTTCAGAACGTGCAAAGTCGAGATAGGTTGCTCCCCCCCACCAAAGCACTGCCTCACACATTGGCTATTCGGCTACCAACATTTCAGAGGCACAAGCAAAATGTTGGCAACCATCTTCAGGGTGTGAAACACAATCTCAGACGCGCCGCGGTCTGTTCCCAGTGTGGCTGCTCCAAATGTCTCAACATCCACACCTCGGGTTCGATTTCGTTGCGCCTTACCCATTCTGAAAGGCTGGACATTGAGGGGGGGGGGCGGTTGCAAACAATTTTTGTGGCGGGAACACAGTATGTGACGTTAACTGATACAATTCACGTATGAAGACGTTGCAGGGACGTGACGCGGGACAGGTAGCGACACCGGAAGTTGTCCGTCAAACTGTGTGTCCGCCGGTGAGAGTTAATGCTCATGAACTTACTTGGCAAAATTTCAGATCGATTGACGTCAGTTCTGAAGTACATATTCTACTGTTACAAGCCACTGCGCCGTGGCCTGGCGCGGCTCACCTGACAGAGGGAACACAAAATTACCCCCCGTTGCTGCCGACGGTTCGCCTTGCAGCAGCACCCACGCTGCGTCCCACCTCGCTGACCGATTCGCCGCCAAATGAAATGTGACGTCATGCAGACTGGTAGATCGGTACCAACTTTTTGGAGGAACTTGCTGCACTTATCTACATACTGACCTGAAGACGGCTGCAGCAATATCCTTAGAAACGTAGCTAACGGCCTAACAGTCTACACGGTGTCACATCCCAGAAGAACACAAATCCTAAAAACATAATATTCGTTTTCAAACACAAGGATTCACTGAGCGCTGCATGGACGCCCCAATGTCCAGTTGTTCTATAAGCTGGTCTTTCCATCAAATTCTAGGTCTTCCCGTGTCCGTCGCTCTTTCAGGGATATGTATGTATGTTAACATTCCGAAACAACAAGCTCACTAGTGAACAGGGAACTGCAGAATATTCTGGGGGTTCTACCGATTTCTCGGCTTAAGGAAAATTGACTAATTCATGGTCACATTCGAAAAAAGAAAAAAGATAATGCTAACCCTGTAACACGCAGCGGAGGCCCACAGGGCTGTGACACGTCGAGGCTCCCACATTTTCTAGACAATCGGCTCACAGATGTCGATGAGTTTGTCAGCCTTACGCGCCAGCCGCCTTTTACCCCCCAGGAAGATTCTGGGTACTCATTTCTGTTAGAGGCTAAGTCGACCGCAGAGCCATAGCGCAGCTGGAAGGATTGGGTCAATTGAAAAACCCAATGATATTATCGGGAATCGAACTGCTACCTTACGGCTTGTAGCACAGTGCCTCAGCCAACTGCGCTACCGCGTGTCTATGGTCACATTCGAACCACCAACAGTTCCGGTCGGCTCTCAAACGCGTACACATTGGAGCAACGTAAACAGTCAGCATCTGAAGAAAATCATGAAAATTCCCGTGTCAGGGAAACAAACAGAAACCTTAGAAATGTGAGTCAAAGCAACCAGCAAGAAAGAGGAAGCGCTCTGCTTGCTTCTTGCTTTCCTTGACACGGCGTCACGTAGGCAGAAGACGGCCGCAGCGAGAACCTGAAATGCCAGCAGGAAGGACAGGGGCTTCACACAAAGCCTGCGGTGGCTGCTGGGAAGTCGCGAGCGGTGAAGCACGTGCACGGGGCCGTAACTGTACATTCCTCAGCCAATCGCTGAGCGGAATGTCGGGCTCAAAGGAAAAGCGACTCAAGTCTCCTACACAGATTCCATTAGCTCTATCAGACGTTTCAGAAACGCGGGTGCAGAACACGGCGTGTCATTCTGAGAGAAATAAACTGGAGACAAGTAAATCCAGAAGAGAAAAAAAAATGTCTGTTTAAGGAAGCCTTCTCAACTGCCTGATCCATTCTGGCTGAGTCTGTCTCCTCAGATATACCACCACGCAATTCTGGTAGAAAATTTGCGACGTTTCTGAGGCACCTGCTGTCAGAGTCAGGATGCGAACCGCAGACTTCCCTTTGTCGGAAATGTAACTGCTCGTGTCCTATGTGTCAGTCTAGCACGGCAGGTCAAAGTCACGGCCTCCTGAAGTATTACGCTCAGGTAGTGCCCCCCCCCCCTCAAGCTCATCTGACCACGAGGAATGATAAATAAAGCGCGCCCGGAGTGTGGAGGCTTCATCCAGCAAGAGCAGGACACCGAGACAGTGTGAAGTTGTCTGCAGCCGTCAGCACGAGGTAAGTGGAGCAGGGCACACATTGACAGTTTCCAAAGTGGGGTTAAAAGTCCAACAAGGACTGATAGATGGGTAGGCCATGTAGCAGCGGAGTGCATATAGCGTTTGCGCAGGAAAACATAAAGGAAAGAAACTACTATGAAGACCCAGCTGTAGATGGGAGTTAACATTAAATTGGACCATAGAAGGAGCAACTGGTTCATAGGCGCTGCTCATGCTGTTCGCGCCCTAGAGAAACAGGATGAAAATGTCGAGTGGATTAATCTGGCTCGGAATAGGGACCAGTGGCGGGCTCTTCTATGCAGGGTAATGGATATTCGGGTTCCACAAACTGCTGGGTATTCCTTGAGTGGGTGGGTAACTGCTAGCTTCTGCAGTTATTTACTTACGCATTATTCCAATATACTCGTATACATACATGTACCATGTACAGTACACGTGTTATTTACCGAATTTTGTCTCTGTTCCCACACCGCGCGGACTCCGGTACCGCAAACCTAGCCCCAGTTCTTCTGTTCAGATATGATCTCAGCGCCCGTGGGTTTACCCTCACCGTACGGACAGACAGGTCTGAGATGTGCTCAGTATTGCAAGAGTCGCGCGGCGGTGGCTGCATCTGTATTGTGGGAAGAACGGTGACGCACTGCAACTAGGGCCTTCGTATAACCCCCACACGTGTCCTAAAATCCTTATTTCAGTCAGTGGACTCGACCAGATGCACAGATCCGAACACACAGCTCTCCTTGCCGGAAGCTGCAGCAGATGTCTCGACCGCGTCCCACATTTCACGTGTTTCCGACAGCCTAGTTACCGGCGATTACTGCAGCAAATAGGTGTACAGTCCGCGCAGAAATCACATCTGCACGAGCTTAGTGAACTCAAACGGAACGAGGGAAGTACGTAACATCAGATACGAAAACATGTCAGAACTGGACTGGTAAAAGGTAAAACTATGCCTGTAACCGGCCGTCGAGGCTCCCATGTTTTCTAGGCGATCGGTTCACAGATGGCGGTAGAGACTTAGTCGACCCCGGGGCCATAGTGCGGCTGGAAGGATTAGGTCAATGACCTCATCAGGAACTGAACTCGCGACCTTCCGACTTATATCAAAGTGCCCATATCTAGTCTGACACAGCGGTAATGTTCCAGGCTCGTTTTCTGGAGGTACTTGCTTCGAATCTCGGCGGGACATAGGCTATTTTGCCAAGGGATTTTCGTAAATGTCCTCGGCCCTTCCAGGAATATTCCAAACCATTTCCAGTTCACCATTCATGAATCATCAGACGCCATCTTCTCTAGATCCGAGTATGTAATCCGCAAAACAAAAACCGGGGTGGAAGGATATGAACTGGATTCATCTGGCTCAGGATAAGGACCAGTGACGGGCTCTTGTCAACACGGTAATGAAGCCTCTTGTTGAACTCAGTTACATTTAATATTAATGTGCGTGCAGTCTTCAAGCTGTGACTCTGTGCAGATGATAAAGACCTCCATCTTCTGTGTCAAAACGACTGTCGTGAGGATGCGGTCGGTTTATCATAGGTAGGTCCTAAGGAATATGGATCTGAGTGACCAGACCGTATCGTCACCACACTTCCACCCTGAAGATGGAGGCAATATGATTCTCCTATAACCGGTGTAGTGCGTGGCTTTCTGGACGGCACGCCTGTCTACTTCTGGGAACATTTTGGAACTTGAGCTCTGAATCAGGGGGGTGCAGTTCGAAGAGCTGACATACAAGCCCAAACCTCCCCCTCTGTCCAGTCAGGTTATACTGTTATGTCTGCTGGGAGCTTCTAACCCTATTGTGAGTCTGCAAGGTCACTGCCGAGGTCAATATACCCACCCACCCCTCTTGAGAGGAAGTTTCAGTGCTGTTATGGGAACGGAAGTAATGCGCGCGCGTCTGCAAGGTCACTGCCGAGGTCAATATACCCACCCACCCCTCTTGAGAGGAAGTTTCAGTGCTGTTATGGGAACGGAAGTAATGCGCGCGCGTCTGCAAGGTCACTGCCGAGGTCAATATACCCACCCACCCCTCTTGAGAGGAAGTTTCAGTGCTGTTATGCGCGCCCAAAGACCAAGGAAAACCTGTCAAGCCGCCTTCACGTTATCCTGCGGTGCAAAACTGCATACACAGTTTAATAACGCTCGTTGCGTTTGCATTAAATACATAACAGTGGTTGCTGCTTGCATCTTACAACAGAAGGAAAGCGGGGAAGTGCTTTGACCAAAACCCACTGACGTAACATCTTGCTTCACCCATACACACATATTTCGCGCATGCGTGAACCACTCATCCTCCGTTGCAATCTAAGCAATCCTCTCACAAGCTCACACTCTCCCGTCCGGCCCTGAACCCAAGACCTCGTGTAAGGATACCGCTGAGTGAAGTGAGCGCCCACAGTGGACCCAGTGCACTGGCGCCCATCTGAACTACATACGTAAGCAAGAACTGTGGGCGTTGTAACAATAGCGAGTAACGCGGCGTAAAGCACTGCAACTGCACGGTGCCACACAACCCAGACCATCACAGCATGAAACCTGAAAATGTGTGTTTTGTGGTTTGTCCGGCAGATGGTATCTTCAGGTGTCTTCCCCGCGGTCGGCGCTGTGCTCTTTTGTTTGACGCTGTGTTCCCTGCCTGCTGAGAGGACGGCGCAGAGGTACCAAGTCCGTACGTATAATATTATTCACATCCACTCGAACGACACGGCTTACTGCGCAGCCGCGTGCGTCTGCGCACTGCACACAGTCCATCCGAACATTCGTCCATGACCAACGTCATGGAACAGTTTCTTCTATTTACTTGTGACTTACATAACGACGGTTTCGACGTCAGTCTATATAGCGTCGAATGACTGCGTGGTTCTGTATTTCAGCATCCCGTTGCAATTGTTCAAATTAGCGTCCATTGTTTATCTTTCGTTAAAACTGCAACACTTTTACATTCTACACTTCAACACTACATGTTTCGGCCTCAAACGGCCATCTTCAGGTGTTTTTATGTTACAGATGTTTTACGTACTAAAACTGTGTTAAAACTGCTACACTGTTTTAATTTAGTGTTAAAATCACACGCTGTAGTATTTTCTTTTAAGTAAAACGAGATTTTAACACGAATTAAAACAGTGTAGCAGTTTTAACACAGTTTTAGTAAGACATCTGTAACATAAAAACACCTGAAGATGGCCGTTTGAGGCCGACACATGTAGTGTTGAAGTGTAGAATGTACAAGTGTTGCAGTTTTGACGGAAGACAGACAATGGACTGTGGGGTTATTAAACGGCGAATCGGAAATGGTCCGTAAGGAAGGGGACGTGAGAGAGATAGAAGTGGGACAAAGCTGCCTCTGGGGGGGGAGAAGCATCTTGCCACAAGGTTGCCAGGTGAAAGTGAGGGCGTCAGGATGGCGAGGAGCAGTGGCTGCACGTTCCGGTTTTCTGAAGTACTCCTAATGTCGAACTGCATAGTTTTGGAAAGATAACTGCGTGGGCTTCACAGCAGAGGGGTTTAATTTTCATGAACCGAAATCAGAACGGATACATGAGAAACAAGCAGCAGCGACTTGGCACTCGGGAGCCGTCTCAGCACTTGCTTGAAGACAAGGGTACGCCCTATACGGAATGTCTCCACCGCGTAGACAACACATCGCGTTTCTTTTACAAAGACAAACCAATGTGCGTGTGGGCAAAGAGGTCGCATACACAACAAAACACCGTGTAACACAAGGTCAGCGCCCCTGAAGCGCTCAGAAGCTGAGGACTTGGGAACATTGACTCCGCGCCTGCGCGGTGCTCTCTACACAGTTCACTAGGCCACACAGTGACGTCACCACCTACCCGCGCCACTTCTGGCATACAAAGTCCTGCAGTCCGGTGAAAATCGACCGACGTTTTGGAGAAGAATGTCGCCTCCACCTTCAGGACTGAACAGTAAGCCAAGCAAGAAAATAGCATGAAAGCTTTAATTCGCGTGTTCTTTCCTCCTTACTGTTCTTGGAGCATTTGTGCTTGAAAAGTGCGCAATTTGCAAAGCGTCGTTAAATACTGATACGACGTGCAGCATAGACGGGAGAGATGACACAAAATTTTAGTGACAGAACCTGAAGAGAAGAGAATACAGACGTAAACTGCCGGAATAATATTAAAATGAATCTTAAAGATGTAAATGAGAGGCTGTGGGCTCTAGTCGCGGTGTCCAGTGGAGGGATTTTGTGGCCGCGGCACGGCTAACACCGTGCGACCGCCAATTCAATGGACTCACGGTGTTCCATTCCAGACAACTGACAGACAACATGGCTTTGGTTCGACAGCCTGGAATCTCTAACCTTGGTACCTCACAGTTAAGTGTCCTGGGGCCTACGACGGTGTCGGCTGAAGCAGTTCCGTCAAAGTAAATCAGGCGTCACGAAGCAGCGATAAGATAAGCAATTGTTGAGCGTTGACGTTGCCTCTGCTGTCCTGGCAATGTCTGGGCAGTTCTGCCTCCACGGTAAAACAGGAGACTGCGGTGAATATACTAGGAAAACGGACCTGTTCAGTTAGAAAGCAAAAAAGTAAAGCTACCCTTGTAACAGACCGTGGAGGCCCATAGGGTTGAGACGTCGAGGCTCACACATTTTCTAGACAATCGGCTCACAGATGGAGGTGAGGTTGTCAGCCTTAGGCGCCGGCCGCCCTTTACCTCCGAGGAAGATTCCTGGTACTCATTTAAGTTAGAGGCTGAGTCGACCCCAGGGCCATAGTGCGGCTGGAAGGATTAGGTCAATTGATAAAATCCAGTGACCAACGTGAATTGAACCCGCGACCTTCCAGCTCACAGCAGTGCCTGGACCAACTACGCCACCGCGTGCCCGATTATCAGATATAAAAATGCTCGACTTTTTCGCGTTTAAATTCGAAGCTGAACTTAATTTAGCATTTCGGGCCTCGGATATGCAAAATAGATCACTAAAGGTCGCGGTGCAACGGCCAGCAGTTGGGATCGCCCTTCATGTTGGAGTTGGATCTTGCCTCGCGGAGAATACACGCTCCGTTTCCAATGTAAAGATGAACCGACTAATGTCGTTCAGGGAAAGACTCGCTCGGTATTGCAGAAACAGCAGGGAATGCATGAGCACGCGGTGCAGCTAACATTCACGGCGTCATTATGTCCGTATTTTGATACGTCACAGTCGAGCAGCCATCTTCTTGCCCTCATAATATGTATCACAGTCTGTCAGTGTGTAATATGTATGTATGTAACGGATGGGCGATAAAATTCGGCCCCCGCACTACGACCTTCAATGAGCTATTGTGCTTCCCCTTCGATTAGCCCTTTATTAACCCTAATCGTTTAATAAAGTGCAGGACCCTGCTTATGGGGCCGTCATAAAAGTCACTTGGTTCCATAAGAAACTGACCCAAGTGACGAAATCTTAAATAAGCTCTGGCCTCACAATCACAGGATCAGTGAGTAATATCAGTCTTCGCTCTCATAAATCAGTTCCCAGAATCATTTCATTTAATGGCCATGTGTTCATTTTGTGTCAAATGTGTTTCAGCGTACTTCATCCACCCGTGCCACAAGAGTGACCCCCATGTCAACCAGTGCCTGACCGAGGCGTCCAATCACCTCACCAGCTGCTTCAGAAGAGGTGAGTGAAAGAAAATGTGTTCAGCGCAACAAAATCAACCTGAGCGCGCAGCGGACTCTCAACTGGGGCAGCTTGTAGAAACAAATATAACGCGGCAGGCGCAACAAACCTTTAGATATAAGCTGATCGTTGCTGTCTGGCTTCCCCCACTAGCTACACTATACAGCAAACCGTCGCTAATCCGGTTTCAGTTAATCCGGATAGAAATGCTGTTCACAGTTGAGCAGATGCTTTAAAAGACACGTGGCATTTAGGAACGCAGATGAGCCACTTGTCTGTTCATACAGAACTTGACAGTCTCTTCAGACCTGCATCATTACATTCAGAAACAGGTACAGCTTCTGAGTCTTCTATCGATCAATAAATGTATTTTCTTTTTATAGTTTCTAATGAGGGCTCTCCAGTGATATTTTTGTTATTTATTTTCATCAGCACTATCAGCATCATGAAATATCCCATTTATTTGTGTTCTAAGTTTTGTTTAGTATTTTGGGGCTACGCTTTGCTTCACTAATCCGGATGGCCTCCTCCCCGTCCCACTTACTCCGGGTTAGCGAGGGCATACTGTGCTGACGAGCCACTAGGGGCCCTCTTGCCTCGTGGGGAGCTCCGTACGTACGTGCGTGATAATGGGTGCTCATGCCCAAGAACGGTGTTCACTGCAGAAGCCATAACAGCACAAGATGACTGCACATGTAACCT
This sequence comes from Cryptotermes secundus, assembly GCF_002891405.2. NCBI lineage: Eukaryota > Metazoa > Arthropoda > Insecta > Blattodea > Kalotermitidae > Cryptotermes > Cryptotermes secundus. The sequence continues at coordinate 279,861 of NW_019729215.1, forward strand.
TGGGGCTCAAATAGGGCAATGCTCCTGCAATTAGGCGCGACAGCTCAGCAGTGCTGCCAGTCACGTAGGCCCTCCACACGGTTGGAATGGGCAAGACACAGGACGAAGGCATCTAAAAACACAGTCGACGTAAAAGCGACAAGTTAACGGCGAAACATAGGGCACTTCAGCGCTAACGGGAATAAGCAAACTTGGGGTGGTGTGGGGGTGGCGGTGGAGATATGAAGTGTCGCGAAAGCTGCATGCCATGTGACAACTAGGATTAGAGGGAACCTTGTATATGTTAAGGGCCTCTTAGCGGTAAGTGCGATCTGACGTCGTGTAGTTCCGTAGATGGGTAACAAATGTTTCGAAGGAACCTGCTACCTCCATCTTCAGTGTAGAATATGCACACACCTGTTTACCAAATTAGGCATCTCGTACCAAGAGACCGCAATCTTCAAAACGTGGGGAGTTTCTTGGCCAGCTAAGCAACTATCAGCTCCTGAAGAAAGGCTGTGCTATATGGAGTTACGTTAAGATGCATGTTGCGGTTGTGATTACAGAGAGAAGCATTACCAGACTGCGGGCCGCAGGTTGTATAATTTTATCGCGTCAATCCAGCGTAACAATAAACTTCACTTTCAGTCACAAGGCCGTACTCCTGAACTTGGCAGGTCCACCAAGTCATTGCCACCTTCCGACATGTAGCGCCATCACATGTTCGGCGACCGTTCTTCGAACTTCTTGCAGTAAAAAGTAGCCTGCAAATAGTACGATGAATTTCCGTTAGGAACGCTACTATAGCCCCAGGACATATGCTTCATAATTCTACACAAGTAAGCTTTATTTTAATTAAGCACTACGCCATGAATAAATAGGGGGAGGTGGAGGTATAGCTCCACCATTCCTGACATCGGCACCAGATGTTGGCGAGAGGTCACTTTCACGCCCCGGCCGCATCACTGTACTTTACAACAGTGTCAGTTGCTACGCAACAGATATAGCGTTGCATAGGGGGATGAATTGGTAAGGGTTTGGAAACCGCGTGTTGCAGGAATACGAGAGCTGGACGTGACGCAGACAGAACCCATCGTCATTGACGAGATTTCCATCGCCCTGGGCAGCGGACCGAATGGGTACCGGGCCACGTTCAACGACATCGAGGCGTACGGCGTCAGCAACATGAGCGTCGTGGGCGTAAGGTGAGGCGAGAGCCACGGTCGTTCGTGAAAACGCGTTTGCTTTCAGTGGCAGTAACACAGCTGTTACAGAGGTATTCCGGATTTTCTTGTTTGTTGTTTAACGACACTGTATCAGTTCGAGAGATGATATGTCGAACGCGATAAGAGTATTTCAAGACGCAAGACATCTAGACTCTTGGCTGCACGGGAAGGCGACAAGCAACATAAAGGTTTATGGTTCATTTCAAGATATTACTCAGGTAGCGTAGATGGTTGAGGGGCTATGCTACAAGCCGGAAGGTCGCCGGTTCAAGTCCCGATGAGGTCATTGGATCTTTTTCAGTTGACTTAATCCTTCCAGCAGCACTATGGCCCTGGGGTCGACTCAGCCTCTAACAGAAATGAGTACCAGGAATTAATTAAATAATTTTCCTGGGGAGTAAAGCGCGGCCGGTGCGTAAGGCTGACAACCTTACCGCCATCTCTGAGCCGATTGTCTAGATAGTGTGGGACCCTCAACGTCTCACAACCCTGTGCGCCTTACTCAGGCATTTTGTAGGACTGAGAACCACAAAGGACAGCTCCCACATCACGCTGCAAGCCGCATGCGCATTACGCACTTCTTTCACATATCTTCATCTGTGTACTTGTTACAGAGTTGTTAAATAAGAAATAATGCACAAGTTGTAACAAGGCGACCTGACAATAACGGGCTGTGTACCCTTCTACTGTCCGTCAGAATATCCACGGCGCGACCAGCAACCCCCTCTCCCAAGCTATTCCTACTTTACGGAGATTCCTCCTTACTCTCAGTACGCATGCGCCATTGAAATGTTGGCGGACAGTACCTACAGGCCCTGCTAATAGACTTGACCTATCATCTGCGAGTGATAACACACAAATGCTGCAGAAAAGAAGGGGCGAAAAGGTTATACCTGTTTTGTAGGTGGGAGGGAGGGTGACGCTTTGTGCTAAGTCCCTGCTATAACCAATACAAACTCTACACTCCTTAAGTCAGCGGACTCGACCAAACCCACTGCGTGTTCTGTTGAGAGTGGCCAAGTGTACCAACACGGACAGTAGCAAGACATCCCACACATCCTCTGCAGGCTTCTGACAGGGGCTGATTCACTGCATATCGTGAAATTATGTCGGACATTGTCGACGGACTGTGACATGGCAACGTCAGAGCGTGAAGGCACAAACAGTCGGACAATGATGACAATTTAATGAGAGCAAACTAATATGGAAATTTATGGTAATGGATGCGATTCCAGGAATCCTGAATTGCTGTGAATGTTCTTACGTGTTGGGTCGTCATGTACAATTCGTTCCATCACATAACATGACGCAGGAAACAGGCGCGGGGCGGCCATGTTCCTTGGCGTAAGACTGCTCCATAACTGTTAGAAAAGCGCCAAAAACTGTGCCTTTCAAAACCGGATTTCAAATTGTAACAAAGCTGCGCTCACACACAGAGCTCCAACTCCAATTTCTATTCTCGTCCGATAATTCTTCGTGCGTTGTTATGTCCTTGGACATCCTTATGCTCTATTTCCACCGGCTTCCACTTGCATCCTTTTCGCTCTACGTTAACAACACGAAAAGCTGCCACATTCCTCAAGAAAAAGTAAAGCTATCCCTGTAACAGGCCGTGGAGGCCCACAGAGTTGTGAGACGTCGAGGCTCCCACATTTTCTAGACAGTCGGTTCGCAGATGGCGGTGAGGTTGTCAGCCTTACGCGTCGGCCGCCCTTTACCTCCCAGGAAGATCCCTGGTACTCATTTCTGTTAGAGGCTGACTCGACCCAGGGACCACAGTGCGGCTGGAAAGATTAGGTCAATTGAAAATTCCGGTGACTTCATCGGGAATCGAACGTGCGACTTCCGACTTGTAGCATAGTGCCTCAACCAACCGCGCCAGCGAGTGTCCCACTCCGTGATTTAAAACAGAAATAAAGGCATCCCTGCGATCAATCCTTATGCTATGAAAACACGTCAGAGGAATGGAGGCAAAGCTCCACGCATCTCTGGTTTCAGCAGTAGACAGATGTGCATGTGCGGCTTCGTGTTTCGGCTGTGTTAACTTGGTCACGCTGGGATGGACCTGTTGGGACCCGAACTCGGGCCATCGGCCGTGCACTAGTGTACATCTTGAGGGCGCAGGCAGTGAGTGTCAGTTTCGCGGCCCACAGTTTGCGAATCACGGTCCATTTGTTTCAGAACGGACCTGGATTCGCTTCAGTTCCAGCTGAGTTTCTTCATCCCCAAGATATCTGCGCGTGCGCACTACAAGAGCTCTGGGGTGCTCATCATGGTTCAGGCGTCGGGCGGCGGGGACTACTGGGGACAGTACGGTGAGTGCAACAGTGGCGCTAGTACCATATCCAACGGGGTCTCAACTTCCTGTTCTCACTTGCGATACCTTATTAGTTGATAGTGAAGCATGAACTGGAAGGACTTGTAAGGAAGCGGCCGCAGTCTCTGTAGGACTTGTGGTAGTCACAGCGGCGGTTATGAACACATCCATCTTATCACATGTAACACCGTAAAAGTAAACGACGTTTCGGAGAAATATGTCACCTCCATCTTAAGGGCAGAGAGTAAGCCATGGAAAAAGGCCGCGTCATAGCTCAAGCGGTTAGTCGCTGGCTTCCCACCGCGGCGGCCAGGGTTCGATCCCGGGTCTAGTCAAGTGACGCTGGGCGGATTTTCTCCGAGTACTTCGGTTTCCCCTGCCAATCTTCATTCCACCAAATTCTCCACCATCATAATCACCCGGGGCAGGCTACACTAGGCCAATCAGTGGCCGCCGTGTCGAGTGGACCCAGCTGGACTCCACCCCCACTAAGCGAATTTAAGCCATGGAAGAAACCAGCGTGAAGCAGTTAGCAAGCAGAGTTCTTGTTTGGCTTATTCTCTACCCTTGCGACAGAGGCGACATGTTCCTTCGAAACGTCGGTTGAAATTCAATGGGCTACAAGACGTTACACCCCGAAAGACAGACACCTTAGGCCGCAGTCTAAGTTAAGGCATTGTCCGGGCATTTACCTAGAGGGGCTTAGGAAACCCATGACAATTCTCACTCACGGCAGTAGGTGTCCGAGCCGAGACTCGAACCGACTAGCTCCGCAATGCAGATTAGAAACATTACCGCCCGAGCCAACGAGCTCGACGTCTGGCCTACGTTATTAGCCACCAAGAGATGGGGTGAAGGGTTGGAACCGGCAGAGGACCGGCCCAATGTTGGGCCGTACTGATTCTACACTGCATCTTGCTGTTCGTTGCAGACGGCGTGAAGGCCAAGGTGTACTTTAGGGCGCGAGCCCATCACGTCAAAGGGCGAACCTTCTTGCAGGTGGAAGACATGAAAATGGATTTCAGCGTCAAAGAGATCAAGATGGGAATCGAGAACCTGCACAACGGCAACGCTGTACTACGTAAGTGTTTGGCAACAGGGCAATCATTCATTCTTGTGATGGAAGGTGTACTATTGCTATCAGCAGACATGTTCGTTTGCAAGTCTAATTACTAACCTGAACTCTGTGTCTAAGCACCAAATCATTATAGAAAAATCTACTTGTACTATAGGTAGGTGAGTCTCAGATTTATACTCTGGCCACATTTACCCTCGGTAACAATTGAAGTAAAGGCTACCCCCCACCCCCAAAGTAACTAAAGAGGAAAAAACCGGTACAAAAACGTAACAATAGGAAAGAAACGGACTGTTGCCCGGTACTGAATACCGAAAAATATTGAAATCCGTTGGACGAGTGTGGCCGGTTTCGACAGAAGCGGACTCGCCCTTTCGCCTCTGTCGCGGCGCTACTCAGTACGTACCTCAAGGTTCCGCCTATGCCAATTTGCTCAGGGACACAACAGGGTGAAGTTATCCCTGCAGCAGGCCGTGGAGGCCCATAGGGTCGTGAGACGTCGAGGCTCACACATTTTCTAGACAACTGGCTCACAGATGGTGGTGAGGTTGGCAGCCTTACGCGCCGGCCGCCCTTTACCCCCCAAGAAGATTCCTGGAACTCATTTCTGTTAGAGGCTGACTCGACCCCAGGGCCATAGTGCGGCTGGAAGGATTAGGTCAACTGAAAAATCCAGTGACCTCATCGGGAACCGAACCCGCTACCTTCCAGCTTGTTGCACACTGCGTTAACCAACTACGTTACCGTGTGCCTATCTAGAAGCATGGTCTCCATCAATTACCGAAGTTTGATCAAAATCGTTAATATCGTTTTAGAGAAAATAGTCAATTTGCGTTTTGGCGCCTATTTGAAAAGCCCCTATTCTTGGAGCTGCAGTGTTCACATTCACCAGGCCCTAGAGAAGGACACACACATACATAGAGACAGACAGACAGACAGACAGACAGACAGACTCTGGCTCCTCTGGTAGACAGGCATTAACTTTCCATACATAGAATGGACTAGAGGGAGCTACTGTTTCCATCTTCAGGGTGGAAGATGTTCCGGAAAGAACGGTCAGTCAGTCAATCTGTGTGTTGCCCTGTTACAGAAGCCGCTCTGAACCTGTTCATCAATACGAACGCACAGGAACTGCTGCAGGAAATGAAGCCGGACATCAAGAAGAAGATGGTAATGAAGACGACCACCTTCATGAACAGACTGTTCGCTAAGATTCCGTACGACATGTGGATGCTGGAGTGACGCGGCTGTGCTGAGGGGCGCCCCTTGCAAGTGGAACAAATGCCGAAACGTCTGCAGCCGAGTTACGAATGAGGGCTCATTATGGAGCCATCTAGTGAGGAGTGTTACATTAACTGTAGAACACGTGGAGGGCGTGTGCCATGAGATTCAGCAGACACGGATGTGCCCAAAGACTGGACAAGAAGCGGATAATATTCAACATGTTAGGAGCTTACGCAGACGAGGTTCGAAGTAGTGTCATGTCCACTTCAGTACAATGCACTGTGCGGTATGTTACAGACCAGTTCTGGGGCACATGTATAATAGAGAAACTTATTTTGCTTGCAATTGTAAAACTGTCAACGAATCATAAAACTGAAATTACACATGTCTGAAATATTTAGAAAGGCAGCGTCGCCGAGTAGCAACATTCGTGAAGAGGAGTTGTCGCGCGGCCGTTTGCAGGGAAAACATTGTGACATGTTGACTCATGTGGCTAGTAACATGAATACTGAATAACATGGGCCTAGTGCCCAACTACACGACTAACATAAGTACTGATAATAAACAAATTCAGGTTTCCACTGCCATGAAAGGGGGCACGCGGTACCTACAAGCCGGAAGGTCGCAGGTTCGATTCCCGATGGGGCAATTTCATTTTTAAATTTACCTAATCCTTCCATCCGCTCTATGGCCCTGGGGACGACTCAGCCTCTAACAGAAATGAGTACCAGGAAACTTCCTTTTTTTGGGGGGGGGGGGTTAAAGGGCGGCCGGTGCGTATGGACGGCCAACTGTGAGCCGATTGTCTAGAGAATGTGGGAGCCTCGACGTCTCACAACCCTATGGGCCTCCGTGACCTGTTGCTGGGATACCTTTACTTTACTTAAGCATAAGCATGGCGCACCGCCGTTTCGGAGCAACATGCTGTGTCCATTCACAGCTGCGAGTTCTACTAACTTTGAGATGGAAGCAGTATGTTGGTAACCACTGATGCCACAGCCCAGAGGCTAGCACATGGAGCCCTTTTGTGCACCAGGTCACGTCTTCCGGATCCGAGGATCTGATGACGGTGAATGGGACACACCGCCTCGTCTTGAGGCCGGAAGAGCAGAAACTAGTTCGGTAACTCTTCGGGCCTGAAGATGGAGGCGCCGTCACTTGGCAGACGTGAGGCTCCCTTAGCTCTCGCGTGCACACACCTCGAGGCTTACGTAAGGCAGGTCCGCCCCGCAAGACACAGGAATTACTATTAGTGCAATAGAGCGTGTATAAACACCGTCCTCTAGGCTGTGGCAGGAAGCTCTGCTGTTCCGTGTGTTGCCGGGGACGCCACCTTGAACCGTCCTCGAGCTGCTCGCTGTTATCTAACTTCGTCAGGCAACAAGCATCAAGCAGAGACTGGGGGGGAGGGAGTTCCAGTGCCTGAGCAATGCTCATTAGCCTGGGAGTTCATGAACGAATCTCTAAATTACAGGGACCGCGGGATTCTCATCTTCTGGTTAACCAGGGAACTTCAGGTTGACGGGTTTCAATTTTGAATACTTTAAATCAGGAGCGCGAAGTAGCAACTTCGCATGTGATTGAAGACTGAGGAAGACCAAGAAACTCCGTACCACGGCGAGCAACCAGTCTCCCCGTCCCATGCAGCTGAGGCGTGTAGCCGAGAGGGGTGAATGGGCTAGTGGGGTGGGGGGACAGAAACACGTTCCCAGGCAGTTCCCGCGGTACGTCTTACACAGGGTAAAGAGTCGGGAAGTGAACTTAGTTACGAGCACAAGAAACAAGTTGAGAGGAGATTTACTATGTATGGTCGGAATTTTGATATTAAGATTCAAGAAATGCGAAGTGGAGTGCGGTATCTGCTGGAACAGGCCGTGGAGGCCCGCAGGGTTGTGAGACGTCGAAGTTCCCACATTTTCTAGACAATTAGCTCACAGATGGCGATGAGCTTTTCAGACTTACGCGCAGGTCGGCCGCCCTTTACCCACAGGAAGATTTCTGGTGCTCATTTATGTTGGAGGCTGAGTCTGTCCCAGGGCTATAGTGCCGCTGGAAGGATTAGGTCAATTAAAAACCCACTGACATCGGGAATCGAACCAGAGACCTTCCGGCTTGTAGAAGAGTGCCCTCTGCTTGCCGACTTCCCATTGCCGGTTTCTTACTTGTTTTTCCTTTTTGCTTCTTGGGGTTGGGTGAGACTGAGTCCACTTGGAACGGCGGCCTCTAACTGGCCGACTGCACGAGCCCAGGGCGAGAGAGGATTGACCTCACCAGGGCCGGAACCCGGACCGCCGGCGACTAACCGCCTGAGCTATGACATAGCCTTCTTACTTGGCTTACTCTTCGACCCTGAAGCTGGAGACAACATGTTGTTCCGAAACGTGGGTGGACTTGAGCAGAATTACGTGGCATTAGAAGCCAGAACACAGTACTTGTTGGGGTGAGTGGTCACTTCCCTGCAAGCAATTATCGGACGCAACCTGGTCACACTTCTGCGGGCGGTTACGCAACTGTCATCACGACTGCTGACACGATCTGGGCAAAACTCATTCCGGACTCAATTTTCTATCGAATTTGTTTCCAAGGTCGTAAAAGCAGTATGGTAATAATAATTACCATTATTGTTCTCCCATTACCTGACGTCATGGCATATGAATTATTCCTAGCGGTTGGATCATTATAGTGTGCAGGGGGTCCGTATTCCGGAGTCCGGCGTTCAATTCTGAGTCCGGTCCTCGTCACTGAGGTCCATGTAGGTGCCTGCCCCCTCCCCTTGAGGCGGTACTTAACCGCAGATTACTGACGTTTCCTTTCAGATCCTTCACGCTTCAGTGATCACAATATATAGCCATATGCTACCAATGTAGGTCAGAAGCCTTGCCATGGACTGATCCCCAATCCAATGGGACTGATTTCAAAATTAATTCTTCGGGAAAATAGTCACGGTCAAATGTTTAACATTCCTGTCCCGTATTCAAGAGGTTCCGTGTTCAAATCCCAGCCCTGACACCGGATATACTGACGAAGATGTTTCGTGCTTTTCATCAGTTCCTTCAGGCGAACCACACGACAGTAGACATAGTAACCTATATCGAATTAGTGTATGGGCATGTAGCACGCATGGTGGATACAAGAAATATATAAAACAATTTGGCCGAATAATCGGAGAAGAGAAAACCACGTGGAACACGGAAACACAGGTAGGAGAATAATATTAAAATGGATCTCAAATAAACAGGAGGGAGAGCGTGGGCTCCGGGGTCCAGTGGCGGGCTCTTGTGAACGCGGTTCCATAAAACACGAAGCCTTCCCTGACCAGCTGAGCGACTGCGCTCTTCTGCCGTGGGGCTCAGCGCTGCTCCACGTGGCACTGCAACGGACCTCAGCTCGATTCTCGACAATGCCAAGACCGGCCTTCCGCCTATCCATTGGATACCGGCGGGTTCTTTCTCTGGGGATAAAGCGTGCACGAAGTTCAGAATGCATGGAGCCATCCCTCCACGCCCCCTCTACTGTTCATGGCGCTGTACTTAATTAAGCACATGGATTTCATCCCTCGCGGCTGCACAGAACACCAAGTGGTTCCCAGTTCACTGCACCAACACGCGTAGGGAATTTGCTGCCACCTTCCTATAGTTACACTACCGGTCACAGAGGTCAGGTCACGATTTGGCGCCGCTGCGTTACCAAGGCAACCGGGTCCTCAGCCGTTGGACACCTTTATTACTTCCTGTGGGGGGTCGGGAAGTTTATAGGTAAGCAACCATAAGCGGCTCAGCTACAGAATGTCCCTCGGTAAACCTCCACGAAGCGTGCTACGCGCCGTCCCAGGGTAGTCTTCTAGTATCTGACGCCGTGTAGGTTGGTAGATATGTACCAACTTTCGAAGCATCATCCTGCCTCCAGGAGTCTGGAGTCTGCGCTGGAGTCTCGAGGTTCGTACAAAGCTGTGATAAGCATCCATGAAACTACATGACGTCAGATTCTAGTGCACCGAAACCTGCAGATCAGCCCCCCTCATTCGCCACCTTGTGTAGTGGGCACCTAACGCAGAGCACAACTTTATCCAGTTATTAGGAAATTTACATGAATTCTGAAGATTGGCTGTAAGTGTAGCATGGATATGTAAAACAAAGAAGATCCTTCTGTTGAATGGCTGAGAATACAGAAGAGTAACGCTTGCGGCAATGACAAACATAGACATGGCGATACCGGGCCCAGGAGCGCAAATATCACAAACTCAAAGTCGTCTTGGAAAACAAGCAAATGCACAGCCTTTTGGCTCATGTACTGTCAAAAGGTTTCGGAAAGTGACTCTGATTCCTTCTTCAGTGACAAGATGTAGGAACCGTATTCCGTTGAGAGCCCTGGCAGTGTCTCTCTGATGACGGTGTACATACGCAGCACGCAAGAAACCTGGGCGCCAGTTAGAAACGACGCGTCCTTCGTGATCCCTGAGGGCGGCGGGACGCAGCCTCCCTGCTTCCTGCTGTGCATCCACACGCGATTCGTCACTCTCTTCACTGCTTCCGTCGTCCGCGTGGCTTCAGCTTCAGAGGAGACGCAACGCCTGCTCATACAATTAAACGGAAAAGATTGTGACCGAGGGTAAGATCTGCAACGTCGCGTGGCTGCCGCATACATTGACAGCAGTAAGGGCAAAACTTGGAGATTGCCCCGTAACAGGCCGTGGAGGCCCATAGGGTTGTGAGACGTCGAGGCTCCCACATTTTCTAGACAGTTGGTTCACAAATGGCGGTGAGGTCAGCCTTACGCGCCGGCAGCCCTTGAACCGTAGGAAGATTCTTGGTACTCATTGCTGTTAGAGGGTAAGTCGACCCCAGGGCCATAATGTGGCTGGAAGGATTAGATCAACTGAAAAATCCAGTGACTCATCGGGAACTGAACCTGCGACCTTCGGGCTTGTAGCACAGTGCCCCAGGTCAGTGTGAGGTCCTTGCAACTCCGTTCCAGTCCACCCGACCTGTAAGCGCAGCGCCGCAGCGTCGCGTCCCTTTGCAATTGCGCCTCTACGGATAGTGGCCGCCAGAGGACGCGGCAAGGTCAAGGGAGCCCGCGCGCGCGCGTCCCTGCGTCCGCCGTCTCTCCATCTCTGTCTGCGCTGGGAACTGCGGCAGCTGCTTCGAGGTTACCGTGGGCTCTGTCCGTATATAAACCGGCGAACTCCGAGCTCCCCAGTCACTTTCGCTGCTCCAGACAAAACCTGGCGTCAACTCCCGGTAAGGCCAATCTTAATCTTTAGAAACCGAGTTGGAAATGTTCAGTGTACAGGGAAGGACTAGGCTAGTTCTCATATTGGTGTTCCGTTGCGCTGGTAGATGGATAACAAGGTTTCGGAGGAACTTACTGACTCCTATTTCAGGGGATGAGCTAAAACATAAAGGTACCAAATTCTCATTAGTGAACGAGTTGGAGCGGTGCGGAAACCAGTGGTCGTGCCATAATTTGAGGTCGTAACCGGCAATTCACCTCGAGTGACTGTGGGAAACCACGAGAAAACCTGATTGAGAATAGTGTGTGTCCCGGCCGGGTTTCGAACAGAGCACTTCCCGAACACGATCCAACTCGCTATGCAGTATTCTGTCAGAAGCAGCAAGCCCACAAGCGTGAGGTATTTCTTGGTAATTTCCTCCACACATCATGTTTTGTCTATGCAAATTAATTTCCCAATCTAACCCTTAAATCTTAGTGGTAACAGTAAGAGGCAACTGCTTCAACATTAAAAAGATTTCTGTGTCCACCCCTCCCCCGCGCACACATACACGGAGTGTATCTGTGTGTTCCGTATGGCTCTCACAATAAACAGCGACTGTTTCCCTAAACAGCAGTAACCTGTTGGGCTTTGTAGTGCAGATGTAACGTGTTTCCTATGAGGTACGGACTGAATTTTCTGTTAGTTGCCGGGTTCTCACTGCGTGGCCCGAGTTCAATACCAGTTCAGGTCACGTGGGATCTGTGATGGGAAAAGTATCACAGGGACGGGTTTTCTAGTAGTGTTTCTGTTTCCCCTGGCAATTCCCACTCCAGCAAATGCACCACATTCATGTACAGACCGTGCCTCTGCGGAAGCCAGAAGCAGCGGTGTGCGCCCCGTTTCGACACAGTTCAGGGCGCCTAGTGACACCCACAGTCCCTTACTTTTGTTAGCAACGTGACGAGACACTGCTTCGGGAACGTACACAGGCATAAAGGAACTCCATCAGACTTCAATTTGGGGAGTTTCAACTAAGCTTCGGTCGAGATGTTGAACGAAATTCCGGTCGGATACTGTCTGACACTTCGCGTGAAGACGCAGTATGCAAGTCGCCAAGTGGTTATCGAGGCGGGGACTGTTTGGAACAAGGGCTCTAGGCAAGTAAGCAAACACGTTCTATGTTCGATACATTCTTTCCCGCAAGTCTTAGGGTTTTCAGGAACATTAAACAATGATGATTGAAATTCTACAAAAGATAGCAAAAAATTCTCACCTAACTGAGCGACTGTTAGCTTCTGAACAAGAGAGGTAACGCAGTTGGTTGAGGCACTATGCTATAAGCCGAATGGTCGCAGGTTCGATTCCCGATTTCAATCTTTTTTTTTTAGCTGACCTGATCCTTTCAGCCGCACCACGGCCGTAGAATCGACTCAGCCTCTAGCAGAAATGAGTACCAAGAATTTTCCTGGGGGGTTAAGGGCGGCCGGCCGGCCGGCGCGTAAGGACCGCCGTCTGTAGAAAATGTGGGAGCCTCTACGTCTCACAACCCTATGGGCCTCCACGGCCTGTTACAAGGATAGCTTTATCTTACCTTTACATCTTTCTGCTTCGAAACATGCAAGGGCTTTTGACATACCCTGTGTACCATATGACGTCACATAAAGCAGGTAACTGCTTCGAGGCATCCCGTCACTTTGGGCGCGCACTCGCCTACGTCATAGCGCAGGCGCAACGGCCCCTATAGCTGGAGACCTTGTTTCGACAGACGGACGTTGCACAACTTCTAGTGGCCCACACTACTACTGCCTGCCTTTCCACTGCCTGAACTTCACCCTACTTACGGATTCAGTTCGTCCCGCACAGAAAACGCACTGCGACTCCATGGTAACCGGTTAATGATGCTTACGGAAATCAATGCTGTTTACTGTAACACAGGCCTACACTGTGTGCGGAAAATGCAGATAATCTCAATGTGATAGCAGGTGGTATATTTACTTACCACCGTATTATAAAGGTCCTGCATATCATACATTTGCACCTTTAGGTACTTCGCTCTTTTTAGTTTTATTTAATGACAATGCATCACATGCACAGGTTTTCTAAGACTGCCGTTGTCTGGTATATAAGATTCGCGATTTATACACAGACGCTGTCAGTAGCTCAGAATACACAGTGTCCAGTGACAGGAACAAGAACAGTCGTGGCTTTCTTCGAGGAGTAATTCCGATGATTCATGGGAGGGACTGACGGAAACGAGTTCTGAAGCCCGGACCTCGGGAACAGAAAGCAGGAGAGCCCACGGAAGGGGCCAGTAACGTGTGTGGAGGAGGGAGGCGACTAACCAGTATCTCTGTGTAGGCCGAGAGTGTCCGCAGTCCGCAGAATGGCGCCACAACACTTGCTGCTCCTCGGGCTGGTCGCGCTCCTGACACCGCGTCACGCAGCCGCACAGGACAAGAAGATACGTGAGTATGCGCACTGGCCACGGCTGTCTCGCACTCTTAACAATAACCCCTGTACGGGGGAGTGGATGTATAGATCCACATTTTCTTAACCTCAACACCAGTTGTCAGCTTCACGCTCCTGCCGCTTTATCCCCGGGGAAGGAGCCCCTGGTACCCGTTGGATAGGAGGATGTGTGTGCCCCAGAGCCGGTCTCGACGATATGGAGAAAAGAAAATTCTGATCCAACCGGGACCCGAACTCCAACCTCTCAGTCGTCCAGCCCGTAGGCAGTCGCTATACCGACTGCGCTACCCCGCCACTTGAAAATTGAACAGGACAATTTGACAGTTCCCGCATACAGACATTGTAGCTTTTGAAGGATATCTTGAAATCAAGATGGCCCGCCCTCCGCCTCCCGGAAGAAGGCTGGAGGCGCCCAGGTCTGTAGACAAAGGTGGACACTGTAATACCGACTGAGACACTGCCGCTTATTGCTGCCACATTGTAGCCTTACAGAAACTAAGTGCGATGAGTTGTGAAGAGACAAAACATAACGACATTCGCTTCGACTGTCCTGGTGTGACGGCAGTTCGCGCAGTATCCGTCTGCCGTGTGCGCAATAGCTCCTGCACGTTGCCACGTTAGATGGTTTGGCAGACAGACACAGCAACCTGCTGCATCGCTCCTGTACCGTGAAGACGGAAGCAGCGGAATCTTTCGAAACGCCGGTGACTATCAAGACCGTAAGGTAACTCCGCAGATTAGTATTCGACAGTTCCTTGTGCTCGAATCCCGGCCAGGACACCGGCTGTCCTGACTGCGGTCAGTTCTTTAACCAGGTGAGTGACTGACGGATTCTCACGAAAGTGTCAGTTCCAGGGCTCGCTTGGGCTTATTTTCAAACACAAACCGCAACGACCAAAACTTGTGTTCTCGAGACATCCTATACAGGGTTACCAGCTATTCTGATTCGGGACTTGTCGTGGTTTTCCTCAGCCTTTCAAGTCCAGTCATGGGATGGGCACGTATGCACATTATAAAATAATCCACTTGTCATGACACGTAAGAAATATACATCTCGACATCGGTAGAGATAGCGGGGATAACGCAGTCGGAGTAGTGACTGGCTACAGACCGAGGGGCCGGAGTTCGTGTCCCAGTAGTCGCAAGAATTGTCTCTTCTCCATGTCGTCCAGACCGGCTCTGGGGTCCACTCAACCTCCTATCCAATGGGTACCGGGGGCTCTTATCCAGGGGGTAAAGCGGCCGTGGAGTGAAGCTGACCACTCATCTCCAACTAGTGCCGAGGTCAAGAAAATGTGGAGATATACATCCATTCCCCTATACGCCTTCATGACACAGGGACAACTTTACATATTTACTCTTACTGAGAGTGTTTAAAAATGAATTTACTTCGGTCTGTGTTCATTCTTTGTGCTGTTCTCTCACCGCATCTGCTCTTGGCGGCAACGCCATCATCAAGGCCGTAAGTTGTTCGAATTATCGGGAATTCCTAATTAGTGAGATTTCATTGTATATCCTCAATTCTACAGTTAAACCATTGTCATTATATGAAATAAAAACCGTTCTCCATAGCTGTCAGAAAGAATGCCGGACAGCGGCATTTTCTCGCGGGACGTTGCCGCGCAAAGCACAACAGGGCCAAGTCTCGAATGTGCTTTATTTGACCGAATATTCGGGTCACGGGGTCCGGCAAACCACCTGCAGCACTTGTGTTACTCTCCAAGCGAGGCCGCGCCATAGCTCAAGCAGTTAGTCGCTGGCTTCCCATCGCGGCGGCCCGGGTTCGATCCCGGGTCTGGTCAAGTGGGATTTGTGGTGGACAAAGTGGCACTGGGGCAGGTTTTCTCCAAGTACTTCGGTTTCCCCTGCCAATCTTCATTCCACCAATTGCTCCACAATCACCCTCACCTATCATCTGGGGCTGGTACAATAGGCCAGAAGTAGCCGCAGTACAAGGGACTTAGTCCCACCCCACTAGCAATAAAAAAATACTCTCCAAGCGTAGTGACAGTCGTTACGCATGCGCAGATATTACGTTCGATATTTACAGAAATAAGGTGTGAAATTCTTGTGGTTGAGAAAACCCACATTGCACAGCGATTGACCTTGCTAGAGACAAGAACATCAGATCAAACACAAGCAAAACGTTGTGTAATAGTCATCTTGTTTCTATTGCAGACGAGGAAGAAACCGCTTCTACAATATTTACTGATGGAACATCTGCCAATGTATATGAAATTAGGCAAACGCAGGCGCAAAGCAACACTCCGTTTCTTCGTTTGTGTCCAAAACTGGGCGCGAAACTGTGTTCCATTTCTCTGCGCGGTTTCTCTTCCAAACGTTTAGCGAGTGCCGCTTGGGGCGCACGCGCAGAAACGCGGGTGGGCATTATCGTCAGATTTCAAATAAAATTACAATTTTAGCGAAATTCGTCGATATAAAATCTCAAGAACATCCATTCAATGGACAGATCCTGAAGGTTCGGGCGATGCCGTGTACTCAGAATTACTGGGTTTCTGCACTTGGTCCATCGCCCGGTGTTCTAAAAACTAGAGAACACACAATGTTTCGGAAACTAGATCTGTTTCCGTCCTCAGGTGGGGAGGAACACACCTACTGAGTTGTGTCCCTTAGAAACAGCTAACCTTCAAATGATTGTGGCCAGCTCTTTCTACAGAATGTCTTCTGCCCTTCTGCTGGGGACAAAAATAGATTCAGTTTCCGAAACGTTGTGTTTTATAGTTCCTAGAATACCGGACGATGGACCAAGTGCAAACACCCAGTAATTCTGAGTATCCATTCGTTGGTTTTCCAGCTGTCACGCTCTGACAGACATGGTGAAGCTAACGGGAGAACTAGAAAACTGTTCGTTGAGAAAACGCTAAAAAATAGTGTTTAGTTGGGTATACGAACTTGAGCAATAAACAGGAGATCACTGGAGTGTATCTAGCCTGGTTCTGAAATCAGAACTTTACAGCAACCACATAACCAGGTTGCCGCTAATTCATTATTCAGTAACGTGAAATGCTATTGGCTGTAAGACTACCACCATCTTCACACCACGGTGTAAAATGCGTGGATGTTTACCTCAGCGCTCCCCATTCGCCTCTGGGTTCAGTTGGATGTGAAGCGGTCTGTACACGATTTCTTCAGTTGCAGACGGTCACACTGAAGTTTGATGTTGCACAAACTGCAAAGTGGACTCATACGAACATTTCGCGAACCCCTTGACGTTAGGAAACCTACCTCCAGGCAAACACGCCGTGTTCAATATATACACAGACATACACTGCCTTTTGTTTCAGACAAGGAATCCTCTTTTTAACAATTCAAACACTTCACACTTGGAAATCTTTCTTACACTCGCCTACAAAGCTCAGTGGTTACTACATGTGCCACGCGCTTTCACAAGAAAAGGCCGTGTATTGCGCCCACACAGCGCACTTGCGTGTTCCGTATGGTTCTCAGACTAAACAGCGACTGTTTCCCTAAACAGCATTAACCGGTTGGGCTCTGTAGCGGAGACGTAATGTTTCCTGTAAGGTACGGACTGAACATACTAAAACTCTGCATTCTGCCCACAGAGTGTATCTGTGTGTTCCGTATGGTTCTCACAGTAAACAGCGACTCTTTCCTTACACAGCAGTAAACGGCTGGTCGCAAGATACACATTTCTAAATAGCATTTACATGAGCCACATCCTGCCAAGTACCTCAAGGATTCCCGTGGTTTTACTCGGTCCTAGTGCAAATGTTTCAGTTGGCAACCAAACTATAAGATTCATACGCAGCCTTCCCAATGTAGCTCCCCTTGTGTTGATACGCTGTTGCACAGAAACTGAGAAAACCCATGGAGAACCGACAATCAGGGTAGCCAGTGTCTGTTCCTCTGGAATACAGATGTGGAGCCCCACCGTTACGCCAGCCTGCTCCGACCGAGTGTTCTGTTCAAGTGTTTCGTGGTTATTTTAGTGCTTCCACAAGATGGCTTCGATGCCATTCTGAAAATCAAGACGGTTACCTCCGCCTCAGATATGTCCATTTCACCAATCGCATCAACCTCGGTACATCGTCGTTAAATGCTTTGCGAAGTCACAGATCCCAACAGTAAGTTGAAAAATGAATGCAGATAATTGAGCCTATGTAACCCGATTGGGTTGTATACAAGAGACGCGTGAGCCGCGTACTGCCCGCAAAGTTCATACCCTACAATATGTGTTTTTAGGTCCGCTGACCAGTCACCTCCAAAAGCTCGCTGGCTGTGTTCTTTCTTCGTCACAAAGTTATGCTGGACAGTGCCCACCGTCATGCAGTAGGTCTGTGTAACGGGCCCAACTGAACCCTGACGATGGAAGTACGCCCAGCTTCCGAAACGTTGAAAATTTCAAATATACCCAAGATACTGGACAGTGTCCAACATAATTTCATTAACTACTCTTCGTCCATTTGAAACCCGAAGAGTGCAAGGGGCTGGGGGGGGACCAAGTTTAATTCACACTGGGAAGTGAGTTTTGTAATCTCCTGTAGATTATCTCCGTGTCATTCAGTTAATCGCGAGTTTCTTGATTTGGACACCAATTTGAAGGCCTCGAAAGCAAGGGCTTTTCATGTTAATTAGTTTAAATATAAATAATATTTAAAAATTTCTTTCCCGTCTCACAAAAAACACACACGACTTCTTAAATACAAAGACTAGTCGCGTAATGAATATGTTTACAGCTGCTCGTCGTGACAATCGTAACGAACACACAAATCGTAGGGGCAAAATTTGGCTTTTTAATATTAAAGTAGATGGTACGTACCGGCTGCCATTGTTAATCACTGTTCACTTACTTCATAAATAAATACAATTCTTAAAAAAACAGCAATTTGAAAACAATTCGCTATGGAACACAAATGACCCTTATTACAGTCTCGCACACACATCTCATTACGCTGTGTGTAGTGCATGCAAACTGCACGCTCGTGTTCCCAGCGTAACAACACCAAACAATGGACGTTGAGTCCAATCTGCTATACAGTTTACACAGGAAACTAGACCGTACTAGAAAGGTAATTTGACAATTAGGGTGACGACCATATCCACATTAGTACGTAAATTATTACTCAAACTATTTTTTTAATGGGAGGCCTTGAGGAAGATCTGGAGTCATCAGTCCACGCTTCTTGTTCAGTGACAAACTGGACGGATCGAAACAGAATTCCATCTCCGCGGTGTCCCATGATATACTCTGAGGTTACGTCAACTTAACAAGTGAAGGCATTACCGCGGAGCCTGCGCAGAATTCGCGACCGTCCTTTCACAAAGTCTGCAGGTTTTAGCAATGGCGACTGTTGAACTGTTCCAGTAGGCCGAGTTTGGCAACAGCCCGAAGCAAGTTCCTGCTTCACACTGCCGAGCAACGTGTAATTAGAATCGCGACGTTGCCCAACAAGGATTGAGCAAGGAATGCAAACCGCAATCCGGCAGAACCTGTCACTGGAATGGCCACACTGGCCACGCGGTCTTCACCCGCTCCAACTCTGGGGCCGTGGGTTCGAATCCCGCTCGAGGTATGGATGACTGTTTGAGTTTATTCTGTGTGTAGGTAGCCGTCTTCTGACGGGCTGATCCCCTGTTCAACGAGCCCTACGGACTGTGTATCGGATTACAAAACTGAATGGGTGACTAGGGCCCAACAAAGGGCTGCAGAGACAATAGTTTCCTATTTCATAACCTCGTTCACAAGAGCACCGGGTTCCCCGTTACGATGCGGCAACTTCTCCGACTTGTGTGTTTAGCGTGTAGTCTAAACAGGACATGGTAGGCGGTCTTCAAGTGGACCCACTAGATGCTAAAAAGTGGTAAAGATATCCCTGTAACAAGCCGAGGAGGCTCATAGGCTTGTCAGACGTCGAGGCACGCACATTTTCTAGACAATCGACTCACAGATGGCGGTGAGATTGTCAGCCTGATTAGGTCAATTGAAAAAACTAATGACCGTGTCGGGAATCAAACCCGCGACCTTCCGGTTTGTAGCATAGAGCCTCATCCAACAAAGCTACCGCGTGACCCTCTCACTGAATGATATGTGAGACAAACCGAGCATTTTGCGAAATGATAATTACAGGGGAAACAGAAGCACTTGAACAATAAATACCGGCATTGGAAATAGTACGTAATATCTCTAATGACCGATACTATGACCTCCCACAATACTGACCTTTCCTCATGGGTCACCCTGCATATTGTTCCTTGTCCTTGACACACAGATCCTCGCAGCTGGAGTACGTATGTATGTACGGGTACCTGTAACTTCGGAATTCGGGAGTGCTCGGTATGCTGAAGGTTCTTCCAACGTTTCGGCAAGTTTGCGCCTACCACCTTCAGGGCTAGTGCCTTAGAGGGGTGTCGGCAGCCTGTCTCCTGTTCGCCATTCGCTGTCGCTACTTCCTGTGTCGCCGGAACAGCTTCCATCACTTCCCTTCAACTGGTACCGGAATTCAGAGAACATTTCGATCAACCACACGGTCGCTCCCTATTGGATAGCGCTCTGCTCATCAGCTTCGTCCAATCACAGCTCTACTTCCCACTAATCGTCCACTCCCAACCCTATGCACGAGCTTCCGAACCCCGACCCTCAGCAGTTGGACTTCCAGAATCGTGAGACAGGAAAATATGGTCGTGAGTCACGCGCGACTCGGTGCAAAGAATGACTGTGCTGGCGAAACCAGCAGCAATTTATCCGACCCGAACTCTCCCGCAGATACTAACCATAAAAAGGGTAACTGCAATGTTTACCGAAACACTGGAAAGTTTTCAGCTTACTAAGAAGCGAATTCCCGAAGTTGTACACAGTAAACGGTTCTTTTGTTATGTTACAGCGGACTTCATCAAAATCTGTAAAAGGGGCGAGCCGGAACTGAACCAATGCATCACCAACTCCGTGGAGCAGCTCAAGCCAGCGCTGGAGAATGGTGAGACATACTCTTGCCTACACATTTATATTCTATGGCATTCAGTGGCGGGGTCGTGCAAATTTATGTGGTGAATGCTGCATCCCAGCTGAGCTCTTCCGCACAAAAACGCACTTTCGGGTTCACTCATAAATTAGGCTTTTAGAAAGTAAAAGCAGAAGCCCGGATACCTCGTCGCTACAGTGACCAGCCTATGGGCTGGACAAGCGAAGAATCGGGAATCGGTGGTCCACAACGTGGGGACTGGCCCTGGGGTCCATCCAGCCTCTTATCTGATGGGTAACTGACTAATATAAGAATGTGCGGAGTTATATCTCCACTCCTCCATACGCTTATTTCAGTATGAGGGAGATCTATTTTTTCATTTGTGGAAACTATATCACTTAGAATGCCAACAGATGGCAGGATAAATTTCCTTTCAGTACTGACGTCACACACTACACATACACATAGTGGAAACCTCAGTTTGTCCTACTGCTTAATTAAGCATCATACCAAAAAGACGTGTGGAGGGAAGAGAAGCATAGCTCCATGCATTCTTAACCTCAGCATTATATGCAGGTGAGTTGTCTGCTTCACGAGCCGGCGGCCTTACCTCCGAGGATAGAACTCTCATTACCCTTTTGACAAAAGGCTGGGTGGGGCCCACAGTCGATCTGGACAGGGGAAATTTTCATACCCCTAACAGGATTCGAAGCCCGATTCCTCAGTAGTCCAACCCGCAACCCACTCGCTATAATGACACGTCTCTGAATGAGCTGCCGTAACTTGTTCACACTCTGACTAGATCTGAAACCGCATAAAGAACAGACGGAACCCAACGGTTCACGAAAGCCTGTCACTGAATATCTTCCCATTCTCAACTGTAATATTGTACTTCCATCTACGCTTAGGTCTTATAACCAAAATTTGTTACATGTTTCTTGTTTCTCCCATACGTGCCACAGTCTCCACTCATTTTCTGTTCATCTGATCACGCGGACAATTCCTATTTTCGCAGGGGTTGAAGGGTTCTTCCCCTCCTTGGAGCCGCTGATGATGAAAGAGGTACTCATCACAGAGGGAAACGGCTTACGAATTGTGGGCAAAAACGTCAAGACCTACGGGTGCAGCAACTTCCGGATTTTCAATATGATGTTAGTATATTGCAGCCGTCTGTTCCGGCTTTACCCAGCTCCTAACCTCCCTACTCCTACCGCCTCCGGTGCTTCCACTTTATGTGGCAACCAAGTCTTCCCATGAGTCAGTCCTTCTACATGACATATTTCTTAGCCTGCTATTCGCATCTTTCCCTTGGTCTTCCTCTTGGGCGTTTCCTATTTAGTTTAATATTGAACCTTCTTCACGACTTTATTTTTGTTTATCTTTAAAACGCACTGATACCCTCATAACCTATTGTTACCTTATCTTTCAGAGATGATGTGCGTATTTCAATGCTCTGCACGTTTCCAGCCTTCCCGTCGGCTCTGTCCTGGTTCCTCCTTCACAATTCCTAACCCTCAGGGGGCTTGCAACGAAGTTGGTCAACTGGTACTTTCAGAGGATGCATTTCAGGAAGTACTGTGGGGTTTCCTGTGCAAACGCATTTGCACCCAGGCAGCCTTGGCATTTCTAATGCGAGATCCTATGGCAGGACTTGGCTGTCAGTGGGTTCAAGCAACTGCCCTCCCATATGCTCCCTGCACCAAGATGGCGCCTGTAGTAACTCTTCCGTAAATATATTGCCCCATCCTTACATCTTCCATTTCCAGTTCCAAACAAGGGAGAACCCAGTGGCCTTACCAAGACAGCCAGTTGCCTGAACTTAGCCTGTGGCTAACTGCTCCCTTGTTCCGTTCACAGAGCAGACATGGAGAATCTGGACTTCGACTTCGACCTCGAGCTTCCAATGCTATACACAGTTGCTGAGTATGACGTCAGCGGTCGGCTTTTGCTGCTCCCCATCAAGGGAAACGGGCCTCTTTACGGAAACTGGAGTAAGTTCAGTTTGGTCTATTTGCTATTGTAACGAAAAGGGTGAGGCCACCTTAATAAATGATTCTCATGTTTTAATGACACTAATTCAAGTGCATGGATCATGCAATAGTGCTGAATGGTGGAGGAAGACTGTCATGAATATTGAGAAAACAGTCGCATTATGTACGAGGCAGAGTCAGTAAACAGGCCACAAATGGAAGTAAAACAGCTGTAATAGACGTAAGGGGTTTCTGTGTGTGCATCACTAGGTAGCAGCACAGTCCAAGTAGAAGATGCACTTGCGCATGTTCTGAGCCTGGTTTCAGTAGTCAAAATGGCGACCCTGCTTAAGGCGTATCCTACCGAAGAGCACCGTACTGTTGTGCGTTTTTTGTGGGCAGAATGACCCAATGAGAAGGGTATTCATAAAGAAATGTTTCCTGTTTACGGTGGGAAGTGTTTGACGCGTAAAGCGGTTCACAACTTGGTCCAGAAATTCTCTCAAGGAGCGAAAGTCGCAGATGATGCCCAAACGGTTGCACAAGTGGCTGAGGCAACGGTCAAAAGGCTTCTATGCTGTGGGTTTCGACGCACTGGTAAAGCGATGGGACAGGTGTATCAATGTTAGTGGAGGTTATGTCAGGAGATAAACTTTTTTTCCAGGTTTGAATATCACATGTTTATGTCTTATATCGATGTGTGGCCTATTCACTGCTCTCCCTCGTATGAACATGGCGTCGCAGCAGTGAATGGGAGAGTGCAGAGACCCAGATGCTGATGATGACTTCCCTGGTGGGCAGCTCAGAGAATGGCTATCTATTTGCAATGCAGCAAAAAGCATACAAATTCTTACTCTGTGAGCCACTATTAGCTTTTAAAATGAAACTTTGTTTGAATGGAGTTAGTCCTAGTTAGGATCTCACAGGATTACTTTGTGGATGCATAATTCCCAGATTTATGATTTCAACAAAAAGTTACCCTTTGCGTTAGTGGACAACACGAATCCAATGTGTGGAAATGTTGCCGTTAAGTGGGTCCCTTCTGACCATAACAGAGTATGGGTGGAGCCGCCAGCCTTCAGATATGGAGGGCACCTGCAAAAACAGAGTGAAGCTCCCACGGAGAGGCGACATGAAGTGTTCCTCTAGTTGGGCAGTTGTGCACACAGCCAACAGCTGATCTTTGTGTTATGAGAAACTTGGCAAGCTCTTGTGAGCTAGTTAATGAACAAAAGGCAGGGAATTTCTTGGTAGATGAGGGAACATTGGCTTCTTAAGAAGGAATCTGTACTACAAAATGGGTTACTTGCGAAAAACTTGCATTTCAAGTCTGGGACATTATCACAGCTTTGGATACAGTAAACTAAACGTCTGTTATTTAACATTGCTGTTTCTGTTGAAGAGGTGATATAATGTAACGTGATGAAGAAATGTAAGTTAATATTGGCTTGGAAGGAGGTAACCGTGGCCTATTTCAAAGCATCATCCAGTATATACTTGAGAAGGCTCAGTAAAAATATCTGGTAACTCTGTCAAGCTCTGAACTAACTACCATATTCATTTTCATGTATTTCCATAGCTTAGATTTATTAAAGCACAGAGGTAACTGAAGGTACCTTACGCGTTAGCATTAACAACTCTCCGTTTTGCCAACATACGATTCTCACAGTAAACAGCAACTGTTTCCCTAAACAGTGTTAGCTGGTTGGGCCTTGTAGCTGAGATGTAATGTGTTTCCCGTGAGGTACGAACTGAATTTTTATATATTATTTGAAGAAACTTCGGGCTCCAGTAGAGTGAATTAACACAATACAGAGTGTCACATGTGTCCTTTATGCAGCGGACTGCAAAGCCCACGTCAGATTGGACGGCGAATTGGAAGAGAGGAATGGATACAAGTTCCCTAAGTTCAGCTCTCTGAGGATCGTCTTCACAGTGGGCACAGGAACTGTGCAGCTCAAGAATCTGTTTGGTGGCGACAAAGTGCTGGGTAAGTACTTCTGAAGTGCGGCAAAGCATCGTGCCATGGGCGTGAGTTTCTGGGGG
>NW_019729215.1:304682-306506 GCF_002891405.2 Cryptotermes secundus
TCCTGTGCTTGTACTGCGGTGTATATCCCCCCCCCATTCTGCTCCTGTGCTTGTACTGCGGTGTATACTCTCGTTCTGAACATTAGTTTCATAAGACGACTCACCGAATGTGGTATGTAATTTTGTTTCAGAGAACTTAACTCTAGATGTTCATGTCTACAATGCTAGGCATGGCAAATGCATTACTCTTGCTGCAGTTATTTATTACCACGTTTCATAGAAACAGGAGCACCTTTTCTTCATGACATGGACAAACTGCCATACTACCAGTTGCGCTGGCTTTAACTGCCAAACCGTGTCATGCAGTACTGTAGTATTATGAACTTTAGTGGTGCCACCTGCTGACAGAAATGCTACACTACACGCCAATCTCTTCAGCTGGAATGGGTTAACAAAAGCTGTACAGTTTCTCAAAGATCCCTGTGACATGTCATCGAGGCTCCCTCATTCTGTAGACAACTGGCTCACAGATGGCGGTGAGGCTCTCAGCCTTATATGCCAGCCAGTTGCCCTTTACCACCAGGGTGATTCCTGGTACTCACTTCTGTTAGAGGTTGAGTCGACCCCAGGGTCATGGTGCAGCTGGAAGGGTTAGGTTGATTGAAAAATCCAATGACCTCCTCGGGAATTGAAGCTGCAACCTTCCGGCTTGTAGCACAGTGCCCCTTATAAGTCATACATGCAGGTAATAATTAATGTGACTTACGGTAGGTACTGTTGCTTGTCGCCATGGTTACAAGACCATTCTGTTCGCAGGAAACGCCGTGAACTCCGCCATCAACGCCAACTTCAAACAGGTCCTGAAGGAACTCCAGCACCCTATAGAGAAGGCGCTGCAGGATGCCTTGCTCGAGATATCTAACGACTGTGTGAGAGAGTTCACCTACGACCAGCTTTACCCTGTAGAATAAAAAATATTAAACCACAATAAATGCATTGTAGTTGTTTACAAACTCTAAATCACTAGGTTTTCCTCTCTAGCCAGAATCTGACTCACAGTACGTACATAAACCCGGACTGCACGGGATATGAGATCATCACAGGGGGACCTCATGGTAGAAGTGGTACCTATCAACCAGACTGTATGGTCGCACATCCCAGAAGAATGGAATCTTAATTAAACTATCTGTACACTCATACTGCACGCACAATCTGTTTTAAAGAGCTGAGACCATTTCTGTATTACAAGGATCTGTACACAAGCAGTTACAGAGATGATGCCATGTGGCTGGAACCAGATGGTGTTACTAGTGGCTTCCTGAGGACTTCATTATTTCAAATGGTGCAAGTAAATTACAAAAGATGGCATTAGGCAACTTTATGTCTTTACACCGATCACAGTGGCCGTGTGGCCTAAGGCATGAATTGTCTTCACTCACTCGAACACTGGGATCGTGGGTTCAAATCCCGCTCAAAGCATCAATGCCAGTCTGAGTTTATGTGTAGACAGAGGCATTGCTATGGGTTGAACCCTCATCCAGGGAGTCCAAGAAACTGAAGTGAAACGAAGCATTTCACGAATGCCCTACGCTCCAAGAGGGAATAACAGGAATAAAGACGGACATACAGACAGACAGGCAGACAGATAATGTCTTTATCGCGGGAGCAACAAACCGATGATGAATAGTTTTATCAGAAGAATATGCTTTGGTTAAAAAAAAGATCCCCTCTTGCAGAGATATGAAATTATTTTGTAAAAGAAGGCATCAAACGTTCTCAAATCATTTTAGGGGCATAAGAATAATAAAAATTTGAATACATATTAAGTAAAGAGACAGAAGTAGCAATAATATAAGAAATTTAAGTGCTATAGCACTGATTATA
>NW_019729215.1:306684-407795 GCF_002891405.2 Cryptotermes secundus
ATATGCACACAGTATTGGCAAGCTCACAGTTTCCCCTTAACTTGTACACTTAGCAGGCTAAACAAAATTACATAACAAGGAGATTTGTGGGGGCTGAGTGCTACACGCTGCCTATACCCTGCAGAAGGAAAGTGCACACCAAATTTTAGACAACAGATGTGAGATGGAAGAATAAAATTGCAATAGAATTTAAGGAAACTCGCTGTAAGGGCATGAACTGAATTCAGCCGTTCTGGGGAACTGTCCTGTAGATGAGTCCTGTTAACACAGTAATGAACCGATGGGACCCATAAAAAACAGCGATTTTCTTCACTTGCAAAGTAACTATTATCTTCTCAATAAGGACTCAGTTCCATGGACTTTGTTAGCTTTAAGATACAGGGTGTGAACGCACAGGCAGCAACGAAAATTTGCTTCATTCTCATAATCACATACAGAAAAAATGTGCCAAAGAAGGCTGCTAATTCATGCAGGTTTAGGAAACTGAGGAAAATCCGTATAAATCAATGAAATTCCATTTACACAAATGACAGAAAAAATGTATATATGAAGAAAGCAGTCTTCTGGGATTTGGAACCGTGTATATGTGGTGTTAACCGACGTTTCGGAGAAACGTATCGCCTCCATCTTCAGGGTAGAAGAAAAAAAATAAATATGCAAGCGAAGAGACCGTGAGAACCGGCAAAAGCAGACTGTGTGGAAATATACGTATGTATATATATATGATATTATTATATATATTATATATATATTATTTTTTTCTTCTACCCTTAAGATGGAGGCGATACGTTCCTCCGAAACGTCGGTTAACACCACATATACACGGTGCCAAACCCAGAAGACTGCTTTCTTCATAGTCACCGCCGTGAAAGTCTCAAATCTTACATGTATATATGAAGTTTGCCATTATGAACACTACTGTCTTATGGGATGTGGAAATACCCTGAAGATGGAGGCAGCAGGGTTCTCCAAAACGTCGGGAAAATTCTACAAGACTACAAGGCGTCGGATCCCAGAAAAACTGTGATCATCATGAAAGAATATATTTCTTTATTCATTATGTGTTCAGAATACTATGAATTCTTGTGGGTATTTGCAAAATATCGTCATATACATGTGTATTCTGCAGACCCTCTGACAATTACAGGAAGAACTACAATAACAAGATGGGAACACTATTTCAATTTTTACATTGGCAAATCACTTTAATTCATTGCTTGGTTGAAGCGTATAATAAACAGAAACCAATCAAGAATTAATCTGACATATTTAGCAGTGTGTGATCTATACTGCGCATGTCCTCAGTATTTCACTGAAGAACCGAAAACAACACAGATCGAGCCCATTCAGACATTTCTCCTGCATGGACTACAAAGCAACAATGAACTGAAAGAAATCCTCCCTTCTGAAACATTCCTAAAAATAGAAAGTTCACATTTGGCCATTGCAAAGGAAAAAGAAAATGAGGAAGCGCTTGTATGGAAGCGACAGAAGGTATCAGGTTAGCAGTATATACATTTATTTATCAGGTACACAAAACTAGAACAGTCTACAGTTCTACATGATGCAACAAAAGCAGATACAAAACGACTTAACAAGGACACCGCTAAGCTGTAGCACAGAAAATGTGCAAAAGCAAAAACACCGTCTTCTGTGATGATGCCAAAGATGTTGGTACCTTTCTCCCAGGCGACACGGCGTCACGTCCCAGATGATCATAATTTTGATGTACCATGTGAGATCCGAGGTTCTCATGACAACTAACATTAAAATTATGGTCTGTGACACTGCTGAAAACAAAATGTTGATACTACCAGACTACACGACTTCACATCCAGATGTATTGATGTACAATGTAAGATCTGAAGTCATCGTGGCGAGAAATTTCAAAACTACGGTCTTCTGGGAAGTGACACCGCTGAAGATGGAGGCATAATGTTCCTCCGAAACACCAGTACCTAGCTACCGCAATACATCGATGTACTTAAGCTGTCATCAAGCAATGTAACGATAGGATCCCCAGTGTGAAGCATTCATCTGCAGGTGCAGCAAGAATGAAACACGTTTCGGTTAATACATCAGCTGGAGCTGTCCCATGAATGAAATTAAGATTAATTAGCACGCACCTTATTTAATCATGCCCCATAAACAACGAGTATTATTTAGTGCCGAAAATGATTTGGCAACTCGACATACAGGCATCCCCCAACACATATGATTTCATCTTATATTCATGAATTCTACGTGAATGCAATTTCATATGAATTCTCTTTAAAGTTTCTAGTGATCTCACTCCAGAGCAGGTATCCCACCCCCTTCGATCTCATCATCTCAGGACAGAAACGGACTAAGTTCCTGAAGCAATGTTTTGTGTGATGGACACAGCGAACCTAACGCCTCATGATGGCAGAAGCAGGCTCTTGTAACCATGGTAACGAATATCTGGATTCGGTAAAACAAAGGGAATTTATGGACTAAGGACTTGGCTTTAGAACAAAGCTTTTATTCCAGAGGGTAACATAATTTTAACTACATTCTTCAATTGAGAGGCCCACCTTCCGAAGAGCCGTGGACCCCAGCACTGAGCAGCGTCCAGCAGTTTCCACAGCAAATGTCGTCTGAAGCATCCACATCTCTTGCAAACGGAAGAAGCTAGTTCTTAGGCAGCAGTTCCTCAAGAGTAAAATGTTGTGTGATCTTATTCGCTATCTTCTGGATGATATTCTTAACTGTCTTCTCGACGACTGGCTTCAAGTACGCGATCAGTTCCTTGGGGTTCTCGTTCAAGGCAGCGTTAGTCGCTTCACCTGTGGCAGAGAGCACCGGCTACAGCGTCACTTTCGTGGGCTCCGATAAAGAAACTAATTTAATATCTCTGTAGTCAGCCAAGTATCATGTCAGAGACAAGCCTGCCTGGTCATGGGGTGGGAACAGATCAGTAGAAGGCAATGCTGGAACTCTGACAGGCGAGGAGAACTAACAAATCTTCGTCAAGTCACCTGGGTTCGAACCAGTGGCTCCACAGTGCAAGTATTAGCTTCTGAAGGCCAACAGTGTGTTACCTAGGAACTTGTCGCCGTTAAACAGATTGTCAAGGCGCACGTGGTACCCTCCAATGGTGATCTTCATGTCGATGTCAGTGAAGCGCAAATGTTCGCCGTCGGCTTTCTTCACCAGTTGAGCATACAGCACGACATCGCCCTTGCAGTCAGCTGTGGACAGGTCAGAGCACAGTCAGTGTGAGCCCTGCTTGCACGCACAAATGTGAACCACCGCATGCCTAAAACCAAACTTTTGATTGTGGGAGTAACTCCACTCTGGCACCTGACTCCATACAGTCTGGTAGATACTTACCAACTTTCTGGAGGAACATGCTGCCTTCATGGGGAAACCCTAGTACCAGGAGAAAACCTGGCTAAATACCACTTTGTCCACCACAAATCCCAATAACATGTGGCCTAAGTATATTCAGTGGGTTGTAAAATGAGCAGATATGATCCAGACGCCTGGACGTTCCTTCGATAGCTCCTGCTTAATGTGCGCTGTTTTTACTAGTATGTGAACCGAAAGATTCCAAGGACAGTGAACGAGAGTTTTTCGTAATTCTGTGTTCCGAAATTAAGATGCAGATTGGGAAGGACAACCGAGGGGACCGAAGAATCAGCATTTGCTTCTGAAATGAGCGTCAGCCTCTGAGTGAAGTGATCCAAGAAGCAGTGAAAAGCCTTAAATATGTGTATATCATTCTGATGGATTCAAAACCTGTGCATTGTTGCACCGAAAGCATTACAATCAAAGTGATGACATACAAAATAAGTTATGTCGAATACTCTATCAAAAGAACTGGGTACGGGCTGGACAGCACAGTGGTCGGAGTTCGAGTCCCGGTAGGTTCAAGAATGTGTTCTTCTCCACGTCGTCCAGACCGGCTCTGCCCCACCCAGCCTCCTACATGATGGGTACTGGGGGATCTGTGTCCAGGGGTAAAGTGGCCAGAGCGTGAAGCTGACCACTCACCTCCAGCTAGTGCCGAGGTCATGAAAATGTGGATCAATCCATTCACTTCCCCATACGCCTTCATGACGTAGTGCTTAATCAGTTAAGCAAAGGGACAACTTTATATGCTGCCTCCATGTTCCAGCCTGAAGGTAAGTCGAGCATTTTCCTCAAAAACTTGGCAACTTCTTACTGGACTACAGAACGTCATACCTCATGAGAGTTTTGCAATTTGGCGAGTGGGTAAGAACACTTCAGGGCATTCAGAATCATCTACTCGCACTAGACTAA
Organism: Cryptotermes secundus; assembly: GCF_002891405.2. NCBI lineage: Eukaryota > Metazoa > Arthropoda > Insecta > Blattodea > Kalotermitidae > Cryptotermes > Cryptotermes secundus. The sequence continues at coordinate 310,972 of NW_019729215.1, forward strand.
AACCCAGATCCCAATGTGATATTTAAATTGCCCTTTAAACAAAGTCCTGATGTTTCTATCTACAATAATCAGAAGGGTCAAGAAATATACACGTATCATAACAATTACAGAGTTTTCACTTCTGTTTAATCATCTCAGAAATTTTAAATACTTAAAAATGTGTTGGACATAAAATATGTTTCATTTTTCTGTAAGCCTTTCATTTAATACATTTTTCACTGCAATGAATATTTAGCAAGTCACACTTGAGATGCACGCAGAAACATGTGTAAGTCTTCCTGTTCCGTTGTCCGATTTTAACCAAATTTGGAACGTGTCAATAGATTTTGGCCTCGAGACTGCACATCATCATAAAAGTAAAAAAGTGAAGCTATCCCTGTACCAGGCCGTGAAGGCCCATAGGGTTGTGAGACGTTGAGGCTAACACATTTTCTAGGCAGTCGGCTCACAGATGGCGGTAAGGTTGTCAGCCTTAAGCGCCGGCCGCGCTTTGCTCCCCAGGAAAATTATTTAATTAATTCCTGTTACTCATTTCTGTTAGAGGCTGAGTAAACCCCAGGGCCATAGTGCGGCTGGAAGGATTAGGTCAACTGAAAAAATTCAATCACCTCAATGGGACTTGAACCCGCGACTTTCCGGCTTCTAGCATAGCCCCTCAACCAAGTACGCTACCACGTGCCCCCCCCCCAATCATCATAGTTCATGAAAATCCATTCAGCAGTTTCCAAGCTGTTACAGAGAGCAGACACATGGACAGATATGGCATAATTAATAACTGTATTTTTGCAACGACGCATCAAACAGCTGTTATGAAGTTCTTCAAAAGAATCATGTAAGCAAATTTTGCTTCGACTTCCTAAGGCATGAAAATTGTACATTTCACATGAACATTCAAGGCGTGCGCGAAGCTACACACCTCGTTCCTTGCGCTTCAGGAACAGAGCGCCGTACCGGAAGGACGTCCCAACGGCTCTGCTCCCTTGTACCCAGTGGAAACTGTGGCAAAGACAAGTACCTCTAACCTCCCACAGCTTCGTCACGCCAGCTCACCGATCTACATCTACATACGTGTATTTAGGAAGCAGAACTCACTAGCATTGGCCCGCACGGGTCCCTTCCCCTTGAGGGGCAGGACCAGCAACCTGCCGCTCACCTCGTACTCTCCATTGAAAGTCAGGTAAGGGAGGTCCACGCTGATATCCACCTGGTAGTTGGCCAGGTCAACACTGCAACAGGGGCAGCACCAACATAAGTATCAGAGTCCACACCCTCCCCTTACTGCCCTCTCTGAATTTTATCCTCTACTTCTATAAACACTAGCAGAGTACTCTCTGAGACGCTAACAGTTGCTCAGCTACTCAACAAATTTCCTGCCAAGGTACACTGCTCACTTCACAAGAGTCTGCCAATGAGCCCTAATAGTAACCAGATGAATCTGTCCATTGAGTAAAGCCCTTCTTGAGAAGCTGATAGTGGCTCAGAAAGTCAAGAAATGCCTCGCATCTTACAGAATAGAGGCATCATTACCACGTCCACAAGATCTCGTCACTGGACAAAACCAAGCCACTCCCTCACACCCTGCTATATTAAGATCTGCTTAAGACTGTGACTACAGACGGGGTTTGGATTGGTAATCGCATTAGTGAACTCTTAAAGAACGTAACTACACGTGAGTTCTGTTCTACACACTTCACAAATCCACTATAGGACACACCAGATAGTCTTCGCTAGTCGTTGCTTGGTAGCGGCTTTCAACAGTGGATGTTTCCCCTCCTCTGCGTTCCCGAACTATCCCCAGTCTCACTTACCAGCTTCTAACAGCAACAGCTCAAACAACTGAGGCCATGCGGTTATCTACCTCTCTATCTCAATAACCAATCAACCAACTAACTAACTGGCTGACTCCTCACTAATTTCTCCTGCTTATAACAACTCTGCACGGACCGTACAGAAAACGCCGTTTTTCTGTTGCTGTGCAATTATTGCGTTTGTGTGTGTTGGGGTTCCCACGTTATCGCGCCCCACAACGCTCATTTACCTTTACCCATTCAGTCAGTGTTGACATACTTGAGCTTCTTGATGACGAAACTTCCCGGTCCATTGATGTTGATATTCTTGCCTACGGCTTTGATTCCGGCCCCCTGCGCAACCAGGACCTCGGGCAGGGTGAGGGGCTCGATGGATGGCACCTCCAACTCGGGAATACCTGGCAACAGCCCAAGATAACGTCTCAACCGGCCACAACACATACACTCGCATGGCTTACTGAGTACCTCCAGGGGGAGGGCCCCCAGACCCTCTTCGCGCTCACTTGGTGTGGGGGGGCACTCCTTAGGATAGAGAGCCTTTTGGAAAGCTAACAATCGCTCAGCTGGTCACTAAAATTCACTGCCTGTTATAAAACCTGAAAGTTCATTACCGTGTTCACAGCAGCGCAGTGCGCCAAGCCTGAACCGGATAAATCCAGTCCTCAACCTTGCACCCATCTCGTTTAAGATGCATTTTAATATTATCCTGGCAGCTGCGAATGGGTGTTCCACGAGCTATCCTTCCTTCAGTCTTGGCAGGTGGCTTCCGTTTGGTGACGCCGTCCCAATCAATACGCCCATACGAGGCAGTGCGTTCCGTCTTAACCATGAGGAATTCATAACGCCCTGCCCAGCTCCGAGCCTGTTCTTGCATACGCAAAATGTAATAGCAGCAACTCTCCGTAAGCGGAGGTGCGTGTCCTGGCAGAAACTGGCCTAGTGTCTGAGACGGGGCAAGCTTCAAACAAAGCGTAACAATAACAATAATAACAACATACAGTTAGAATGATATCCAAATATTAGCATCTTTTGCTTGGTTTCGTAAGTGGGCACCCACCTTTCAGCAGATATGGCCGCAGCGTTTCGATGGAGTTTATGATGCAATCGTTTAGTTTGGGGTCGTACCTCTTGCAAACTCTGATGTAGCTGGCTGCAACAGAGAAAGCGATTTCTCAAACCCTGTCAGTCAAGGTCTTCCAGCACGGCTGTGATGCTACGCAACCCGCATGCGCGCCGCACAACTTCCCATCCTATATACCCCTTGCGGTTTTCGTACCGAACTCCATATACACTCCTCTTCTCTACTATGCGTACTACATCCCATGCCCATCTCATCCTCCTTCACTTGACAATAGTGATAATTTGGACGACGGTTACAAATTATGAAACTCAGCATTAAATAATTTTCCCCGGAATCCTAAGGCCAAATATCTCACTCAGCACCCTGTTCTCAAACACCCTGTCTATGTTCGACTCTTAATGTCAGAAACCAAGTTTCACACCCATACAGAACCACCGGCAAAATTATAATCCTCTATATTCTAATTTGTATGTTTTTAGACAGCAGACGAGAAGACAAAAGGTTCTGCACTGAAAGGTAGCAAGCATTACCTGAGCTCAACCTGCTCCTAACTCCCTCATGAACCAAATTTGGATTTCTTACCGTCGTTCCCAAATATCTGACCTGCGTCACGTGGTATCTTTTTGTCCAGCATTTTCGTATATTTCTTTACACAGCGAGTAGACTTTCACTTATTAACACGAATGTTAACTGCAACAGAGTGCGATATATCCCGGGCGACGAACGGGTACTCCTGCTAGTCCGCAACATTTTCATCGTCAGCACCTGGCGGCCTTCAGTACAGCACGTCCAGCGGCATGAATGTGGGCCCCTGCTTGCACAACACCGGGCGGGCTCTAAGGATGAAGGAGCAAACGTAAAGAAAAGTTTCCGCATCACGTCATAGGGATGTATTGAGTGACTGGAGTTGTCGCTCTACGCCCTCCCTTTCGAAAGGTGAACACCAAAGCATGTCTGGACAAAGATCTCTGCCTCCGACAGGAGCCAAACCCCGATAGTCCAGCCCGTAGCCCAGTAACTATAGTGACTGAGCTTATATTTCACAGCTCCTTAGCAACATGTACCCAGTAAATATCCACCAGACTGTACGGCGTCATATAGGACAGAACACCAAATCTCAGAAATTTACAGCACTGCGACGTCTGTCCTGTCAATGGTGCAAGCGGTTTCCTCCGAACTGCCCGTCAGGGCCCAGGCGTCGGATTCAGGGCGGACCCTGACGCTGCAGTGGCTTCCAGATGCCAACATAGTTCCTTTAAATAGGCCACGACAGCTTCCTTCATGCTTTCCACTTATTTTATTTTTCATTTCGCCACTCCGAGTAAAATGAGAGGACACTGTACCCGAGTCGAGATTGCTGCTTGGCACCGCACCAACACAAGTCGGTCAGCCCTTCTCTTAATGATGCAGGTAAACAGCCTCCTAGCTGATTATTACGTCAGCAAATTACTGGGTCAGCCAAGCTCTCAATAATTAAGTAAGGCAATCGGTTACTCAATCAACTAAACTAAACTAAACTAAACTAAACTAAACTGACTTCATGCAGCTGAGCCCTTCTCGAGAAGGCGCCCGTTGTACGTGTACTCCAGAACTTCCCAGCATTTCATGGAACCCGAAGGTTCGTTGCCGTGTTCACAACAGCCTTCCACTGGTCCCTGTTCTGAACCAGACCATTCCAGTCCATACCACCCAGTCCTATCTCTCTAAGATACATTTCAATATTGTCCACCCACCTACGCCTTGGTCTTCCCTGTGGTCTCTTTCCTTCTGGCTTTTCCACCAATGTCTTATATGCATTTCTCGTCTCCCCCATTCATTCTACATGCCCTGCCCACTTCATCCTCCTTGACTTGATCATTCTGATTACGCTTGGAGAAGAGTACAAGTTATGAAGCTCCTCATGAAGCAGTTTTCTCCAACCTCCTGCCACTTCATCCCTCTTCGGTCCAAATATTCTCAACACCCTGTTCTCTTAATGTCAAAAACCAAGTTTCACAACCATACATAACCACAGACAAAATTATAGTTTTATATATTCTAATTTCTGTGCTTTTGGACAGCAGACGAGAAGACAAAAGTTTCTGGACTGAATGGTAGCAAGCATTACCCGAGTTCGTTCTCCTGGATCAGGTTTTGATTTGTTGCTGTCATTCCCAAATATCTGAACCGTGTCACAGTCACAATCTGCCAGGTATGCAGTCAACCAACCTGTCTGTCAATTATTAACTTCAGCAATTAATCGGTCAGCCAGAGCGTCAGTCGGTTAGTCAAGGATTCGCGTAATCAGTTGATCGGATGGGCACTGCGCGTTGCCTAACAACGCCCGCCCAGGCTCTGCATACAAACTACTCGCCACGCCGCGGACCTGACCGGCATAGATATTGGCAGACCTTGAGCTACTGCTGCTAGGGTCATCGTCACGTTTCGGAGAAAACAGCTACCGGCGCTGCTGTCCGACCCTGACGGGCACGAACCTATCGCATTAACCCCCTCCACTTTGCAGGGCTCAGAAGCTAATCCGGATCGAAACATGGAAACGCTGTTCACAGGAAGGCAGATGTGTCACTTGACGGTCTCTTCAGACCTGCATCATTACGTTCAGAAACAAGTAGAGCTTCTGAGTCTTCTGTCGGTGGATACATGCACTGTCCATGTTTTATGCTAACCGTCTTACAGTGTATACACCCCCTCACCATATTCTTCACTTCCACACTACATGTTTCAGCACTAATGTGCCATCCTCAGGTGTCTTTATGCACGCCATGATGTCTTCTTTCTAAAATGACTAAAATCTATATTCGTCATACATGTCGATGAATTCTAAATAATAAAACTTTTTAGGATTCATCCTACGTCGCACTCAAACACGCGAATTACGCCAATCCTCTTTTATGTGAGCATTCTTCCTACATACATTTGTGTATCGTGTTCTGTGTTGTGTTTTCCTCCTGTTATATGTATTGCCTTTTTCTAAATACAGGCTCTGCAGTGACATGTTTGTTCATGTCTGCAGAAGTACCTAGAGCATTAAGTTTCCCATTTATTTGTTTTCTTTTTTAGGACCACTTTTGTTTCACTAATCCGGATGACCGCTCCCCCCACCCCAAATTACTCCGGAGTAGTGGGTGTTTACTGTAATGGGCATTATTAAATCAATCAGGGTTGTAACGAAATGCAGTTCGGAGGAACATATCGCCTCCATCTTCAGGGTAGAAGAAAAAGTCAAGAAAGAAAACAACAAAAGCATGCAGAAATCTGTCCTAGGCTTACTCTTCTATACTGACCATGGAAGTGATAACTTCCTCCGAACTACACTGCCTTGCAACCCAGAATACAGCACTCTTCACAGCTTGTCAGCCTCAAGAGACGGACGCCCTTTATCCACCAGGAAGATTCCTGAGTCAACCCCAGGACCATAGTGCGGTTGGAAGGATTAGGTCGACTGAAAAATCCAGTGACCTCATCGGGAATAGAACCCACGACCATCCGGCTTCTAGCATACTGTCTGGAGCAACTGAGCTACCGCGTGCTCCTCGGCGAATTGTGTGGGGGAGGGGGAGTAGAAGAGAGCTGTAGTGGCCTATCTGTATGTTCTGTATCAGCATTCGCTTGGACTGACTCAGGAAAACTACGAAAAGAGCGGAGTAAGGATAGTCACCATCCGAGTCGAAATGCGAACTCAACACCTGCGAACATGAATCCAGTTGGAACTTGATTTGTCATTCTATTTCAGTCTCAATTCAGGCAGCAGCGCTTTTCAACGCAGCACAAAATGGAAGGATGATTATGAATGATTAATTTTGGTGTATATGCAGAGACATCGTACCACGACGTATGTGGGGAGCGGAGGTACAGCTCCAAGCATTCGTAACTTCGGCCGTAGCATTCAGCATTAATTTAGAGGTACTGAGATAAACACTCCCACACAGCGCATGGACTGGCAGTCACTGCCACGTGCTTGTTACTTGTCCGTGCTCCGTTCTTTTAGTGACGATGTACCAACTACTGCGTTCTGACTCTCGTTTCGAGCGGTATGTGTTACGTCTGATGGCAAGACAGACATCCCACCGTTCATACCATGAATCGGCGTACTTCTTGAGAATCTGACAGTCGGCCACCTGCTCAAGAAATGCATTATATAGAATCCGAGTACTCATTAGCGTGTTCACAACAGCCCAACATTCGCCAGTATCGTGAGCAGGATTAATCCAATCCACACCCTCACACAATTTCTTTAAGATGCGTTTTAATATAGGGAGCTTACTCGGTACAGAGACTAGGCTACGAATTGACAACCGAAGAATCGGTGATCGATTCCGGGCGGGGACAAAATGTCCCCAGACCGGTCGTGGAACACAGTGGGTACTGGGGGTAAAGTGGTCAGGAACGTGAAGCTGACCACTCTCCTCCATGTAGTGCTGAGGTTGAGAATTCTTGGAACTATACCTCCACTTACACTCCGCCTTCACGGTGTAGTGCTTAATTAAGCACAGGGACAACTTCACTCAGTTGCACCTCCCATCTATGTCCATGTCTACCACGATTTTGTATGTCTGTACATTCCCCTGCTACATGTGCACCCCATCTCACCCTCGCAACGGTATGCCCGGCGAGCACTCGGATGGCTGTCGATAGCCGTCTTGTGCCTTCCGTGGCCCTTATAAGGGCCATTTCACAACTTCCCTGGCCACTGACCATATTGACACTGACGGGGCACCGGGCACTCTCCTTTTCCGTCATTCGGCTCTTAACTCATCTACACTACCCAATTCGAGCCTGAAGAAGGAAGCGCGTAACTTCGGCAACGCTGTCCACACCCACGGCCAGAATGAGTAATGCCTATATCCAATAACAACCCTGACGCTACGGGGCGGCGCATACGGCGCAACTGTGGGGATCCCTGCCCTGCTGGACGCGGCTGCAAACAAAACTTGGTGAAAGCGTCACGCACGGGACAGCCATTCATATTTTGGTGATAAAGGAAAACCTTCTGATCGTCCTTAATGATGCTGCGCATGATTCAGGGAAACAGTAACAAGAGGTGGACTGGCCACTTTCTCTGCTCAACTCCGTGAGGCTCCAAGCAGCCGCTGGACAGGGTCCGCCCTGCTGATTTGTCCCGGAAACAGGGTCACACTTCTCAGTCCGCAGGAGCCCCACGACAAAGCTGGTCGCTTCATATAAATATCAGTGCGATAATGTCCAGAAAACTGACCATTGTATTAATGAACCATTATCATGAACTCTCAGGTATCAACTCAAACCAACAAACCCCATTTTAATAAGAATTATTATAACAAAGCTATCAAATCCCTGTCATCCCTGTCCTGTTCGTGCAAGCAGCCACTTTCTCTAACAAATACACACGGTTTAAGTAATTAAGTACACAATAAATAAAGACTAAACCATGCCACAACTAGCACACCTCAGTCCCTCGCACATTACCCGCCTCCTTCCATGCCCCTTCCAGTTCACCAGACACTCAGCCCGCTCGAATCCCGCCGCTACACCGACTGTTCTCACTGAGGCTTATGCCGCGACCACTTCCTTCTACAGTCCCTCCAATCCGACACTAAAGAAATGGACGCAGTTGAGAAACGTCGCTAGATGAACTACAAAACAGACTTACGGATCGTGGACTGATCCCCCAAGTGGAGCAGCAAGCAGCTGACGGCCACGAATAGAGCGGTTTCCATGGCAACAGCAGACGGATGAGAGTGAGCCCTACACCCCGCAAGTGCACTGGCTGCCACGGAGGTGCTGGGTCGCCACTGGGGTGCCCCTTATATAAATGTCGCAACTGCCCCTCCTCCCCCCACCTCAACGCGCTCCCACGCCGCCGGCTCTCAATGCAAACACGCTCCTCGGCCTCCACACTGCCACGGTTGGACGGCCGCAGTTCGATTCCCGTTGGCGGGGGCGGGGGGAGAGCCAGTACATAGGTCACGAAGGGATATAAAAAGTAAAACAAGGAAAAAAAATATTTCTCGATATACCCTCCACCAACATTGATACGTTTGTCCCATCGCTTTAACAGTGCGTGGAACCCCGCAGCATAGAAGTCTTTTGGACTGTTGTCTCAGCCACTTCCGCACTTCTGCACTTCCGTTTGTCAGCCGGGTGTGAACTGCTTTACGCGACAAGCACTTATGGCTATCCCTCGCACTCAGTCCTTTTGCCACAAAGAACCCCGCAACTGAACGTGGCTCTTCGGCTGTACACCCCTCAAGCACGGTCGCCATTTTGACTACTGAACTCAGCCTCTGAACATGCGCAAACTCGTCTGCTACCTAGACTGTTGGGGAGGTTGGATGTGGGGCTCAACTCCTCACCGCCCAAAATCAGCAAAGCCACGAAACGTGACTGAGACAGAACCGTTGGAACGGCCCAAGCAATGGTTCTGGGATTCCCCGAGGAGGCTTTGGTCAAGACGGCGCAGAAGCCCTGGGTTCCATGAAGTGCTGAGTGCCCAAGCAACTTCCCGAGCGCTGTGAGCACTCCACTGCGATCAAGCCTCCATCTCCAGTACCCATAACAGCGCCTTGCGGATGTGAAGTGTAATTCTGTAATGCTCATCGACGTTTCGGACGAACTGTCTAAAAATTTAGGATCAAAGGACAAACCAAGCAAACATCCAGCCACACGCAGAAAGGAAAGCAAGATACTTGCTTGCACTGACTTATTCTTCTGCCCTTAAGATGGAGGCAGTGCGTTACACCGAAACATCTTTGGCCTACCGGACTAAAAGGGATCAGATCTTTCCGAGGCTTTCACGGCTTAGATCATCGGAACTCTGACTGGATGATAGTGAATGATGAATTGGAAAGAATCTGTAAGGAAGCGGTCGTCATGTGTGTCAGGACTAAGTCACGTTTGTGTGCAGGCCGAGACTCGAACCGGCTACCCCTTAAGTATAAACCAGACACATTACCGAAGGAGGCAATCTACTTTGTGTAGTTTCGACTGTTGCCTCCGTCTTCAGGAACAGAACGCTGCACCCCTTAAGTCCAGCAGCAAGAAGCTGAGGCCTCAGCACGTAGGTCGCACGCGACCCGGGTCACGTGGCTTCTGCGTAAATCAAGTGCACGTAGCCAGCACGTGAGGTGACGTAAGCAAAAGATACGCACAACACGACAGCGGCCCGTCACTTGCAAGCACTGGCGCCCCGTTCGAACCGCCACTGGAATGCAGGCTGCAGTCTGGTAGATCGTTACCAACGTTTCGGAGCAGCTTCCCGCCTCCAGCTTCAGGGTAGAAGATTAAACGGTGTCACATCCCAGTATATTGTGGACAGCAGAGTCATCACGCTGTACTTCCGACGTACAAATCGCCACGCAGGAGGTCTCAGTTCGCCGGAGACTCAGAATTGCTGGGGTCTCCAAATCTGTCCATTGTCCGGTATTCTAATAGCCAGGGAACGCAACGATCCGGAAACTGCATCAGTTTCCGTCCTCNCAAAGAGCCAAAGGCCAGCAATTCTGAGGGTCACAGCACTCACGTACGGACACAGGTCCGGTGGGCGCCCATCCCCGCGAGGACCTTAACAATGCATAACAACGTGAAGACGTGTGTGGGAGCAGAGGTACAGCTCCAGTGGTCAGCTTCACTCCTTGCGCCCGAGAGTCGGGCTGCATGTGGCGGCCGGTGTGTACATTAGGACCTGCCGGAAACCGAACCCCGATACTCAGTACTTGTACACTGACACAGCAACCAGGATATTTAGATAAACCGAAGAACTGGCTTAGTAATGTGGCTCTAATTCGATGTGGTGGAATATATATCCTTCTACACACACAAAGAAGTGCGCATGTTTCACCTTGGACACGAAGCAGATTGTAGCACGGAGGGAAACTGTTTGCCAAATACCGAAGAGCTGGCCGACCAGTACATGTACATGTTCGCCTCTGCAGTTTGTTTCAGTTGGCGGCCTCGATAAATTACTGAAATGCACTCAGAATTGTGCAAGGCTGAGGTGAAGGCCCGCTCGCTATTCACTGAGCCCTGTTCCGAAAAGTAGGAAGTCAGCCTAAGGCAGAGGACACTCGGGAAAACTAGAGGTCACGGATTAGGTGGGGGGGAGGTAATCAAGAAACGGTAGAGGCGTGGCGGAGCGTTGTACCCGGACCCCATGCAGGGTCGGATTTCCGGTGTACGAGGACCCCCTACACTCCGGAAAACGAGTGACAAGACAGTGGTAGCGGCCCTCACTCTCCAGGGCGGACGAGAGACTACAGACAGATTAAGAGCCGAAGCTGCAGGAGCACCGCACACTCTCGGAAGTTTTGCCTCATATTAGGAAAAAAATGGTAGTACGTAAACGGGCTACTCGGGACGAGCAGCCTTGCGGAGGGAGCAATGTGACACGAGGGCTCAAATCCGGTATTGTTGAACCAGAAGAGACGACCGTCGCAAAGCAATGGATCGGTAAACACGCTTCCACGGCATCCAGATCACGTGACAGCCGCAACAGATACACATGCAACAATATAGAAACTCTTGTTGGAAGCGATATTTTCTGTTGGGTCCGAACCGATGTTATATATATGGATGCCAGGTGAACAAGCCAGTCCTAAAGTAACTCTGATTAGCAGTGAGGAACTACCATTTGAGAGGAAGTTACCAGTAATAGTCAGACCACCGAAAGAACAAGAATATGGTCATGGGTCCCGATGGGGTCCAAAACCAAGAATGATTGTGCTGGCGAGGACCAGAAGTAATTTACTGGAGTGGACTGGCAGAGAAAGCCTGCACACAGACCAGTGTGAGTCTGAGGTTCAGACAGTAGCCCCTGGCGGAGACGTTGGAGCTGAGGTGGAGGAACCTAGTTTGGTAACCGTCGCCAGGCAACACCTAGTGAAGCCAGAGAAGACTTACTGAGTGAGATACTGAATTAGCGAGAGCCCTATGATTAATTGTAGTTACGATTTGTAAGAAGTCAATAAATCCAATTACCAATCCAAACCCTATGTCTAGTCACTAAACACGTGACAACATATTGTCAGATACACAACAGAACCACACAAACGCATCCTCCCCGATCAAGTACATCAACAAGCCACCCTTTGACGTAACCTCACCTCGGGCGTTAAACCCAAGGACGGGGTCTCCTAGCACTTATGTGCTAAAAGCTTCATAATGTCTCATAGAAATGCGGAATAAACGAGCACTTGTGCAATGTGACGCATCAGCTGCAACACACTGACGCACCTTTTCTGTTGCTTACGTAACGGCACTGCCACCATCCAGAGAACACAGTGTAGGGAGGGGGCAGTGGGTGTAGGATGTGTGTGAATGATCGACTGAAAAGGTAAAGAAAAAAGTAAAGATATCCTTAGAACAGGCCGTGGAGGCCCATAGGGTCGTGAGACGTTGAGCCTCCCACATTTTCTAGACAATCGGCTCACAGATGGCGGTGAGGTTGTCAGCCTTACGCTCCAGCCGCATTTTATCAACAGGAAGATTCCTGGTACTCATTTCTGTTAGAGGCTGAGTCGACCAGAGGGCCACAGTGCGGGTGAAAGGATGTCAAATGAAAAATCCAACGACCTAATCGGGAATCGAACCCTCGACAGTCCAGCTTGTAGCACAGTGCCTCAACCGACTACGCTATCGCGTGTCACCGATGGATTGGCAGGTCGTGACGTAATCGAGGTATTCTCCAGACATATGAGCGGAGAAACTGACGGAAATCTCCACCGAAACCTCAGTCAGTATAGCCGGTGTCCCATCCGAGATTCGAAAAGAGCGCCTCCAGAATACAAGTCTAGAGCGTTACCGCTCAACTAACCTGTTCGGTGTGATGAGGAGTGACGGAGGGCAATCAGGCTCTTCGTGCGGAATATCTAGGCGTTCAGCCACTTACAAATAGAGCCTCATGTTTGTACTCAGTCGCTCCAGACTCGAGGGTTGGAATTTAAATCCTGCTACTGTCCGCTGCCTTCCACCCCACAAGTATGATATGCGTGGGTGGGGGCGGACAGGTGACACTCCTGCTTCTTATCAGGTACGTCTCGGGTTGAAATCCCGGCTTGAAAATCGTCCGTCCCATGATTCCTCTTGACCCCTCCCAGCAAATGCAAACTGGACTTTCCCCTTCCTTCCACATCCTCACCAATTCACTATGATTAGTCCCTCCGTTGTGCGACCCCACACAAAGTGACCAAGTGGCAGCGGCATTCGTAGCCACACGACCCCAGAACTCGATACAGTAGCGGGTACAAAGAGTCAGTCAGTCAGTCGTTCGTGAGAACGCAGCAGTCGTTCTGTCGGTCAGTGACATATTACAGCAAACCCTCGCTAATACGGTTACAGCTATATGAAAAATGCAGTTCACAGTTGAGTACATACTTGGCATTTAGGCAGCCAGCTGAGTCGCTTGTCTCTTCAGACCTGCATCATCACGTTCAGAAACAAGTACAGCTTCTGAGTCTTCTGTCGGTGGATACATGCTCTGCCTTTTTGTAGCTTCTAAATAAAGGCTCTACATGATACGTTTTCATCATTTATTTGTGTTCTAAGTTCTTTTTGTCTTTTCGGGGCTACCTTTTGCTTCACTAATCCGGTTGACCTCCCCCGCCCAATTACTCAGGATTAGTGAGGGTTTATTTTGTTCTGAAAAAAATTTTGTAAGCTTCTGTTGATGTCGCAACTGAAAGACGCTTAGGCACGGTACAGTGTGTTACAGGCAGGTGAAATTGCGCCAAACTGACCCCTAATGACCGATAAGTGAAGGCTGACTGCGGATCAGCACAGGTAAACAGGTGTGGATAGCTGATTGCAGGCTACGCTAAGCCACAAGGCCACTGCACGTTTGTTTTCACTCGGTAAAGGCTCAGCTACTATCCCGCATCTCAGAACTGGTTCACGGGGGCACCGCGCTCGATCCTCTGAACGGCCTGGAGTCTTGAGCGTCTTGAGGATCGAAAGTATCTCTCTCATAAACAAAGTTACATGTTTCTGTGCCTAGCGCATTAAATTTGTTTACAATATTTCAGGGAAGGGGGCACACGCCTCGGTTCCCTACAACAAGGACGGGGGTCCTTGTTGTCGATAATTACACATTTCTTCATATTGCGATCTTCTGGACTCCGACACCGTGTAGTCTAGTAGGTGGAAGCCAACTCTTCCTCGGAGACTAATTATGCCTCCGTGTTCAGGAAATCAGCACATAAAGTGGAGGTACAATGTTCTTCCGAAAAGTTTGGTACCTACATACCAGACCACGCGGGTGCCCTAGTGACTGGGGGGGGGGCTCCTCGATCGACACATCGCAACATGTCACAGAACAACACAGAAACACAAAGTGATGCATCCATGGCCTTCACCGCAAGAGGCCACGAGATCACAGAAACCTGAAAGCCAATGCTCGCTTAATTTTTTTAATTCGCTTAGTGTGGGGGGGGGGAGTCCAGCTGGGTCAACTGGGTCGGCCACTGATTGGATTGTACCTACCCCGGGTGATTATGATGATGGAGAATTTGGTGGAATGAAGATTGGCAGGGGAAACCGAAATACTCGGAGAAAACCCGCCCCAGCGCCACTTTGTCCACCACAAATCCCACTTGACCGAACCGGGGCCTCCGCGGTGGAAAGCCAGCGACTAACCGCTTGAGTTATGGGGGGCCTCAATGCTCGCTTCCTTCTAACAGGAATAAAAGAACAGAGAAGTGTCTGTAACCCTGTTTCTTTGGGTGCTTCCGGTTATACAGGCATCTGCGCCAGAATAATCCGTCAATAAAAGTGTACCATGTACGGAGCTGTTGCAGACATCTCACTTCTTGAAGAAATAACAAGTTTAATTGGAGGACACAGGGAAGGCTGTGGCCTTGGTGTAATGTAGTGGAATTCCGCAGTATGCACTGTAAGAAACGCTGTTCGTGTCGTAAAAACTGTAAATTACTCCTCATATAACTGATAACATTTATAAACTTGGGTGTAGGAGTACCAGGTACGACAATTTAATTCCCGGAATGAACCTGTGAAAGCAAAATGCGTCTACCTGTGCACTAGCGGCTGCTGTCGCCTTCGAAACACTCTCCTTGTGGAGCTATGCACTCCGTGAGACGAAGGTGCCACTGCCGGAAACAGTCCTGAACAACGTTTTCCGGAATATCTCGCAGTAACGTTGTCATGCTGCGTTGGATGTCAGGAAAGTCAGCAAATTTTTGTCCCTTCGGGGCATTTTTTAATTTTGGAAAGAGCCAAAATCGCAGGGAGCTAAGTCACGTGAATACGGTGGATGGTCCATTTTTGCAGTGGATTTCTTAGCCGGGAACTCACGAATTGTTAACGCATCATGCGCAGGGGCACTGTCATGGTGGACAGTCCACTTGTCTGGCCAGAGTTCGAGTCTCTTCCTCCGAACAGACTCCAGTAACCTTGTCAGCACGTCCAAATTACACTGCTGATTCGCCCTTTGTTCGTACTCTGTCCACATTTGCGTTTTGGCTGCCCACTTCTTGCGTCACCTTGCACATCTCACCCTTCCTTGCCCCGCCTGTGCCACTCAAAACTCTCGAGTTCTTCACAGCGAATTCACCACAAGCCACTGTTAATGGGGCTAACGTTTCCACACAAAACTTGCTCCAGATGCTTGGCACTCAGTCTTCCGCCACGTTCTGCTTGGGAACAGATGTCTGTCTCATGTCAACGCAAGTTCGAGCATGTCCAAACAGGAGTTTGCCTGACTCAACACCCCAGCGACATGCTGCGGCCATTCCAACAATTAAATTGTACCGTGTACTTCACACAATGGTGACTACACAGAGTTACAAAGCAATCCTTATATGAGATTCAACACTTCATTAATCACTCTATATATATGGGAGCAAGCGGTAGTTGGTTGAGGCATTATCTTACTAGCTGGAAGATTACGGTTTCGATTCCCGGTGAGGTTACTGGATTTTGTCACTTAACCTAATCCTTCCAGCCGCACTTGCTCCTGGGAGCGACTTAGCCTCTAACAGAAATGAGTACCAGGAATCTTCCTGGGGGGTAAAGGGCGGCCAGCGCGTAAGGCCCCCCCATACACACACAGTTTGGCCTGCCGATCGACCTGCAGGTAGAACTGACGGACTGACGGGTTTCCTAGAGTCCAAACGATTGGCCGGCCGGCAGCACCACACACATCAGTTTTGCCTTTCAGCCTTGAACTGTGCAGGCCGAAAGGGAGGCCAAACTGTGTGTATGGGAGGTCTAAGGCTGACAACCTCACCATCATCTGTGATCCGACTGTCTAGGAAATGTGGGAGCCTCGACGTCTCACAACCCTATGGGCCTCCATGGCCTGTTACAGGGATAGCTTTACGTTTTACGCGGCACATTTTGACTTGGTGAAACAACAGTCTCTCTTTACACCTTGAAATGGCCACAACTCCAGATATCTGCATACATTTATGTGGCATATTTTGGGACGACAGTGTCGGATTAAAATTATATGCACAAACGAATATAAGGAGCTCATCTTGCAGCCTGCTTTTGCTGGTTTCTTGCTTGGCGTACTATTTTACGCTGAAGATTGAGGCAATATATTCCTCCGAAACAGCAGGCTGTCTGAAATACACAGAGGACGGTAATCTGCGAGTATACGGAGGAATGCATTGCTCTGAACATACGCCATGAAGAGCGTCTCGACGTCTTTATACGTTTCGTGTGGTTCTCAGAGCAACGTAACAGGTTGGTCGCTGTTACGGAGACACAGTGTTTGCTGTGAGGTGTGAACTGAATCTTTATATATTATTCTTGAAACTTGCGGGCTTCAAAGGTTTCAGTTCAGCTGTCAGGCGTCTCTTTCACCGTGACATACTGGATGGAGTCTTGCAACATGGCGGAAGAAAAGACACGATTATGCGCAGTCAGCGCTTTCGCCCCCCTCCCCCGCCATCCCAGCGACTTACGCAATAATTAGGCGCTTCAAAAGCACATTATCACACGTGTGGGCAGGCAGTGACGGTTCCTGTCAAGCTTAACGCAGAAAATCAGAGAATATCAAACGACCATAAGGACCATGTAATTCTTTAGCCGGCCTGCTTCCGTGGATATTCTAACAGCAGTAAATGCCTGCATAAGCCGAATCCTTCTTCAGAGTCTTAAAATCGTTCAGATTTTTCTTGCCTTGCACGGAATCCTCAGTTCATTGCCGTGCTGACACAGCCCGCCACTGATCCCAGCGACAGGAACACAGCCCCTTTCTCTTCTTTTCCCATGCGTGTTACATGACCTACAGCAGAGTTGTGAGCCCAGAGTGAGTCAAAATTATTTTACGACTGGTGGTTTACCGCCAACCAGTTCGTCTAAGCGATAAACCCCTTGAGACTCACGACCAGATTTTTTTTTCAACTTAATATTTGCGTCCTCAGGAGCCGGGATAGCATAGTCGGTATAGGGACTGGCCACGGGCTGGACGACGAAGGGGTTTGTTGGAGTTCGAGTCCCGGTAGGGTCAAGAATTTTCATTTCTCCATGTCGTGAAGACTGGCTCTAGGGTCCACCCAACCTCCTATCCAATGGGTACCGAGGGCTCTTTCCCCGGGGATACAGCGGCCGGGGCGTGAAGCTGACCACTCACCTCCAACTAATGCCGAGGTCAAGAAATGTGGATCTATACAGCCACTCCCCCATGTGCCTTCATGGCATAGTTAAGCACAGGGACAACTTTACCTTACTTGTTTTCGTTGTCATTACGTAACATCTGGCCCTCGCCAGCGAAGTCATTCTCAGGTCCGATTCCCGCGGAACTGATGACCATATTTTAGTGCCTCAGGTTCGAGACTCCCCCAACCTGGAGGGCCAGGTCCCCGTATTTATATCCCCCAGGAAGAGAGTGGCACAGTTATACACTGGGTTCCCTTTCCTTCGCCTCCTGCGTCTCGCAGGGCTACGGTGGAGGTATTCGACCCCGCCTCCACACGGGGGTGCTGAGCCCATCCGCCTTCGCCTAGCACAAACGGAGCCACTCCACAATGCAGACTTTTTCCTAGCAAGGAGAAGGGAAAATATTTTCGTTTGATGTTCCTCCAGTTTACCGGTGTTGCCAAACTTCTCGTCAGATCGAGGCATTCTTTCTTTCTTCTGACGTATAAATATTTTCCTGAGCGCTCTGTTTTCAGACATTTTCACGTTGCGTTATTCCCTCAAGGTGACAGACAGAAACGCAATTGTTTCAGGATGTGGGCGCCACGGCGAGGAACGCGAGCAAGCCGTATTCTCAGATCTCAGCTTCGGCCCGCTTCGCGACGCTGTATGACGTCGGCTGGCAAATGATTTAGAAATCATTTGAAAGAAAGCGTTTGTGATTTAGCTCGAAAAACTGCCCCGGAATTTTGCTGGAGGGACTGAGGAAATCCATGAACACTTCAGTAAGGATGGTCAGTGTTTCCACCGACGTTCGAACAGATCGTCACCGCTACATCAGACCCGTTCGACTTCTCGCCCATGACGCCAGTCTGATAGGTGCCAACGTCAAGGCAGAATGCGCCGCCTCCATGTTCCAGGCAGAAGTAAGCAGTATCTGACCTCCTGAAACCTTCATATATAGGTACGAGACTGCACGGTGTCACAGACAATACCACAGTAGCTTTAATATCTGTGTCCATGTGTAAACGAAGCGGTCACGCTTCTGACTTGTATTCGAGAGATGACCAACTCGAATTTCGAGTGATCGACTAACCTGAGTCGTGACATTGCTCAGTTCTTCAGGCAAAGGCCACTTCGCGGAACGTCGCGCCGAACAAGCCCACTTCAGAGAGGCGCCGGCGTAGCGAGTGATACTCCAGACGACCAGAATTACAGAGGCCTTCCTCAGCGCGCCCAGCGCTTGTTGGTTCGTTCGGAATGATCACGTGACAGCACATCGAGAGGGGGCCGTCTCGAGATAATACAATAAATATACGCACAAATTACGTTTGGGCGACGCGATAGCGTCGTTCGTCTAAGCACTATGCTGTAAGCCAGAAGGTCGCGGTTCGATTCCCGATGAGTTCACTGGATTTTTCAATTGATCTATTTCTTCCAGCCACACTATCGCCTTGGGTTCCACTCAGCCTCTAACAGAAATGAGTACCAGGAATCTTCCTGGGGGTAAAGGCCGGCCGGCGCGTCAGTCTGAAACCTCACCTCCATGTGAGCTGTCTAGAAAATTTGGGAGCCTCGACGTCTCACAACCCTATGGGCCTCCACGCCCTCTTCATCTTTTTACAAATTATGTTTGAGAATTTTCGCAGTAGATTGAATGTTAACATTTTTAACAACATTATTGAGATCCGTCACCAGGCAACGACTGGTGAGGACATAACAGAACGAGAAGGCTATGTGTGCTATAGTTATAGTGACCCTTGGAGTGTGTAACTCAGTGAGACTGTTGTAGTTATTTGTAGTTACGTTCTGTAAGAGTACAGTAAATAAGGATTGCCGATCCAAACCGCGTCTATCGTCACCCTAAACACGTGACACAAACACCAACTGGTTAATGCTATTTATGAAAATCATCGGGAATTGCATTACGCTTTTGAGGAAACATTCCGAGCTGTTTAGAGTTAAAACACGTGGTGGCCATGCTGGATCTATCCCCGCATTCTGACTTTCCATTAGAATTCCCGACAGAGCCAGTGGTCGTGATGCCTTTGTCTTTTTTTATAGCTCAGATAGAGGACCACCGCTGAATGCTGATTGCTGACACTTCCTTCCCAAAAGACAAGAACGGGGAACACAAGGTTACGAGGCCTTGTTTCCAGCGATGTGGTCTGCTGGTGACGCACGCGCACCACAGCCTTCAATGGAAAATCACGGCGGGCCGAGCCAGCAACGGAAGGGAGAGAGGAGACACATTTCCAAAACATTTTCACGCTGGAAGCAACAGGGAATTTGTAATTTGTAACACCAAATTAGGGGGAATTAAAGGGGCGTACACGAGCAACGAGAAAAACACACAGAAATGTTGCCTGTTGCAGTATTTAGGCGTGGAGGTGAGGATAACATTAAAACAGATGTCAAAACAAGATGTTCTGAGAAGAACTAAACGCCTACTTTCTTTTGATATCACAAGGATCGCATAGAAAACGACACGTCCAACAATTCTTCTATTGTTGCGTGTGTATTCGTTGCAGGAGTAACATTTCAATAGAACCGTTGCCTAGCAGTGGTATGGGTTACACATACACACAGCCTGATGGGAGATGAAATGGGTTCAGTTGCTATGATATACATTCCAGATTTAATAAAGATTGGTTCCGGCATTCAAAACTGGAAAGGATCAGACACACAGACAGCCTACATCTCTCTTTTCAAAATAATAATTGTGGGCTCAAAAGAGGGCAAGAGGCTGCGGGCAGGATTTGGCGCCCAGAGGCGAGCTCTCGTGAACCGGTTACTTATTATTTTGGGGATTGGGTCAGACAGTCATTCTGTGCTGTGGCATAAAATGGGCCCACGATACAAGCTCACCCCCCCCCCCAAAAAGATGGACGAGTATGCAGCATTGGTGAAATGATGATTGGCAGGGGAAACCGAAGTGCTGTGAGAAAAGCCTGCCCCAGGGCCACTTTGTCTGCCACAAATCCCACATAGGTTGTCCTCGCCTACTCGTCGAGAAGCCGGCGACCGGCCACGTGAGCTGAGTTGCCACGAGGCTCCTTTATACTGACTGAACCAATTCTACTCTGTAATCTCGCACACAGGTGTCAGTGTACAGCAAAGACACACAGCTGTATTTGTGCAAGGTGATCGTTTTATGCATTAAACGGTGGCCAAACAACGGTACAGCCAACAGGAACACTACACAGCATCTTATCGTAGGTTCACTGGTGAATGATGAAATGGAGAGGATCTGGAAGGAAGCGGTCGATGTATAGTCGCGGTATTACCTCGGGATTTGTCTGGAGGGACTGAGGAAAACCACAAGAACCACAATCGGATTAAGCGGTGTCCGGACCGAGATTTGAACA
The DNA here is from genome assembly GCF_002891405.2 of Cryptotermes secundus. Taxonomy (NCBI): domain Eukaryota; kingdom Metazoa; phylum Arthropoda; class Insecta; order Blattodea; family Kalotermitidae; genus Cryptotermes; species Cryptotermes secundus. The sequence continues at coordinate 331,800 of NW_019729215.1, forward strand.
GAGCACCTCGGGAGTTACCGCTACGCCAACCTGCTCGGTATCAACCGTGCACCTCACTTCCTGTGCCACAAACACACAAAACTTCTTCTTTTCGGACAGGAACTGCAGTGCCGTCAGAATGACGATAATATTAAACTGAATCCTGGATCTGAGGAACCATGTAACTGAGTCTATGCAGCTGAGCTCTTCTTGAGAAGCCACCAGTTGTGCAGCTACTTACGAACTTTCCAGCGTTTTATGGAACTCGAAGGTTCATAACCGTGTTCACATGAGCCCTCCACTGGTCCCTATCCTGAGCCGGACCAATCCAGTCCACACCATCACATTCTATCTCTATAATTCCATTTTAATAGTATCCACTCACCGACGTCTTGGTCTTCCTAGTGGTCTCTTTTCTCATGGCTTTCCTACCAATATCCTACGTACATTCCTCTTCTCCCCCATTCCTGCTACATGCCCTGCACGCCTCATCCTCCTTGACTTGATCATTCTAATTACGCTTGGAGAAGAGTACAAGTTATGAAGCTCCTCCTTATGCAGTTCCCTCCAACCTCCTGTCACTTCATCTCTCTTCGGTCCAAATATTCTCCTCAACACCCTGTTCTCAAACATCCTCAGTCTATGTTCCTCTCTTAATGTCAGAGACCAAGTTTCACACCCGCACAGAACCACAGGAAAAATTAGAGTTTTGTATATTTTAATTTTTATATTTTTAGACAGCAGGCGAGAAGACAAAAGGTTCTGGACTGAACGGTAGCAAGCATTACCCGAGTTCAATATCCTCTTAATTTCCTCCTGAATCAGGTTTCGATTTGTTACTGTAATTCCCAAATATCTGAACTGTGCCACATTTTCGAGGGATCTCTTAACTCTCGTCATGTCTTCATGATTTTTCCTTGCATTCTGGTGTAGAAACAGCAACATTCACTTAGTTCTCTGTGTTGACTTCTAGACCAACCCCCTTCCTAACGTCACTTAAAGTCTGTGTGTTTGTCTTTATGGAATCTACATTATCACCCACATCATCAGCATAGGCCAACAGCTGATGTGTCCCATTTAATTTCAGTCCCAGCCCGGTTTTCCTGAACCCTCCTAATATTCTAAGGCAAAGTTGAAAAGCAGTGGCGACAAAGCATCTCCTTGTTTTACACCATTCTGGATAGCAAAATTGTCAGATAAATGTTTAACTCCACGAAACGTACTGTATCTTTAGGCATATAAAACGGGTTTAGCCGGTTCTTAGTGTGTCGATTTTGTGATGACGGCCGTGAGCCTTCGAGTTCACTTTAACAGCCACACAGTTCACTTTCCAGAGCAGTTCAAGACGGGAAAGCTATAAACCGTAGACCTTAACTCCATTCTATTTCTATTTTGAAAAAATAAAAACGGCCTGGACGGCGACTGACATCTATAAACGTGTCGTGCAACCAATACGTTGACCACCTCGCCATCTGTAGCCAGATCTTGTAAGCAGTAACGTATTAGTTAGAATATCCCGCCACTAGTAGGCACTAGTGCAGTTGGACCATGGTTCTCGCGGAGATGAAGGGACTGAGTAAAACGATGGACACTTAGTCATAACAGGGGTTTTGAATGCGAAGCAGAGTGTTTCGTAGTGGTCTCCAACGTTTCGTGCAGCCAATTCGGAGACCGTGGTGATGGGGTGAACAGGACCGGATCTGAACGCGCCGGATACGGAAGCTACGCGGGTTCTCGGATTGGCCATTCACTTTTACACTCGCAGTGGCTTCTGCTTGGCTCGGAGCTCAATGTCCTTGGTTCCTTTCCGGATGAGAACTCTCCCGGTCTGTCAGTCAGAGATACTTTACGACTGGCGGTTTACCGCCAATCAGTTCGTCTTGGCATCAGGCCCCTTGAGGCCCATGACCAGAGATTCTATTTTGCAACTGAACCCTTGCGATCATAGCCCTTATGTAAGACCCTCTCTGACGAGAAGATGGGTCTGTCTCTTATGAATACATTCGACTTTCGTCAAGTGTACATTTCGCACTTACGTTATCGAAAACTCTTCCGTTTGCTTTACACTCAAGTCCTCTGTCAGTACAGGCTTTACAGAGCAGATCATGCCTAACTTACATATCTTATGCTACAACGAAAACTTAGTCATTTGAACGGTCATAAGCTTTACCACCGCCAAGTTTAAGCCTCTTATATTTTCGGTGTCTGGCTTCGTCTTGTCCTATACCGCGAACACGTTCATTCTCATGATTTTGTATGACTTCTGCTTCTCGTCCGGTCTCAGTCAGAGTCAGAGTCACATTGCGACTGATGGTCGGTCAGTCAGTCAGTCAGTCTTGATGTCGAGCCCCAAGTGGGGCGCCTTCTCTGACGAGAGGACGAGTCTGTCTTTTGTATATCCTGCTGGCTCTTGCCAGCGCAGTTTTTCTCGGGTCCGAGTCCCTTGGGACTCGCGACCATACTTTACTGTCTCAGATTTGAGACTTGAGAGAGAGAGAGAGAGTGAGAAAGAGAGACACACACACACTTACGGATCATCTTCAGAGGGAACATCAATACTTATTCGGAAACCGGTCTCTTGCCGTATACCCACTGCTATACATTGCACTCGGACTGAATAGGGAACACCTTGTCGAAGGGTTAATTTCGTCCGCTGCTATGCAAACGCTGCTTCAAACAATTCAAACAGTGGAGACCTCACTGTTAGACTTTCATTTGCGAGGCAACGATTTCCTAGGCTTCGCTGCCTAGGAATTGCTAGCCGTTGCAAAGCAATGGATGCGTGCCCTAGGGGGCACGCCACAATATTAAAATACATCAGAAAGAGGGTGAGGGAGGGGCATCCCCAAGCTCGTCCCCTTGCACACACAGCGTCGGACACATGGATGCTGAATTGGAAAGGATTGGTAAGGAAATGTTGGTGGACTAATCAGGTACTATGCACGTATTTTCCGAAACGACTGAAGAAACTCGCCAAAAACTGCCAAAGTAACCAATGTCACGGCCGAAATCCGAACCGAGCAGGTCCAGATCACAATTCTGCAAGCGTTACCGCTTTGCCAACCTGCCCGATGCCAATCTGGTACTTTTGTTCTTGTTGTTTGTTATGATGTGTAATAATAACATGGCGATCGCACGAGGTTTCCATGGTGACCAACAGTATTCATACGAACAGCGGTAACCAAAGTTGTACTCAGTAATAGTCACGTGTTCAGCGTCACTGATTCGATTGGAAGCGTGAAGTTGGCAGTTTGGCAACCGTGTGTGCTGGGTTGCGATGCTGCTTCCCATTCTGGGGGGTTCCCATCCAAATGTTCCGTTTGTTACCTTTCGCGCGCCTCGTTCCAAGGCTGCTCACAGATTTCCACAACCAAACCGCAGCAAAACGTGCCTTTCTGGCTTTCCCGCCCTCCGCCAGCACAATATTTTGAAAAGGGAAATCCCCACACGTCACGTGAGCATGTTTGTATGTCTCCGTGGACAACTTGATTACGCGCGCTGCGGGAGTGCGCAACTCAGTTACAGAGATGAGCAGCACAAGGAACAGTGTGTCACCTGAGTGCTGGAGTGTACTATGTCCAGCAACACCACTCTTCGGGGAAACTGAGTTTCGTGTTAGGGAGTCATGTGACTCAGAGCTGATCCTGAGCTCTCAGACAACAAGTGTGGAAACATGTGGAGACAGGGTAACACTGCTAACTGCGCACACAGCGCAGACTTGCTTCTGTGATGCGATGTTCTGTTATCGTGTCGCGTTGCTTTATCAAACCCACCGAGTGGTGAATACTCCTGATTTCACCCGGACTCAGACATCTCCCAGGTGGCGGATGGAGCCACGAACGGCTACGTAGCTTAGAAGCGCCGTCTGTTCCTACCTGGACGTATTTGGGTTCGAGACGACCGGTGAAAGAACCGAAAGACAAAGTTGTCACGGGACCAAAACCCTGGTTTTTATTACTGTCACACGGTTTCGGGTTGGGTCTGTTGATGTGGGACGTCCTCTCTGACGGGAGGACGGGTCTATCGCTTGCAATTGCTGCCGGACCTAGCCAGCGCAGTCATTCTGGGGTCCGAGTGCCGCGGGACTCATGACCACAGTTTACTGTCTCAGATTCGAGACTCCCCCAACCTGGAGGGCCAGGTCCCCGTATTTATATCCCCAAGGAAAAGGGTGGCCTGGTTATACCCCCAGGCACTGAGTTCCTTTACCGTCGCCTCCTGCGGCTCTCAGGGCTACGGTGGAGGTATGCAAACCCGCCTCCATGCAGGGCGTGAGAGAACCGTTTCGGATCTGAACAATCAACCAATCGCACCTTTTTAACAATGGAACTGGTATGTCTCCATAGAAACACAGCTGGTTCCTTTACTCCAAGTAAATGCATTTATCAGGCCAATCGCTTACATCTTCACTGCTGATGAGCAGCAAAGCTGGACTGACGAACCAGCGGCTTGCTGTGTCAGCCGCTGAGGAATCGAGTTCGGACATTCGGACGAAACGGTAGTATATACATATATACGTGTATATGTAAGGTTTCTGTTTCGGGCCGCGAACCCAACACCGAATTCACTCTGTACTCTTTCCAGTACGTACGGCAACCACGGACGTTAGATCGATGGCAAGTGATATCGAAGCAGCAATCCCGCTTTCTTCTGAACTGCATGACTAAGCTTCAGTCTTCGGGGGTGCGCGTACCCTACGCGTACACACACATTGCGACAAGGGCAAGAAATGTACGCAGGAAACTGGGACTAAGTAAACAGGATTCATAACTTCAGGAACCCGACTAAGTACCTGAGGCATTGCGAAAGATCTGTTAAACGGCGCGTACAGAGGAAAGACGCCCTCTGCGTCACTTGCTTACCCTTCTCAACAGAGACGAGAGTTGTATGCACCAAAGAAACTATGTAGGCATGTCAACTAACGAGTCTAATTGTGAACAAGTTTCGAAACGCCGCTTGCTGCGTAAACCGAATTCCACTTCGTTTCACTGGGCGTTGCAATCACTGAAGTCAACATTTTTCGAACTACAGACCAATAAAATAACGTGCAACTGCTCCGAAACTGAGGTCCTCGTGGGACTGGGTCATGACGCCGTGTTGCTTTGCTTCAAGCCTGTTTCTCGTTGTTTTCGACCTTCAGGATGGACGTCGGTGGGCTTTCGCCGAACTGCGTGGCGTCACAACTCAGAGCTAGGCTGAGGGCCATCCAAACCTTCCATCACGTTTCCCGACCAAAATTCTGTTCTCATGTCTCATTTCATGCACGCGCGTTAAACTAATCTTAGTTTCATAAAAGGGGAAAAGGAACAGATACCCTGTAACGGGACGTGGAGGCTAATACATTTTGTAGGCAATCGGCTAACAGATGGCGGTAGGGCTGTCAGCATTACGAGCCGGCCGGCCGCCCTTTAACCCCAGGAAGGTTCATGGTAACCATTTCTGTTAAGAGGCTGAGTCGACCCCAGGGCCATACTCAATCGAAAAATCCAATTACATCGGGAATCGAACCTGCGACATTCCGACTTGTGCCTCAACCAACCGCGCTACTGCGTACCCCCTTAATCTTAGTCACGTGCTTGAAACAAATATCCATACATCATTCACAGTTCCTGCCGCAACCTCCGCAGTGTGAGGCATCCCTGAAACGCTTCGTTTCACTTCAGTGCCTCAACCTAACAGACTCCTTGGATGGGGGAGCAGTCCTTCGGAGCGCCACTATCCACACAGAATAAACGCAGACATCCATGTCTCGAGTGGGATTCGAACCCACGGCCCCGGTGTTTGAATGAACGAAGACAGTTCATGTGTGAGACTGCGCGGCCCTTGTGATCGCCAAAACAAATTTACAGAATTAAGTAACTAACTTCAAGGAGATGAGCCCTTCTTGAGGAGCCGCCAGTTGTATAGCTACTCAAGATCTTTCCAGCATTTTATGGAACTCGAAGGTTCATTACCGTGTTCACAAGAGCCCTCCACTGGTCCCTATCCTGAGCCAGACCAATCCAGTCCATACCACCCAGTCCTATCTCTCTAAGATCCATTTTACTATTGTCCACCCACCTACGTCTTGGTCTTCCCATTGGTCTCTTTCCTTCTGCTTTCCCACCAATATCCTATATGCATTCAACTTCTCCATTCCTGCTACGTGCCCTGCCCATCTCATCCTCCTTGACTTGATGATTCTAATTATACTTGGACAAGAGTACAAGTTGCGAAGCTCCTCATTATGCAGTTTTCTCCAACCTCCTGTCACCTCATCCCTGTTCTCAAACACCCTCCTTTAATATCCGAGACCAAGTTTCACACCCATAGAACACCACACACAAAATGATCTGTTTGTAGATCCTAAACAAATCAAAACAACTGTAATGACACAATGGAAAATACCGAGTTTGAGAGCATCTGTGACGGTGCGGCGCCCATCGCCACGACGCCCTGCATCTCACTGAAGCTGTGACGCCCCTTGAAACATGTCTTAGACGGAGAAAAGTGAGTTTGTAAGAACAGTGAAATCTTGGCTTTCCATAAATGAAATGCCTTTGGCTAGAGGAACAGCTTGGCCTAGATCACTCTCAAATGAATTAGGCCAATTACACGGAAGAAATCTCTCGCCGTGTGCGGTGCAGACTAACAAAAGCGTTCGGTATGCACTTTCCAGGTGTAAACACTTCAGAAAATGCTGACTGCGTCACAACACCTGCTTCGTCTAGTTTCCTAGGAAATGGCCTGGCAGTTGTGTAACAGCGACGATTTCTCGTCCCCAGGAAACCATTGGCTAAGCGCTTCACAATTCCCCGTGGGCAACTGAGTTCAGAGGATGAATACAAAGGGATGAGACAGGAGACGATACAGATTGTCCCGTCATTCGCACGTCAGATGAAGAGAACTACGAGACACTCGAAATGATATTGTGGTGTTCTGGGTTATCAAATTGTGTAGTGTGGTAGGTCATACCCTGAAGATAGAGGCAGTACGCACCTTCGAAACGTTCGCTTAGAAAACAAATACAAAATTTAATAATATAGATAATTCTGGTGAAAACAAATTAAGAAATATCACTGCAGCAATTTATTCCTCTGTCAGGAGCTGAAATCCAGGGTCTGCTTCATCCAGCTGAAGCCAAGCTTGGATATTTTCTTGCGTGATTTCAGTCTCTCCAGCTGCCCTCAACACAGCACGAAAGTCCTCTTGCTTCTAAATCCCATGTCTTCTACAGTATGCACTCAACTGTGAACAGAATTTTTCATTTTTCGATCCGAATTAACTGCAACCGGATTAGCGAGGGTTAACTGTACTTTAAAAATGAAGACTATGATCATGGGCCTTTCAGAAAGAAAGAAATACACGTACGTCATGGCCCGAGTACTGGAGCGTCACATATTTCCATAGGTCCGCCTCAGCTGCAAGCGTGAGTTTGTAGTCACATTGAAACTGCGACTGGTTCCTTAACTTCAACCCAGTTTCCAGAAAGTTGGTGCTGATGGACATAGTACACTCTAGCACGAATGTGCCGAAACGCTGCGTCGCTAGAACACAAGGAGCCACTACAGTTCTAAATTGGCGCACGCACACGTGTCTCTGTGTGTGTGTGTGTGTGTGTGTGAGGGGAGGGGTGGCGCCCAATATATGAGCTGGGGCCAGAACCCGCGAACCGCAGCACCTCCAGTTCCAGTGACCTTCCTGCCTGCACTTACATAAGCCGGATGCTCTCTGCAGCTATAAACAGGTACTCCACCGCGGCAAGTTGCGTCTGCGGTTACAAGCACAACGGGCTCAAGGAGCGGCAGCACGGGTCACACATTAAGCTTCCTGCATACAGGACTACATGACTCACGTGACTGAGTTCACAGAGGTTCGAAGTCTGAATCCCCTGCGTTCCTGTCCAACTAAATTTGCACGCACAAGACAATGGTCCTGCAGGCCAGTTTCAAAGTGTTATTGGGCCATGTGCCAGCAGTTTGTGTGATTATCGCCCGGGGAGACACTGTAACAGTAAGCAAGCATCTTCTTGTTGCTGGTCGGTTTTGCCTCTTTCTCTGTCCACGCAGGACAAGTTCTCGCAACGTCCGTGGACCGCCACTGGGTCATTCTTACACAAAATCAGCCCCTTACGTCAACAAAGATGTACTTTTGACGACTCTAGCCACTTCTGCGCAGCATTTAGAGGTTACCACAGCAACTCCAAAGGAGAGAGCACCCAGTACCGACTTCTGTATCACCGGAAATTTCCCAAGGTGCACACCGGTCCGCGAGTTGCTGACGGATTTCAACCTTCCGTATAACAAAACAGTGAGGGCAACAGTAACAAGTCATACAAGATCATGAGAATGAACGTGTTCGCGGCATAGGACAAGACGAAGCCAGACACAGAAAGTATTAGAGGCTTAAAGTTGGCGGTGGTAAAGCTTACGACCGTTCAAGTGACTAAGCTGCCGTTGTAGCTCTGTAAAGCCTGGACTGACAGAAGACTTGTGTGTAGTGCAAAAGGAAGAATTTCCATAACACGCTATTGCGATACGTAAACTTTACGAAAGGCGAAGAATATTCATACGAGACAACCCCATCTTCTGGTCAGATAGGATGTTACATAAGGTCTATGACCGCAAGGGTTCAGTTGGAAAAGCAAAAAAATTGTTCGTCAGTCTCAAGGGACTTGTCTCCAAAACGAACGGATTGGCTGTTAACCGCCAGCCGTAAAGTAACGCTGACTCTTACTCTGAAACTTCTCGGACATCAGGTCGCGTAGTCCGCCGCAAGTTGGGATTAACTCCCCATAACCACAGATCCGCAAACCTCAAGCCCTAAGTAATATCTTGAGCCTGCCGGGGTCGGTCAGCCCGTGGTCTGACGCTATTCCTCTCCCTATATCATACCCAGTGAACACGCGATATCATGCAATTCGAACCCGGTGTTCCCCAACCCTCCACACATACACAAGAAAGCATTATGGTTACTCAACTGAGTGCCCGTTTCGTAGGAAACGTGTTTCCACACGGCCAGTGCGAACCCAAGGACTTTGTTAGTCCACACTACAATGTAAACAGGTTAAGATTTCCCCGGTGTAACCGCAAGATTACAGTCTATTTTCGGTCTTCTTTGTCGTCCATTATGCAACAATACCAAGATTTGAAATAAAATCCTTCTAACATTCGTCACTGCACTATACGTGCACTGAAATTCACGGGAACTACTGCCCCTTCCGAGCTACTGCGATCCGTGTTTTTTGTTTGTAGCCTTTCCTAATGAGGTCAAAGTAGTCCCTCCTTCTATGCAACATGTACTGCCTTATTTTGGTATGCCTCTCGTCTATCGAGTGTACAATACTGACTTCATTTACACTCGTACGCCGTAATCCGTCGCGCATTATTCGCGGTGGATTTCCGTAGCATTTCTAGCATAAAGAAAGCGGATAACAGCGTAAATTTCGCAGCTGGCGAGATTATCACTCGCAGCACACATCATATCTCACTGCGTAGAGACAAGAACAAACACTAAGTGATGGTTTACAAAGCAGTGAGTCATGTGACGCTACCGCTCATGCGCGAGCTCTCCCGCGCTCCTACATCAGTTGCCTAAAATAGAAAGACGCTACTTTCTGGAGATCCCTCGTAATACCAAATGCAACGGGGGCACGCGGTAGGGTAGTTGATTGAGACACTATGCTCTAAACTTGAAGGTCGCGAGTTCTATTACCGATGAGGCCACTGAACTTTTTTAAATTTACCTAATCCTTCTAGCCGCACTATGGCCCTGGGGTCGACTCAGCCTCTAAAAGAAATGAGTACAAGGAATTTTCCTGGGGGCACGTAAGGCTGACTTCTCCGCCATCTGTGAGTCGATTGTTCAGAAGATGTAGGAGCCTCGACGTCTCTGAACCCTGTCGGCCTCCACGGCCTGTTAAAGAGAAAGCTTTACCGTTTCAATGCCAACTGCAGCGGGGCGCTGAAATGCAGCAAGATCACAGTTCTGCCTCAGGATCGCCCCCGACCGACTCTGACGTGCAGTTCAACCGAAACAAATGTTGGGACAACCCACAAACCACAAATACGAGGAAGCGGCCAAGGTCTGGAGGCGTTTCATTACACAGCGATAAAACACCCTTCACCGCCTGGGCTTGCTTTTGCTTGAGGACGCTCGTGAGAGCACGGGCGTGTCAGTGACGCTCTCGACTCCCATTTGGGAGGCTCTCTGATCGAATCTGGGCCGTGGTTTTCCGAGTGGCTCCGGGCAAACTGGCCCATGCCCGTTTCCTACCAATTCACGTACCATCCCAGTCTGGCTGCTGAAGCGAGAATAGCCGTGTGTAGCGTCGAACGGTAGGGTTGATCAGTAATGAATATGGAAGAGTCGTGGCCTGACATCAGGCATTATCCCAGCATTCACTAAACCCTCAGTCCGGAGAGTGTGGCCGAGATCTGAACTCGAGCATACGAAGAGTGTCACCGCCTCCATACATGCAGTCTTAGCGGTTGAAGTTTTGCGCGACGTTCCGTCCGCATTTACTGTCACTATTCAAGCGACCGCTAGGTCCTGTCCCATCCAAGAGAATGACACTAGCAACCGCCCCACGGAGACCCGGCCTCGTTCAAAAACTTGCTTCGTTTCTCAAGAAATCACCAGCATTTATACAGGATGCAGTTGGTGGAATGTGAATTGGAAGGGGAAACGGAACCACTCGGATGAAACCCACCTCAGTGTCCCATTATGCACCACAAATTCCGTATGACCTGACGTCGGACGGAGCCCGAGCTATGACACGACCCCATTAACGTGAGAGACGGGGTTTCAAACCCATATAAAACTATACGCAAAGTTACAGTTTTGTATATTCCACAGCAGGCCCAAGGCGCGGCCTCTAGCTGTCCAACTAACTAACTAACTAACTAACTAACTAACTAACCAAACAGAAACGGAATCTCACGTCACAACACTGCTCATGCTTCCTCACATTTACGCTCTTAAAACACAAAAGTATGGGAAACTGGCACAAACATTTGCTAGGGAGACAAAAAGGAGAAGATGGTCGAGCAATTAGCACGCACGAGATATTTTAGTCGAAAACCTGAAAAAAATACATTCCTTGGAAGACTACGCGTAGGTTTGAGTGTATTACTGGGGCACGTGGTACTGTAGTTGCTTGAGGCACTGTGTTATGAGCCGGAAGGACGTGGGATTGATTCCCGAAGCAGGCACTGGATCTTTCGATTGACCTAACCTTCCAGCCACACTATGGCCCTGGGGTCGACTCAGCCTCAAACAGAAATGAATACCAGGAATCTTTGCAGGGTAAAGGGCGGTCGGAACGTAAGGCTGACAACTTCACCGCCATCTGTGAACCGACTGTCCAGAAAATGTGAGAGCCTCGACGTCTCACAAACCAATGGGACTCCATGGCTTGTTACAGGGATAGTTTTACCTCTCCTTTTATATCTGAGTGTATTATTACAGTGTATCGTACGAGAATAGGGAGCGAGAGCGTGGACTGGATTCATCTGGCTCAGGATAACGACCAAGGGGGGGCTGTTGTGAATAGGGTAATAAACCTTCGGATTCCATATTGAGCGGGGAAATTCTTAAGTAGCTGAGATAAAGCTATTCCTGTAAGAGGCCGTGGAGGCCCACAGAGCTGTGAGACGTCGAGGCTCCCACATTTTCTAGACGATCGGTTCACAAATGGCGGAGAAGTTGTCAGCCCTATGCGCTGGCCGTCCTTTACACCCAGGAAGGTTCCTGGTAACGATTTCTGTTACAGGCTGAGTCGACCCCAGGGCCATAGTGCGGCTGGAAGGGTTAGGTCAACTGAAAAATCCAAGGACCTCATCGGGAACTGAACGGCGATCTTCCGGCTATTAGCTTCTGAAAAAGAACCTTTTTTTTTTCTATGAAGCCAGACAGGGAAGTTACGGCCATAACGAAAGAGAGTTCAACCTTTACACGCGACCCTTCTGGGGTTCGAATTCCAGGCTTTACAGTAGCCGCGGTCGTAGCGATTGGTTCGGAGAGGTGGGACCGTCACTTGGAATGTCACAAAACTTTCCCCTGAACTTTCGTGTATCAGGAAGTGTAATTTAAAACTCGGCCGATTTAGAGACAAAATGAAAAGATGACTCATCAGCGTCAATCTACTGGAAAGTTATAAAGTCTGCAAACATGTGTTTGAAATAGCGTCAAGCGGACTGTCGCCTGCCGCCTCTCTTTGTCCGAGTGCGCACCTCAAGCATAACAGTTCCGGTTCATTCGGTCGCTCAGGTTTAACTCTGAAACAGTATGAATCACTGAAAGACTAATTGGGGCATAAATTTGTCTTTTTAATTTTTGTCTACAACTTTTGTTTGAGACATGTTTAGCTTCGATAAACAAAGTAGCGAGTTGCGCACGAGTTGTGCGCAGAAGTGTCCCTTGCTGTGGTTACGTGTACATTTAAACGTAAACTGGGATGTTTCGACAAATTTCGGTAAGAAGTTCTCGTGAAACTGTGGGAAAATGAGTTCAGCTGGTTCCCCATTCGTTACACGCGGACAGACACGACGAAGCCAGTGTGGGAGCAGAGTCTTACATTCTTCCTTGCCATCGTAGCAAAAGGTCTACACTTCGAAACTCGGGCAGTGCCTTCCCTACTTTCGTTCATATTGTCCTTCTAATGTTTTAAACTGCAGAGTCCGAACAGGATGCACAAACGAGCAAACACGCCATAAACCATGAGTAATACCGCGACAAGCAGAGCCATTAGCCAGCAACAGCTGTGTGCACAGGCGATAATATAACAACCATTGTTTGTTAGCGACTCACAATGGCAGGCGTTCCATTTCCTGTGGGTTCCCGAACCCTGCTCCGGCTTCTCACTTCTCACAACTGCAACTCTCAACTGACTCCCCCAGAACCCAAAATCGAAGTCAAAATTACATTACGACCGACGGTCTGTCTTGGCCTCAAGTTCCCATCTCAGGCCCAAGACTAGATTTTTGTTACTGTCAGACAGCTGCGCAGTTTATCGATGTGGGGCGCTCTCTCTGACGAGAGGACGGGTCTGTTGTTTGCAACAGTTGCCGTCCCCGCCAGGGCAGTCATTCTCAAGTCCGAGCCACGACGGGCTCATGACCACATTTCACTGATTCCCCCGATCTGGCAATGGGTTTACATGTCACATTAGGAAAGCTACAAAGCCGCAGGTTCCGCAAGCTCCGCTGAGTCGCAGTGTGAGTGGGCTCCGTAACTAAACGGAGGCGGAGTCCGTCTTCAGAAAGTAATCACAGCTGTCCACTTACTCGAGGCATTCCCAGCAGTTCATGCGGCGTGTCCACAAGAGTCCGCCACTGGCTCCCATCCTACGACTTTACCACTTACTTTAATATTATCCTACCATCTAAGGTCAGGTATTCCCTGCGATCTTTCCCTTCAGACTTCCTTACCAAAACGTTGTACGCATTTTTCTTCTATACAGGCTGCCCATCTCACTCTCCTTAACTTCATCCCAGCAACATCTGGCGAGGAGTGAAAGCTATGAAACGCCTCGTTATGCAACTGTTTACACCCCGGCCAGTGCGTCCAAGTTTCTGAGACTACAAGCGTTCACTGGATGGATGACAGACAGAAATGAGTTGGAAAGCATCTGAAAGGAAGCGGTCCGACACTATCACGGAATCTGCGAAAGACAGCTGGGATTGCACGCCCGGAGGTTCGAACCTGGCCAGCCCGCTCCGTCTTAGAGCTGAGGCTTGCCACTGTCCGGCGCAGGTGCTCACAGTGACGCTGCACAGTTGCGCAACCGTCACACTCTCTGGCTGTGTCAGTCGACTGCCTAGCAAGGCCGTCCGTCCGTCCGTCCGTCCGTCCGTCCTTCCTCGTTGTCAGAGGTTCTCGAAACTCTGTGAAACCCGGATACCCTAAAACAATACATCTCTGCCGGTAAGTGAGAAGTACAGTTCTGAACACTGTTGCAGGTCCCTACAAGGCTGTAAGGCGACAGCAGGAACCTCAATAGCTTCACAGCCACTCTACGCCTACAGTAAGCAGTCACAAAATTTTGCGAAATATTTCGCAGGCTGCAGATAAATTGTATTAAATCTTAATTACTTGTCAAAGTTCTGTTTCAAACAGTCACTGACAGCTGGACAGCAGGTCGCGACCCACGTTCTGCTAACCCTTGCGTGTAGTCTATTCGCGGTTACTGAGGAATATATTTCCCACTCTGTGTATCGTCACGTGTATCAGTGACTCTCGGCGGGGATTTGGATTTACTGACCACGTTAACACAACTCGTAACTACACTTAATTACAGCGGCATCGCTAATTTCCACACTTTACAAATCACTACAGCACATGCTAAGACTTTTCCAGCCCGCAGTGTCTTCACTACTAGTTGCCTGATAACGGCTTCTAACAACGGCTATTCCTCTGCTTCCCTCTCTGAATGGCAGCTCCCTTCCAACTGGCTAATTCTTGCTCCAGTTATACACCTTATAACCCTCTCGACACGGACCACCGTAAAAGACACCTTTCCAACAGTACTTCTATTGTTGCATGCGTATTCGTTGTGGCGGGAATGTGTTTACCGAGCCGTTGCCTATAAACGGCTCTACACGCTACAATATATTACTTGAAGCTTTCATAGCGACTGTACGAGATGAAGCCTCCTCAGCTGCTCAGCCGTGTCGAGATGGGGACAGTATCCAGCGTGTCTTCTTCATCGTCACCCTGATGATGGACACAGAAAATTTTCGAAACATCTATCTTGACACCGTTGATCGACCACAAGACTTCACTGCTCTTCCCACGCAAACTGAGCTCTACGTATGAACATTATGTTGCAAGTGACTGAACTGCGGCCCAAGTACGTCAGTTCAGATGTTGGGCATTTCTTGCGCTAGGAACGGAACACATCGCTTTGAATACATGTTCTGTTCGTTGGTTGCTTTTGTCTGGTGTGCGCCACTTCCAGGCTGAATAAGCTCACCTTGTCACCTACTTACACTACAAGCCATCGCAGTTACGCCCTCCGGCACCCCGAGTAACTTGCTATTCTTACAGTACACATCTCGACCCCCTACGTTAACGGTTCGCGTGTCCTATTGCTGCCCCTAGCGATTACTGGACATTAAGTAAAGTAAAGCTATCCCTGTAACAGGCCGAGGAGGCCCACAGGATTGTTAAGACGTCGAGGCTCACAGATGGCGGTGAGGTTGTCAGCCTTATGCGTCGGCCGACCTTATTTTATCCACCAGGAAGATTCCTGGTACTCATTTCTGTCGACCTCAGGGCCATAGTGCGGCTGGAAGGATCAGGCCAATTGAAAAATCCAATGACCTCGCGACCTCCCGGCTTGTAGCGCAATGTCTCAACCAACTGCGCTACCGCGTGTCCCCCACTGGCCATATAAATTCATTTCTACTTTCTAGGAGAGCTCGTACCGGACTATACGGTGTCACAGTACTCTTCACAGCCTCCGCTGTCGAACTCCAATGCAACAGACGATAAGGTTCCTAGAAAGTGGTACAGGCAAGTAGACTCACACTGCGGTCTTCTGGGTACCGACGTTTCGGAGGAATGTATTGCTTCCGGTTGCCCTGCAGACAGAACACCGGTACCTAGCTAAGAGAGCGCTACACCACCTAAGTAACACTTGTGTGCGCACTGTAGCAGGATAAACATCAGAGGTCAGCAGGAAGCGGAGAGAAGCCAGACGTAACCTTTCACATGATGAATTGAGCAGCCAGTGGGCTAGACAGGGCGTACGTGTACAGGCGTTACTCGGTGAGCACCGCGGTCCGCACCCACTGTCCGCGATTCTTGTGGTGATGCCACAGTCGCTTCGCTCCTCTATTTGCAGAACACGAAGGTTCATTACCGTTTTCACAAGAGCCCGCCACTTGAATCCACTCAACACATCCCCCCATCCCGTGTCCGACCACATCCAAGGCGACACGCTGAGGAGGCAGCCCACCGCACAACCCCCTGCCTGTTCAATGCAGTCCCTGGAGGCAGCGCTGAGGAAGTGCTATGCCGTGGTGACAAGGAACCCACATCGAGTTGAGTGGGCCACTGAAACCATAAGTAGTCACTTACAAGGATCCCAATGCCTGGGTACTAAAGAGAAGTTTTGCCTGGCGCGGGAGTTGCATTTGTGTGCTGTCGCAGTACAAACCACAGAGATCTCTGTGAGAGTGCACTATCCCTGTAACAGGCCGTGGAGACCCATAGGGTTGTGAGACGTCGAGGCTCCCACATTTTCTAGAAAATCGGCTCACAGATGGCGGTAAGGCTGTCAGCCTTGCGCGCCGACCACCCTTTAGCCCCAGGAAGATTCCTGGTACTCTTTTCTGTTAGAGACTGAGTCTACCCCAGGACCATAGTGCGGTTGGATGGATTAGGTCAACTTAAAAATCCACTGACCTCATCGGGAATAGAACCAGCGACCTCCCGGCTTGTAGCATCTATCTTGCAATTTTATGGAGGAACGGAGGAAGACTATGAAAAACTTCTGTCCAAATATCCGGCGTCAAGGACGAGATTCGAACCAAGCACCTCGCGAATATGTGTAGATAGTTAACACTGCGCTAAACTGCTCGGACAGCCGCGCCTAACCACTTCTCGGAATTTGTCTTGAGGGTCTGAGAAAACCACGAAAGAACACCAGTCACGATACCTCATCTCCGAACCAAGGTTTGAAATCGGAACCTCAAAGTCCGGTCATGAATGAACTGATGAATGAGTGAATGGATGAACAAGGGAAAAGAGAGAGTGCGGGCAGAGCAAATACAGAGCAAACATGGGCGGTGAGAGTGTAGGGAGCTGCAGTGCCGAGGTCAGCTGCTATATAAGCCCGGGAACCGCGCCATGCCTACCAATTGTCCACTTCCTGCGCAACATGGCGGTCAGACTCGCAGCTGCAGTGCTCATTGTTGTGACCGTAGTGCTCCCTGGGGTCCTCTGCAGGAAGATACGTAAGTGTTTAGTGTTCTTCTTAAGCTTTGCGTTCCTACCCACGGAATCCGAACGGTAAGGTTTGCCAAAACGGGCCTGGACGCTTCGAGGCGTGTCCGTAAGTCTGTCGGATTGTCGCAATATTGCGCACTGTGACGTCCCCTAACTCCGTTGACACTTGCAATTTGGGTTAGAATCAGATAACAATAGCCGGCTTCACGTGCGCAACTCCCTGAACATCTGTCGGAGCCAAACAACAGTTGCAGAGAAACATGAAACATACAGTTCATGTCCGGTCACTTTTCCCGCATTTCTTGCGGTTTTCGAGGTAATTAAGCAAAGGCAAGCCACAGCGCCACGGCTGTTACTCTGTGTGCACATCCCCTTACTTGCTATGTTTATTTTCGATATCCGCTATTTCACTTGCGTGTTGCTCGAGGCTTGCAACTGTATCACATGCTTACACCCCGTTAGACATTCCTACAGCCCAGCCGGCAAAACTTAGGGATAAGGGTAATTTATGTACCTTCTCTTCTTTAAAAATCTTGTTGCATTTTTATGTTTCTTTCAAATTTGCTGCTTCAAATATGTTCATCTGACGGCCTGATAATTTTCCCAACGGCCGTTCACGTATTTGGCCCTCCGTTTAATCGCGCGACCGGATATTATGATATAGCCTGTCTCCAACTTCCGGCAAAATCAGGATTTAATGACAATACTACATTGATACATCGTAATCGACATACTATATCGATATATCGAAATTGCGATCTTATATTGTTCACTGCTTCAAGTGTGAATAGATAATTAGTTGATTACAGACCATTGAAATGGCATAAAAATTCCGTTTCGTTTCTGCAGAACGTACAAAATGTTTGCCCAAAATGCTGAAGGGGTCAGGGCAGGAAATAGATCGCAGGATAACTTTTTTCCTGACGCTTAGAAAACACACTGCGTCTCAATTACAAAGACCAGCCGATTAATGCTGCTCAAAGAAATAGCCATTGTTTCACCTACAGAAGTCATACAAACGGAAATTATGCGAGGGGACTTTCATGAACTGTAAAATGAGTGCAGAAAGAGGAGCCTGTGGTGTGGCGCGAGGTTCCCATACGAAACCACATTAAGATACTGAGGAAAGCCAGGAAAACCTCCGCTTTACAGGCACACAAAATAAATAGTTCGGCTAATTCAATAACCAGTCAGTAAAAGCATTCAAATCAGTTAATCAGTCAGTCCGATCGATCAGTTCAGTCAGTATATTCAATCAATCAGTGAGGAAGATCAGTTAATTCAATCAAACAGTTATGACCAAGTCAAGGGCGGCGTTGGCTGAGGTGTGGATGGGTCAGGTTATGTAACTCAGCTGGTGAAGTTGTGACTGTCTCCAGGGTCGCACCAACTGGGAAGCATGCCCAGCCACAAGGATTCACTTCAGTGGGGAATGTGCTTATACCCTTAACAGCGAGTTACTTAATGCGCAGAAGCGACGAGGCGTAGTGACGTGCTCGATTTCTCCCTCGCGTCACTTTATCCACTATTGGTGTTAATTTATTATAACGAATTTTCGAAGTCGCAAAACACGTCCGTTGCCCGGTGAAGTTAAACAAAAAGCCCTCCCCCTGATGCCTCGTACCAGCGACGCAGTGGCGTCCGACGCTAACACAAGTTCCTTATTGCCAGCTGGCTGGATTCGAACCGAGTTCCCCACCCCTACATCGAATCTTGGCATTCCTATTGGTTCAAAACCGACGAAAGTCACGTGTTCCCGCGTAAGGCGGGAAGCCGTGAGCCCCGGGATCTACTGGACCCTCTCGGCTCGACCGCCGCGCGCCCCGATTTCCTGCTCTGAACCCCGCAGAGGACCTGCAAGCTCCGCGACACGCCTATTACTTTACGCACCTCACCGCCATCTGTGAGCCGATTGTCTAGAAAACGTGGGCCCCTCGACGTCTCACAACCGTATGGGCCTCACGGCCTGTTACAGGGATAGCTTTACCTTTTGCCTTGATTATTATTTTTGTCGGTTACACAACAAATCCAATTAATAAGTCAGTGCAATCAGGCGAATCAATTAATGAGTCGGTCTAGTTTCTTATTCCAACGACCCAGTGCAACCAGTCAGTCCGGTGAATGAATCAGCCCATCAGCCTGCAGCCCGCACTGCAGCTACCCATCACAAGTGCATGCAGGGCCAGACACGGTTACAGCAACGCGGTCTGCTCTGTGCTGACCACTTTCACTGTCGGCGCCCCTCACTGTAACGAAGTGCGCGGCAACAGGGTGATCACAAAAATAGACACTCAGCAATTATGCATTTTCATGAACACGTATGGGACAGTGGAGGTACAGCTCCATGGATTAATCCCGGCAATGGAGACAGATGAATGGTAACCTTCCGGGAGAGGCACACTGGAGCCGCCCTGGACGCGGTCCCTGAAGCCCGCAGCCCGTTATGTTATTGTCTCACTGATCTGCTAAAACACCGCCTGCTCTAATACTAACA
Source organism: Cryptotermes secundus (assembly GCF_002891405.2). Taxonomy (NCBI): domain Eukaryota; kingdom Metazoa; phylum Arthropoda; class Insecta; order Blattodea; family Kalotermitidae; genus Cryptotermes; species Cryptotermes secundus. The sequence goes on from NW_019729215.1 coordinate 351,205, forward strand.
AACTCTGCCCGTGCGTCCCGTATGATTCTCACAATAAACAGCGATTACTTCCCCAAAATTAACCGGGTGGGCTTTGTAGCGGAAATGTACTGTTTCCTGTGAGGTAAGGGCTGACTCTTTATAGTATATCAAACTTTGTGCACGAGCCTGCATTGGCAAGAAACCTCTGTATAAACGTTACTTAGTGTAGTGCAAAGGCCGCGCCGTAGCTGAAGCGGTTAGTCGCTGGCGGCCCGGGTCTGGTCAAGTGGGATTTGTGGTGGACAGATTGGCGCTGGGGCGTGTTTTCTCCGAGTACTTCGGTTTCCCCTGCCAATCTTCATTCCACCAATTGCTCCACAATCACCCTCACCTATCATCTGGGGCTGGTACAATAGGCCAGAAGTGGCCGCAGTACAAGGGACTTAGTCCCACCCCACTAGCAATAAAAAATAATGTAGTGCAGTGACACAGAGCCCACAGCGCGGAAACTGCGGTGCAACGAACGCAGCGCTACATACAAACACCGACTCTTCCTTCGTCGAAGAGGAGGCCCCATTTCGAAACACGTTCATGTCAAGGAGAGAATAGAAATCTTGGTCATGGATCCCGAGGACGCAGAAGCTATATATGAAAGTGCTGGCGAAATCAGCAGCAATTTAACGACCGATCAGGCACCAAGGGATTAACCAAATTACGTATTGATGAAAAAATATATTTCAGTCCGGGTAACTTTCATCAGAAACCTACTCATGTGCTAGTCACAAGCCCCGTCCCCATCGCGTCCTGTGTCACGCCGTGCAATGTCCCATTACGAAGCGATTTTCACATTTTCTCCCAGAAGTGTGACATGATTATGTAAGCACTGCTCTGTTGCAGCGAGCTATGTAAAGCTGTGCAAGAAGAGCGATCCTGACTTCGATGCTTGCGTAATCAGCTCCGTGGAGGCTCTGAGACCAAGGCTCAACAAAGGTAAGCAGTCTTAAAAACTGACAGTCGCTCAGCCACGCTAGAAACTCTCCTCTATTGGACCCAAAGCGCCATTGCTGCACACAACTGAACCCACCATTGATTCCTATCCTAAGCCAGCTCAATCCAGTGCACAACTCCAAATTTAATTTCTTTACCGTCAGTGTTCATATAATTATCCAATCCATGCATGAGTCTTCAAATAGTTTCTTTCCTCTTGCTTTTCCAGCCCAGGTTCTGCGTGTATTCTGTTCTCTCCCGCGCATGCTACATGCCCTGTCCAGCTGTAACTCTGTAACTCTGCTCTTAAATTTTCCGTGAATGGGATTTAATTTCTTGTCTACTTTAATATTATCCTGGATCTCCCACAAGACCTAACATAACACGAATGGGCGGCGTTACTTTGCAGGGATCCCCAAGATGAACGTGCCACCCGCGGACCCGTTCGTGCTGCCGGCCCTAGAAGTGAACAGAGACCGTGACGCCATCAAGCTGCGCGCGCACCTGCAGAACATTGTTGCCCATGGAGGCACTGGCTTCGTCATCAACAGACTAAAGTAAGCAGCAGCAATCAACAGACAACAAATCGATTAATATCTAGAAACTTAAGATCGAGTGAGAGCTGAGCATGCGTAGTACGGTCTGCCCCAATATTAGAAACATAGCAGAAGAGCATTAAAAGCCGCAGGTAAGAGGTCGGCCATACGCAGGCAAACCCCTTGCAAAACGTCAACTTGCACACAGAGAATGAAATGGAGGAACAGTATCAAGATTGAGCTATGGGAGGTGTGATCATATTCTGGAATATAGACCCGTTGCTAGGCAACGAAAGCGAAATAAGCGACTATCCAACAGCCGCTGCTAGGTAACGGCTCTGTCAACAGCACGAGCGCAACAATTGCACAGTAACGCAAGAGCGGTGTTTTCTACGCGGTCCGTGTCGAGATGTTATACACAGGATAGTCTGTCAAAGTAACTTTGTTCGTAGGGGTTTATTTCTCGTTTTTCATTTATTAGTTTACCTACTGTGTTGGCTGTTCTGAAGGCTGTCTTTATGTTAGTGTTTTTTAATCGTTTTGTGATTTTTCGTATGTAATTTCCTGTATAAGTATAAGTGATCCATTTTGTTCTTTTTCGTCTTTATTATCCGGGTTACCCACCTTTCGCTTAAGTTTGTTATATAAATGTGTGATGTCTTCCTTCCTATAGCCATTATTTAGTGTTATATTAATAAAAGTATTAATTTTCCTCAAGGGGCAGTGTAAGAAGTCTGTGTATCCAATTTCTATATGCTGGCAATTTTTGTTCTTTAGGGTGGCATGATTTATTATTTATTGCTATGTCTGTCGTTGTGGGTTTTCTGTATATTTCCATTTCTATTTGTCCGTGTCTATTAAATATATTTAAGTCCAAGTAAGCTAAATTTTTTAAACACTTTAAAAGTTTTAATACCAGGAAGGCTGCTGTGACTGTGAAAAGTTGAATATTGTGTACATTGTGTGTTCCGGGCATTATGTGTGTATGTGTGTAATTTAGCAATCAGAACACCTATTGTGATGGTGGTTTCCGAATAAGTATTGATGTTCCCTCTGAAGATGATCCGTAAGTGTGTGTCTCTCTCTTTCTCACTCTCTCTCTAAGTCTCAAATCTGAGACAGTAAAATATGGTCGCGAGGGCCAAGGGACTCGGACCCGAGAAAGACTGCGCTGGCAAGGACCAGTAGCATATACTACAAAAGAGAGGCCCGTCCTCTCTTCAGATAGGGTGCCCCACAAAAAAAGACTGTAACAGTCAAACAGTAATAAATATCTGGTCATGAGCCCCAGACGGGGCTAGACAGCAAGACTTACTGACTAGCTGACCGTCAGTAGCAATGTGACCTTGACTCTGAAGTGAAGAGTATTCAAGTGACTAGGCAGCCGCTGCAACATGGGCATATAACAGCCCCTGTGTACGAGTACATTGTGCACACATACACTACAGTTACATGCAGAGCTGTACGTAAATACAGATGACACGTACTTTCGCTTGAGCGAAGACTAGTTGTGAGACAGTCGCCAGCGGGTACGAACGTGAGCACGGAAGCAAAGGACATTGTTAGTATCCGTGACCAGGCAACGAATGATGAAGATATAGCAAACTGAGACTGTATGTGTGCTTTAGTTATAGCTATCTTCGGAGTGTGTAAGCCAGTGAGACTGCCATAATTATCTGTAGTTACGTTCTGCAAGCGACTGATACATCCGATTGCCAATCCAAACCCCGCCTATCGTCACCCCAAACACGTGACTATGACAGGTGATTAAACAAATCTGATTCGGGCAGTATACGGCTCAAGGTCATGCAATCGACACCCTGTGCACGTTCTACGGGAACAGAAAGTCGACATGACCTCTCGGCCACTCGGTATAATCGTGCAGAATCCATTGTTATTCAGGAAGGAACGCAATAAATGCACATGACCTCCAGGCCTGTTGTTTCTTCTGTTTACGTAAGAGGACTTTCCGTGGGCATGTCCTTTCTGAGAACCAGCACGCGTAAAAACAATCATCGCTCACAGTCGGCTGAGTGTGAAACTTGGTCTCTCACTTTGAGCAAGGAACAGACGCTGCAGCTGAAAGCGAACTACTGAGGGGGATACTTCGATCAATGCAGAAACAGAAGGAAACTGAGAAGAAATATATATACTAACGATACGTTAGCAACCAGGCTACAAGCACGTTCGATTCCCGATGAGGTCCATTGCATTTTTCAACTGACCTAATCCTTCCAGCCGCACTATGGCCTTAGGGTCGATTCAGCCTCTAACAGAAATGAGTACCAAGAATCTTCCTGGGGGTAAAGGGCTGCTGACGCCTAAGGCTGACAACCTCACTGCCATCTGTGAGCCGATGGTCTAGAAAATGTTGGAGCCTCGACGTCTCACAGCCCTATGGGCCTCCACGGCCTGTTCCAGGGATAGCTTTGCCTTTTACCTTTTTCCACATCGCCCACTTCGGCTTTGGGGCCCACCCAGCCACCTACGCAATAGGTAACGGGGACACGTTACTTTAGGTTGACCATACACCTCCGTCTGGTGCCAATGTTATGAATGCATGGCGCTCATAGAAGCGAACGAACAAATTTACCTTTTTACTAACATTACTGTTCGACTTGCATATGCAAAGAAGTGGCAGTGGCCAATATTGCCCCACATTTAAACCCTGACGAAAGTGACGACAATCAGTGAACCTTCCTAGATCGTACCGAGGTATACACGTCGACAAGTGGACGGGCATATCATGCCTTAAATTTGCGAACTAATTTGTTCGCGATATAACGCCCCATAGTCCGATAATAATCAACCGACGTTTCGGAGGAACATGTCGCCTCTACCTTTAGTGTCGAGCAGTAAACCAACCAGCAAGAATCAGCCGGCGCCGTGACAGCCACAAAACAAATATATTGTCACGTGACCACAGACAGGGTTTGGATTGGATAATTGGATTTATTGAACACTTATACACACCGCAAGTAATTACAGCGCCACCGCTAATCTTCACAAATCACCACAGCACCCGCTAAGCCTTTTCCAGCCTGCCGTGCCTTCATCAGCTGTACCTTGACAACGGCTTCTAACAATGGAGATTCTTCAGCTTCACGTGACCAAGTCCTCTCTTCACAGACTCCCGTACAGAATTGACTACCCGACTAAGTTCAAAGTCAGAGTCACTTTACGACTGGCGGTTTACTGCCAATCAGTACGTCTTGGCGATAAGCCCCTCGAGACTCACCACCAACAATTTTGTTTTCAAACTGAACATTTGAGGTTATAATCCTTATGTAACATCCTCTCTGGCGAGAGGATGGGTCTGTCCTTTAAATTGCTGCTGGTTTCGCCGGCGCAGTCATCCTCAGGTCCGAATCCCGTGGAACTCATGACCATGTTTTAGTGCCTCACATTCGAGACTCCCCCAACCTGGAGGGCCAGGTCCCCGTATTTATATCCCCCAGGAAGAGGGTGGCCCAGTTATACCCCCAGGCACTGGGTTCCCTTTTTGTCGCCTCTTAAGACTCACAGGGCTACGGTGGAGGTATTCGATCCCGCCTCCACACGGGACTGACTAAGCTCTACCGCTGTACCTTGTTTATAACATCTCGTCACGGACCAAGTAGGAACACCCGTTTCCAACAGCACCTCTAATGATGTGCGTCGATACACTGCTCTGGGAACGTGTTTACCGAGCCGTTGCCTAGAAAAGACTCTGGTATATTGGCCTATCTATCGGCCGTCGCATAGTAACGGCTGTACATATACAACGTTTGGGCGAAATGTACGATCTTCTAATGTTAAAGCAGTTGGTAGACCTGCTGTGCTCTGAAGGAGTAACTATTTCAGGACCGACCTGGACAAGCTGGCGGTCGAACTGAGCATCACACTTCCCCACATCAGAGCCACCGCTGAGTACGACGTGGACTGCCGCATCCTGCTGGGAAATTTCAAAGGGCAGGGCGTCTTCATGGGAAATTTCAGTGAGTATTAATCTCATGTCTTGGGTACTACTAAATGCTTATCAAATCAACATTACAACGGCGCACTGTTTCACAAGAACACGTGGCTTGCAGGTACAAGTCTTATGAGTCCCTACAGTGTAGTACGGTTATCAGCGTTTCGGAGAAAATATTAGGCACGTCTTCATGGTATAGATAGCTCCTGCCCTATTGCTTCAAAACGCGGTGACCACCTATCAGACCGCGAAATATCCTACTTTAGGTCGCTGGCAGTGACCAGACTGTGTACCTCGGATGGCGAACCAGAGGTTCGGAATCATTTAGAAGGAAGTGACACTGGGCATAACTGAAGTGTACCTGAGTGACTGAGAAAACCACCAGGAGCCTCGGTCATGGAAGTTCCGAACAGAGCAAATCCCGGGCTCACATCAGACTTGAGGAATTTCCTTAATACGGTAATCAGAATGCAAGGCTCTCGGTGTGCAAGCGCGTGACGAAAATCTACCAGTATCACGTTTATTTCTGTAACCACAACAGCAAACAGACGGAACAACACAAACTGCGCTGTTTGCTGGTGCAGTCGCATGTTACGACATACCGAAATACATAAAAATCGTAAAGAATGCCACATCCCAGAAGATGACATTCTTCATGGTCACTGCCGTGAAATCCTCAAATCTTACATATATCAGTTTGCTGTGTGTTCGCCGTTTCCTGCTGGAATCCCTAAGAGACCACACACATTGCGGAATGTGCCCCGTCAGTGTGTACAGCAGCGGGCTTGGGCGTGTCCCTGGCATCGGAGCCTCAATCCAGACTCTTCAGTTCGTCCCTTCCTTCAAAGCTTTGGCTGCTGTGTATTCTGACACTGGCCCAACAACGCGTACTGTCCGCCGGCACTCAGAGTGGGGGAAGTTATGTAGGAGTGCCCTTAGCGCAACAGAGCTATCCCTAAAACAGGCCGTCGAGGCTCCCACATTTTGTAGACAATCGGCCCGCAGATGGCAATGACGTTGTCAGCCTTACGCGCAGGCCGGCCGCCCTTTACCTCTCGAGATTCCTGGTACTCATTTCTGTTAGAAGCTGAGTTGACCCCAGGGCCAGACTCGAAGGATTAGGTCAATACAAAATCCAATAACCTCCCCGGGAATCGAACCCGCGACCTTCCGGCTTGTAGCATATTGCCCCCCCCCCCCCCCCANCCCCCCCCACCAACCTTCCACTATACACGTATCTTATGATATAGTAGGAAGTCCAGGATTTCTGTAGAACTGAACTTTCGAATTCCATCAAGTCATGATACACAGCAACACATTAATGCGGGTCTTTTGCAGCGGACGTGAAGGTCGACGTGAAGGGTGACGGCAAGGTCGTGAAGAGGAATGGTGAAGAATATCTGGAGGTGAACAACGTCAAGACAAAGATCCGAGTTGGGGATTCCAGCGTTAAGATCAACGCTAAAGACGACAGGAACGGGCGACTCTGTGAGTACAAGTGTCGGCTGCAGGCAAAAAGAGAGCTTAACTGACAAGGAAAAGAACAAGCGTCAACTGTGACAGGCTTCACTAGAAGCTTCGAGTCCCAAACGTCCATCTACACAGCCCCCCCCCTGGTAAATCCATTATGCGCACATTAACTTGCACATAAGCAGTATTCAGTTACATTTTATCTAAGTGAAACACGAGGTTGTTGTATACATGAGGGTTGTTCTGGCCTCGGGAAAGTTCTTAAACTGTTCTCCCGTAGACTTGGTATGAAATATTGGGTAATACTGCGTTGTAAGAAGTTGAGCTATCCCTGTAAGAGGCCGTGGAGGCCCATAGGCTTGTCAGACGTTGAGGCTCCCACATTTTCTAGATAATCGGCTCACAGATGGCGGTGAGGTTATCAGCCTTACGCGCCGGCCGCCCTTTACTCCCTGGAAGATTCCTGGTACTCATTTCCGTCAGAGGCTGAGTCGACCCCAGGACCATAGTGAGGCTGGAAGAATTAGGTCAACTGAAAAATCCAGTGCCCTCATCGGGAATGAAACCCGCTACCTTCCGGCACAGTGCCTGAACCAAGTACTTTACCGCGTGCCGACAATACTGCGTTGTTACTGCTGCTGTTCGTGCTGGAGATGTTAATATCATAGGAGCCGCCACACATGTCCTTATAGGACGGAAACACGTAAGGCGAGCATAGCAACTTGGGTGTCTTGGTCCCTGTCAGTTAACACAAAGTGTCGCGGTCAGCATATCTCAATTAGGACGAAGGGCAGCCCGTAATCAGAAGTCTGTAATCTGTATTCATTCGTCTGGACCAAGCAGAATCTTCTTGAGAAAAGCTAACAGTCACCCAGCTTGCCAACAAACTTCCCGCCCGTCACAGAACCTGAACGTCCATTACCATTTTCACAACAGTCCGCCATCGCTCCCTATCCTGAGCCAGACGAATCCCATCCAAACCATCACAACCTCCTTCTTTATGACACATCCTAATAATTACGATCATCCAAATCGTCCATATTTTCCGAATACAATTTTATTTATATTTGGGATCTCTCCCATGCTACGTACCTACGACCTTTTCATCCCACTAATATCTGGCAAGAGGTACAAACTGTCAAGTTCCCGGCGTGCAGTTGTCTCTCTCCTCCTACTACCCCCCTTCTCCCGGGTCCAAATATTTTGCTATGCAGCACCATTATAGTTTAACCACGCATCGTTTCCTGCGTCAGCCGTTAGAGCGCATCTCCACTTTATGTTTCAGCCGAGTCTGCTCTGCAGTTCTACAACCAAAACAAGAAAGAGGTCCTGAATATCGTGTTGCCTATCGTACAGGAGACGGCTGAGGAAGTAATTACTCAGATAGGAAACAACATCTTGGGTTCCGCACCTCTCAGTGAGCTGCTCCCGGCCTAAGCTGCCATCTGTGATCGCTTCAAGTAACTACAAGATCATGCCTGACTATTATTAATCTCCAGTCTACCAACATCTACCGAAATTATCTGTAACATTCCACCAAAGATCATGAAGAGTTTTGCCTTCTGGTACACAACGCCGTGTAGTCTGTTAAAAGGCAACCGACGTTTCGGAGCAACATGTCGCATCCATCTTCAGAGTCGAAGAATACCCCAAGCAAAAAAAAAACAGGGCTTGCTACCTGCTTCATGGTTTCTTCCTTGGCTTAGTCAACCCTGGCGATGGAGGCCAAATATTCCTCCGAAACGTCGGTTGTCTTTCAACGGACACACAGTGTTACGACCCAGGTGACTGAACTCTTCATGACCACTGCTGTAAGAACCTCAAATGCAATAATTGGATATTAATTTTATGATTTGCGAGGCCTTTCTCTGATCACGAGTCAGTGGAATGGCGACTGTGGGCAGTGAACGGAAGCAAGGCACCAGTTGGGAAACTGGATCTGACACAAATTCAGTGATAATGGGGGAAAGTTTAAATGGTGGCTCCACTGGCCGTGAAACTCAGACAACAAAATCCTGCCTAATGGGGTCAGACTGAAGTTATTGACTCCTTTCGCCGTATTTTCATAAATTCGTAGTTTTTACTTCACTACTGTTTTAATTTATCACTCACACACACACACATATACATATATTGTGGCATGTAGAGCCGCTGCTAGGCAATGACCGCGAAATTAGCAACTATACAACAGTTGTTCCTAAGTAATGGCCCTGAAAACAACGGCCGTTGCTGGGCAATGGATGAGTAGAGTTCTCTTGGCATCCAAACAGGCACGAACGCAATAATCGCGCTGCAACAGAGGAACAGTGTTTTCTGTGCGGTCCGTGCCGAGATGTTATAAACAGCACAAGTTAGGAGCTGCAGAGCGAGATGTTTGTTGGTTGGCGAGTTAGTGAGTTTGAGAACCGCTGGGGTTCAGTCGTAGAGAGCTGTTGCTACGAGTAGCTGATAGCTGAGGCCGGAGACAGTTCGGGAACACTGAGGAAGGGGCACGTCCGTCGTTGAAAACCGCTACCAAGCAACGGCAGTGAAGACGTGACTGTGGACACTAGTGTCTGTGTAACAGTAACAGTCACATGTTGTATCAAAGGGTCCAATAAATTTGATTAGACGGGGTATGTGTTGCTAATCGGATTTACCTGACACTTACAGAACGTTACTACAAGTAAGGATTGTGCTCTCATTCTTCTACACACTTCATAAATCACTAGGGACACATTAGGTCTTCTCAGTCTATTACGGTCTTCACTAGCCGTTGCTTGGTAGCGGCTTCAATGGTGGACGTTCCCCTTCCTCTGGATTACCAAACTGCCCTCGGCCTCAGCTACCAGCTTCTTGCAACAACAGATCACAGCGACTGAATCGCAGTGGTCCTCTAACTGCAACTCCTAACTTTTCCTGCTTTATAGCTCGGCACGGACCACGTACAAAACACTGTTCCTCTCGTCAGTGCAATTGCTGCTTAGCAATTGCACTGACGTGCACGGCCATCGGCATGGACTGCGCAAAAAACACCATTCCTCTGTTGTTTATGGGCCGCGAACATGCCACAATATCATGACACACCACACTCCAAAATATGCAGGGTAGCCACGGACATTAACGCAACTTTGCTTGAGTCTTTGCACGTAATCGAACTCCTCATTCAAAAAATCTATTTTTAATCACACAAGTGATCCTTAATTTCGTGTGTATTAGAGTCAGTCATCATTATGATCTTTGGTACAGGAACTAGTTGATAGATGGCATAAGGTTACATGAGATTCACTGCGCACTCTAACAATGAGTGTTGAGAGCAACCTTAACCCAGACAAAGACAGGGTACCTCTGCTTCCTTACAACATTAGCCCCTCACTCCAACATTCAACATATGATTGGAGAAATTCAAGTTGTTTAAAGGAATTATGAACATAATAAATACTTTCAACGGCAAAGTAAAATAAAACACATTAATTTCCCAATACTCAGTAACAGCGTTAATGCCTTCATGAACCCGGAGAGCTCAGCTGGTATGGTGACAAGGCTACAGGGTACCTGGGCATACTTCACTGAGTATAGAGCAACCAGGGCATCTACTTCACCACTAGCCTTCATCTGGTGTCAAGGTAAAGAAAATCTGGAGCTATACCTCCATTCCCCATACGTATTTATAGCGCAGTACTATTTAAACACTGGAAGGAATTTCAAATGCATTCAGTAATGAACAAGTCTCCTCCGCACCCTTTTCTTGCCTTCTATACTAAGCACCTGCTGACTTGGTTATGCAACTGGTCAGTCACTAAATCATTCACTTGCTTAGCCACTCAGAGAGTAAGTCAGTCATGAAGATACGTTGATCCTGCTCTTTGGTCTTTGCACATCATGTACTGCCGGCGTTTCAGAGGTACACTGTGCCTCCATCTTCAGAGTTGAAGTAAGTAGCATGTGAGAGTATTTATGTATATATAGAGTTTTGTTCGAACANTTGGGACCAGTAAGTGCACCAAATTCTGTTTGCATCTGGTGTCCCAGGCACTGCATCAACATCAGCAATGAGCCAACAGGAAGGCTTAAATCAATACAAACCGATGCAGTTCCTAAGAAAGGAAGATCCTGAGGATGGAAGTTCAGTGTCAATGGGTCATGGCCATAGAAAATGATGGGACTTGGTATTAACATGTGGAGCCTCTGGTTCCACCAGAGGAGGATTTGAGGTAGTTCATATTTTTGAGAATTGGTGCCGAAACAAAAGTTTGCACTTCTTCCCTAAACAAATGCACATTTCTAGAGCCTCAACAAAACAATCACAAGCTGCAGGCCACTTTCCAGATACGTCTGAATTACCTTTCATTGCAAGGCTTTTTAAATGTGTGTGTGTGTGTGTGTTACGAAGCATGTGTTACATTAATTATGCAAAGTAAAATCAACAGAAAGCAGTCAAGAATCTTTGTTGATAATTAATATGGAAAAATATTTACACTGGGTACATTATACACATAATTACAACACATTTCACACATTATAAGCATTCAGTACAAAGATTAAATTTCAGTAAAGATAATATTAATTTGATAATTCAGTGTTTCTGTGCAACCAGTTCATTTGGGTTTTTATTAGTGCATACGTTCTGAACACTGCACCAGACCACAGCCTTCACATCCAGGGAGCTTGTCCAACCAGACACACCATATTCTTGGCTGGAACAGGAGGTCCTTCATTTTGGGCTCATTTCCTCAGTCACTGCTCACTGCGCCTCTGAGAAGACAGCAGACACACACAGGCAGTCTGCTACAAGTTTAAAACAACCTGAAGTACATTCTGTTCCAGCTCATAATACTGTCCAGTACAACAACACATGTATCTGTGTATTTATAATATATTTTTATATTCTCTGTAGAGTTCGAAGCCATTTCTTTCTTGTTCTTCTTGTCATTCCATTCCATTGCACCTACTGCCTGGACATCTTAGCAGACAGGGTGAATACAGGGCTGGAAACATCCACACTATCCACTGTAGTGACAGATTTCTCTCTTAATCGCTGCTCTATGCTTTTCTAAACGTTTCCTCTTCAGCGAACTTAACTTTGGAATGTGTCCGTGTTGTGCTATCCCCAGTCAGCTTTTGCTACCTTCCTCAGGTAACGAAACAAGTTGTCTCCTGTCTTCATTTGTGAAGTGCCTATTTCATGTCAGCTACACCATGCCACAGCAGGTGTTTCCATGGTGTTGGATGTGAGGTTCTCATTACGAAGTGTACTATCTTCTGGACATTTCAGAGAAACAGACAGCCTCCATCTTCAGGGTTGAAGATGAGTAAGCCATGCACCCAACCAGCTCTGAGTTCTCTGAAAATTAGATAAATATTCAGGCATTGCGACGTTTATGTTCATCAAAAGAAGAGAAAGAATATTTCCAAGTCTGTGAAAGTGAGTAGTGCTGTGAAACCCTTGTACTGACTGCAGGATTTTCTTCAGGCAGGTGTCCCTCACTTCCTTTCCTCTTGTTTGGAACATCAGAAGCATGTGATGTCAGCGTTCATGCCGTACAGTTGCTCATGATGACGTTACGCTTGTGCTGATAGATGATTCTGGAAAATGACACTATGATCCACCATGTCATTGTAAAGAATGCTTTTTATATAAATATATGAATTGTGTACAATTACTGTCCTTAGATTCTTCTGATCTCGAGTTCAATGTACGACTTTGCTACTGACAATACACCACACAGAGCGCTGAAGGTTTCCCAGTACTTCAGCAAACATTACAATTACAGTACTATTTGGCCACTGAAACTGCTTCCATCATCTCCTGTCCTGAACAGAGTTGCAAAAAATTTTTCGCCACCTATGACTACCGGGTCTCAAAAAAGTGCAACAACTTCTTGTCAACCATGTGGTCATCCCCTACTGGGCAGCGCCAACGGGCCTTCATCTCCAACATCCCCAAAGGCAATGACCCTGAAGATGGTAACCATAATGTCTGCTAGAATGCTGGATAGCCTTCAACATTATACAGAACATATTCCCAAAAGCCAAAGTCACACATTAATAATATGCAGCAACAGAACAACACGAAATGATGCCGTTATGCAACCGTAATGTTGCAAAACTGCAGAAGTATGTAATTAATTAGTCTGCACATCCTGTCAAGTCATGCAACTTAGCTTCTGCACAGCTCTACATAGTGACAAGGTAGCAGTGTTATGCACACGTAAGCAGCAAACTTAACTGAACCAACGTCAGGATCACACTCCCTGGCATCAATACACGGTCTACAAGAGCACTTTCATCAGGAAAATGTTGTCTTCACTTTCAGATGATATATCCAATCAGGAGGTCCTTGTTGTAATCTCATTTTCATCATCCGTAGCTGCCAGAAACAGAAGACCACGAAACTGAAACAGGGCCTCATAAGCAACAAAGATAATTTTTTTTCTTTTCAAAGATAAACCATATGATTTGATGAATATATACTTCAGCACAAAATGATTTTACCTTCATAGCACAGATCAGAATTTTGATGACTTCCAGAACACTCCAACAATTCAAACTTCTGTAACAAAACTTGTGGCATGATGTGGCTTCGCAACACAATGTAAAACTCACTGCGTGATGTGGCTTGGCAACACAACATAAAACTTGGTGCATGATGCAGCTTCGCAACCCATCATAAAACTCGCTGCCTGATGTGGCTTAGCAACACAACGTAAAACTCGCTGCGTGATGTGGCTTGGCAACACATCATAAAACTTGGCGCATGAAGCAGTTTTGCAACAGATCATAAAACTTGGCGCATGCGGCTTTGCAACAGATCATAAAACTCACTGCCTGATGTGGCTTCACAATACAACACAAAACTTAAGAATATCACCACAAGATGAACAAGAATTAAACAGGTACTAAGTGTGGAAGAGGAATACTGTTTAACGGCAGCATCATGCTGGCCTGCACTACCCACACTTCGCAGGGCTTCAGCAACACCGTGCAGTGAAGGGTAACGCTTTCATCTGAGCTACATATCCAACATATGGCCACCATCATAAGGATGGCTTTTGTTACAAAGACATGCACACTTGTTTCCTTCACCACAGTTCACTCTCTTCATGTGACCTGCAATTTCTTGCTTTTAAACTTGTTTCCCTTACACACAAATCCATATAATGCTATTACCATAACTGTATGTGTGTGGAACTTGTTTCTTGTAATATGAGGAAAAAACAGACTGATGGCATTGGAGAATATGGTGTTGAGGAGAATATTTGGACCAATGAGAGTGGAAGTGTCAGGAGGGCAGAGGAAAGTGCACAATGAGGATTTTCTTTATTTTATTCAGTCGCCAAAATAGGCAGTATGGACACATATTACCTACTGCGATGCTGCGATGATACGAGATTTCACACACGCAATACGATGCTAAAATATAATATTTCTGTATAATGAGGACCTTCATAATTAGCAGCCTTCACCAGATATTATTAAGGTAATGAAATCACAGATCAGATGGACAAGGCATGTAGCACACATGAAAGAGATGAGAAATGCTCAAAATTTTAGTCATAAAACCTGAAGGGAACAGACGACTTGCAAGACATGGGTAAATATGAGAATATTAAAATGGATTTTAAACAATTGGCCTGGATTCATCTGGCTCAGGTTAGGGGACATCTGTGGGATGTTACGAACTTGGTAATAAACTTTTGGGTTCCATAAAGAACTAGATGTTTCTTGATTAACTAAGCTTCACAAGAACCAGGCTCACTGGAATTAACTCACCACATCACATCGAGCTTGCATGTCATTAACAGTTACAGTGTGCTTGAGAAGGAATGGCTACATAAAGTATTATGAAACTATGTTGGACATTATCCATCAGGCAACAAACAATGTCTGACAATAATTTTACAATAAAAAACAGACCACTATCACAAACCTGTAGAGGATCATTATATGAAGTACCTAGTGGTTGCAGGTTTCACGGTACCTTGTTACTAACCACTGTGTTTATGGAACCCATACTTCACGAGTTCTCACCAATGGTTCCAAGCCTGAGCCAGCTGTATCCACTCCACACACTCATTCACTGACCATTCCAGAGAGCATAGTTCTTCACACTTCTGTGAAAAATACTGACAAAAATTGCTAATGTTTCTTTAGAGAAAACTTACGTTTAGTATATCTGAGCTCCATGTTGTGGGCCACTGACAACTTCCTGGCGTCTCCTCCGATAAAGAAAGTGTCAGGTGCACCTTCGCTGTTGTCGCAGGTGTCCTGTCTGTTAGTCAGGTTGATGTTTTCACCTGGTTCAACACTGAGACACCTCAGAACATCCCTTCTCACCATGATGCCGTCACTGAAGCACATGACACCATACACTTCAGACTTCTACACGTCAGTGCCTCTGAGCCGTCTCCAGCACACAGCGGTACCCAAAACATTCACCTAGATTCTGCACCTCGACACACAGACATTTCTTCTGCAGTTGATGCTGACTCTGAAGATTGGCTTATGTGCCACTGATCCCGTAGCTGTAACTGCTTGTTTGTGATGACACCATTTACTTTCTTCCACTCGGTACTAGTCCCAGAGGGGAGAATACCATAGTGAGGACTCTCATCTGTATACCATTTGTGAAAATAATTTCCTTCTTGGGTGGTCAGAACAGCAGTGAGACTCAGAGAAGGCCATCACTTATTTTCTTCTGCCATCTTAAGTTATTTGCACCAGATACCAATATCAGAGGATCCATTACTATGGTGAGGTCTCCGTCTATAGGGAATTTACGAAAATTGGTTGCTATTAGATGGTTGAACCAGCCATGACACTCACAACAGGCCCTAGGGGCTCAGCACAAAAGAACAGAGAGGGAAGTCACTTCTTTCATATTATTCCAATTAACCGTAAGATGTCTAATTGTGCTCTATTGTCACTGTAAAATATTGATAAGCTGAGTGACTGGTGGATTCTCAAGGACTGAGCTCCATGGAGTTAGTTACTAAAATCTTGATGACAGAGGAACGTTCACTATAACACAAAGGTGAACTGATGTTACACTTTACCTACAGACCTTCTTCCATACACTAAATAAACGTTATTTTCATATGGACCATTTATAGTTACTATGTGGGCACAGAAGTTGTATCCCGTACATATTTCTTAATGGCGTATAATTCCCGTTCCCTTTAGATGAATGTCACAAAGCATATCACCACATCCTCGAAATTTGTGTATCTACATTCTAATGTACACAACAGATATAAATTAATGTTTCCCGCTTCATTTGTATTTACATCACTTAAGTCATTCACATAATGTTCTCTCATACTGGCACTAATATTCAAGTCCTTCAGAAAAAAACTATTAATATTCACAGTATTTACATGCACACATGTTGGAAAGGAAGTTAGGTTTTCTCAGACACCCAATTAAATTTCTGTTTATACACACTTGCATTTGCATTATTTAGCATTTAATTTCCTTCACTTCCCCCCTCCAAATTTCATTACACTTCTCTTCTAACAACTATGCTAATACGCCGGCGAACTTTCTTTGGAATATATCTCCTTACTTGGCGGCATTTTGAAATGCGGAACAGGAAACTAGGAAAACAAATGCATAACTTAGCAGTGACACCAACATCTAAATCTCAAAAATCCGTATAACGTAAAATAAAACTCTGTTCCAGGGCAATATACGTCATAATTACAATTTTCCGTGTCACTGAAAAAATGCAGGTATGCCTTTTAAAACATATAACTTTAACAAATATTTTAAAAGAATTAGAATAAATATTATGTCTGAATTAAATAAAATGTAATGGATGAATTTCAGCATGCCAGCATTCAAATATCCGATTTCGTTAGTCCGTGGTTACAATCTGGTTTCATGATTTGAAGAAATTATAATTGCCCGAACAAACTACTATACGATACTCGGTACAGTATGAAATGAATTAGTGTGTTATGCGTTAATGTGTACGAAGAAAATATATTTCTTGGAAGGAACACAACCCGAATGAATTTCTAGCATATTCACTCAAGATAGACATTGCCACCATAACACCACCAAAAGTGTTAAGGTTCATATCATATTTCTCTATCAGCAGCTCAGACAGCATGACCTTGAGAGATAGTGTCCCTGTGCTTATTTAAGCACTACGCCATGAAGGCGTATGGGGGAATCAAGTACAGATCTACATTCTCTCGACCTTGGCACTAGTTGGAGGTGAGTGGCCGGCTTCACGCCCCGGCCTCTTTATCACCAGGGAAAGAGCCCTCAGTACCCACTGGGTAGGAGACTGGGTGAACCACGAGCCGGGCTGGACGACGTGGAGAAATTCTTGATCACACCGGCACTCGAACTGCGAACCCCGGTCGTCCAGCCCGTACCGACTGCGCTATTCCGACTCTTCAGAGTGATGCAACGGATGTGCGAGCAAGACGCCGTGGCCCAGTTTGAGGTCCAGCTCTGCACATTCTGGAGAGGCCGGCGCGAACCCATGAAGACAGAACAGCCGGACACTGTACAAGTATGTCTGCCCGGGTCCAACCATATACAAGTGGGAGTTCTACCCCCTCGACCGCGATGTTCGGATTTAAGCTACAGTAAAGTGGATCTTACAGTACTAGGATGTGAGGGCTTATGCTGGACTCGTATGGCTTAGGGCAGAACAAATTGGCTATTGTGAATACTGTAAAGAACTTTCGGGCTCCATAAAATGTGGGACATTTCTTGCGTAGCTCAGCAAGTATTTGTATGTGAAGTGAGCATCCGCTCACTGGAGTTGGTTACTTTGATGAATAAAGTTATTATTGTTATTATTATTATTAAGTTGCACATAATTGAACGGAATTATTATTATTATTGTTTTATATTTCTCTCTTGGGAAAAAATAATGAATCACTCTACAATTGATATTGTCAGTTTTCATGTACCCACTACAAAATTAAGGATTCATCCATGATTTTTTTTAATGTTAGTGGGGTGGGACTAAGTCCCTTGTACTGCGGCCACTTCTGGCCTATTGTACCAGCTCCAGTTGATAGGTGAGGGTGATTGTGGAGCAATTGGTGGAATGAAGATTGGCAGGGGAAACCGAAGTACTCGGAGAAATCCTGCCCCAGCGCCACTTTGTTCACCGAAAATCCCATTTGACCAGACCCGGGATCGAGCCGCGGTGGGATGCCAACGACTAACCGCTTGAGCTATGGCGCGGCCAATTTCCTCCATGTTACTACCAGCAGTACTGCATGGGTCTATTCCTCGAGCCAGGTCTGCCAACACCGCTAAAAGCATGTATCAGAGTGTTTCCTGTTGACAGGAATACGAGTTCATTGGTGGATATCTTTCCCTGGTACAATACTCGTTAATTTTTTTTGTTTCTATTTTTTATTTCATTTTCTATTCGTTATTTTAAATATTTTGCCTGTAATTGAGCACTACTCTTGGCAAGCATTCCATAATAAAATAATTTAAATAAATGACGATGCAGTAGAGGAAGGGGCTCACACTGTGAGGTACACGACCCCACTCATTTATGCGAATCCCCAACTCTCTGAGTCAGCGAAGTGTGCAGTTCTGAACACTGATGCAGGCCCTATCAGGCTGTACGGTGACTGCAGGAACCTAAATAGCTTCACAGCCTCTCTGCACCCACAGTAAGCTATAAAATGTTCCTCTACAGTCATGAAGAAATTTGCGAAACGACTCGCTGTAGCTGCTGCTACATTTTCCAATTTGCCACAGCACGCGGACTCGAACATATGTTAAACAATTCCTGAGAGCTCCAGGACTCCGATTAAGGTAGGTTTGCGGCACCTTAGGGGTTTGCGACCTATAGTTCGATACGCCATTACATACGATATTTCGCTCAATATAACAGTGCTGGCGTTTTAACTCTCTTAGCACAAACTTCTTAAGTCAGATCCACATTTCTACGCCTCAAGATTTTAGATGTTTTCTTTTCTTTAATCGAAAATGACTCTTGAATCTCGTCATATCATTTCGTCTGTCGGCACGTAACAGACCCGGAACTACTGAACCGATTTCGAACAAACATGGCTTGCTTGACCCATATAAAATATTTCTGAAGGGGTTTTATTTCTCGATTTGATCTCAGTTGCTCAAAGAACACTGATTTCAGATATTATATAAACATCTACGGCCAGCCTATCGTCTAAGCCTTTTGACAGATTTTGATAAAACTTACTCTTACAGTACTCAGCTATGTTCGACGAACATTACACCGAGCGGATTGGCTAGGTGGTACACTGCAGACTCCTGTGCAGGAGGTGCTCGGTTCCAATCTCGGCCATGACACCGATTATTTTAATTGAGATTTTGGTTACTTTCCTCAGGCCCTCCAGGCAAATTCCGGGACTGTACCTCGATAGGCCACGATCACTTCCTTGCTACAATTCGAAGCTAGACAGCCCGAGGTACGAAGAGGCAGTTCAGTTTCGGTCTCTTATAAGTCTAACCCGAAGTTTCAAAAAACCTCTGGGCTCTGACCTCAGCCGGTACAAACTAACTTCATGGAGCCGACAGTCAAGCAGCTACTCAAGAAATTTGCACAATATTATGGAACCCTAAGGTTCATTACAGTACTCACAAGAGCCCTCCACCGGTCCCTACCTTCCGCCAAATCAATCCGGTCCCTACCACCCCATTCTATCTCTCTAAGATTCATTTTAATATTATTCACCCACCTACTTCTTGGTGTTCAGAGTGGTCTCTATCCTCCTGGCTTTCCCATCAATACCCTATATGCATTCCTCTTCTCCCCATTTATGCTACATGCCCTGCCCATCTCATCCTCTTCGACTTCATCATTTAAATATTATTACGTGAAGGTCAACACTGGATACGATTCAGGGCCAGTTGAGTCCACTCAGTGTCAAACACATTCGATAACTCGGAAGGATCCAAGCTTCAGCTTGGCCCAGGCACCTCTCGGTGACTCGCTTTTGCCATGACGACATGAAGACGCAAGGCGGAATTGCGCAGTCAGCTGTCTGGAAACTGCTGACACCAGGGAATCGCTATGTGACACAACTCGGGCCTGAGCAATCGCGTTCTCATTTCCGTCCTGTACATTTCTTCATCTATATAGACCCACTCATTTGAACCCTTTCAATGTACCGCCTGCCTTAACATTAAGAAGTTCTGCGTATTGCCGACACGTGTACGGGTTCCGAATGATTCTCACAATACAGAGATTCTGTTCGAGTAAGCCCTGTTAACGGGTTGGTATTCTTAGTGTTTTCTGTGAGGTGGTTACTCAATAAATTGCATAAAGAGACACCAGGGAAGCTATTCATGCTGACTCCAACAGCCGTCCTGCAGACAGCCACTGTTCCCTCTCTGGGGCGCCAGTTTATTTATTCAGGGATACCACAGCGAGATGAGTACAGATCCCGTGGCTTTTGTTGCAGCTGTCACGACTTGCAGTGGAGCCCGAGAAGCGTGCTGTATAAAACGCCGCTTTCTCCGGAGGTAAGGCGGTCGGAAGGTGAAGCTAAACGCCCACGTCCATCGAATTCCCGATATTACGAATGTATGGAGCTTTACATTCGCTCCGCCTACATCACTTCCAGATGATTTACTTAGAAACGTTAATAATGTTATCTCACTTTCTTATTTATCCGTGCTGAGGCCTATCAAAGGTACATTTCGCGACTTCTTTTGCATAACTCTCTCTCGCTTTGCAAACAACAGATAGAAGAGAGACGCACAGATGTACCATATAACGGCCGCCCTCTGCCAAGATATCTTCCTAAATCAAACTGAAGAAATGACATGTGCTCAGGCCTGTCTACCGTAGGTTCAACATGAGTAGGTGTGTTAGACTGCCTCACACGTTCCGTCTTCGTGTTAAGGATCTGGGCAGATTACCCAATAATGCCGTAAATTAGGCCACGACCACTTCCTCCGATACCCTTTCCAGTTCGGTATTTAGTAATCACCCTACCATCCGACAATGGCACTGTCCTTAAATGAACAAGCAAACTGTATGGAGCTGAGTCTTTCTTGGGAATCTTGCAGTTGCTCAGATGCTCAGCAAATTCCCAGAAATTCATGGAACAAAAAGGTTCATAGCCGTTCTTATCTTGTGCCAGATTAATCCGGTCCACGCCCTCTCAGTCTAGTTCCATAATATAAATATTAATATTATCCCATATACGCTTAGATCTTCTTAGTGTTCCCTTTCCATCAGGTTTTCCTACCAAAACTCTGTGCGCACTTCCTTCTCATGCATCAACAGCTCTTTATGACTTCTTACTTGCTTACTCTTCGATCCTGAAGATGAAGGCGACACACTCCTCCGAAACGTCGAGCTCTCTGAACTACACAGCAGTTACAACCGAGAAACCCGAACCATTCAATTTGACTTCCAAACTTCAAGTTAGTCAAGTTGTTTCTGTTACACCTCAGAATGTTGCACAACTGCTTGCCGCACGGGGAAGAGCCGGTGCGAGGCAACATGCGCACTAAGGCCACTCTAGCACTGACAGGCACGCAATAAATAGAGCCGCTGCTGGTAGTACCGCCACTGTTCGGACACAACTCTCTTCCCCATGCAGTCGTTGGTGCTGACTGCCGTCGTTCTGCTGCTCGGCCGCGTCGCGGCGTCCACCGCCGAGGAAATACGTGAGTACACTGCCGGCAGGACTGTGCTCCCGTGGAGACTGGCCTTTGCCGTCCGATCTGTTCTCGTCTTCGTAACTGACTGCACCACTACGTTCAACGCTCTCAATTCTTCTCACGCCACATATTTATGCAACTTGTTGCCATGGCGACGGGGTTCGAACTGAATTTGTAAATATAACATTCTTCAGATTAATTCAGGCTGGAGAGGGCCAACAGAAAATTTACCGGTTTTGAACTTCTGGCTTCAAAATATTAATAATAAGACAAGCGGGATCGAATAATACTTTGGTAACCTAACCATTAAGCCACTTAGTCATACCCAGTGTAGTGGAGGTATAGCTCCACGCATTCTATGTCGAGTCTCGTTATGAGTTTCATGCTCTGGTTGCTCCCTCCCCCCCTGACAAGAAGCTGGGTAGGCCCCAGAGACGGTCTGGATGCTGGGACTTGACTGAGGCTCTTACCAACATTAGTCACGTGCCTACGTCCTTCCTGACTCATCACCATGGCCCGGATTTTGATGACATGTCAACTTTTTTTCCTTGTATCCTATGGGATGCTCTTAAATATATAAATCTCGGATATGAGCTGTTGGTTACAGAAATGTAAATTTTATGGGCAATTTTTGACAATTTTAGGTTTAAGGGCATTTTTTCATTTTGGGGGTAATTTTTTGGTAAATTTTTGGATTTAAGGGTATTTCTTGTCATTTTTGGCCATTTTAGGGAATTTTTCTTCATATGTTTTCTGAAATGTGAATAACATGGAAGCGAAGTGTTCTTTCTTTTCTCCTTTAGGTCATTTTTCTGGATTTTTTCGGTCATTTTTTAAATATTTTCAGGTCATTAAAATCCGGGCCCTGCTCATCACTCTGTTCATTTCTACAGGCGACGCAATCCACAGGCACTAGCAACAACCAGTGTGTCTTAAATGCTTGAAGTCAATTAATTTAATCTTAAAATATTCTCCGGCATCTCAGACTGAGACTAATGAGTGTGATTAGGTGTTTAGACTGACTGGCCGGACATCAAGGCTTGCTCTCTTTACAAGCGGGCAGACATGTTTATGTGTGTCCCCATGTGTTGCAGCCGACTTCCTGAAAGTGTGCCGGCGGTCCGACCCCAAACTTAACGAGTGTGTGATGTCTTCCGTGGAGGGACTTAGATCACACCTCGCCACAGGTAAGAATCTCACTCACTTGCTGCATGGTCCTGTAAGGACCTTGGCCACCTTTTCGACAGATGCCCATTCTCCTCTACCGCTTACCTGTTGACTCCATCTATTCACTTTCAGTTCTCGTAAATCACTCTCCTATCTTCCAGTAATCTCAACCCGTGCCTCCACCTTCTTGCGTATGTGCCTGACAGTTTCTTCAGATCCTGGTTACTTCTGAGTCTCCACATATTCGGCAGCTGTGTTTGCAGTTGATAGAACGTCGCGAAATAACACGAGTCAATCTATAGCTGCTGAGCGTTAACTCGGGAGTATTTTCCAGGAATCCCCGAGTTTGGAATCCCATCCTGCGAGCCCCTGCAGATCAAGCAGCTGGTGTTCAACCAAGGACACGGAGCTGTGACGCTCACCTCCACCTACACAGACATCAAAGTATATGGTCCCACCGAGTTTCGACTTGACACCGTCAGGTAAGCCCCGAGCTGTGGGATTCTCTGGGAACTGAAAGGGCGGCCGGGGTGTGAAGCTGACAATCTCACCTCCATCTGTGACCTGATTGTCTATAAAATGTTAGAGCCTCGACGTCTCACAACCCTATGGGCCTCCATGGCCTGTTACCGGAATAGCTTTACCTTTAGCCTGTATATGCTGCAATTAAAATATTCATATTTTTACCACACTTTCTACTCTGCGCAAGATCCACGTCATTACATCGTTTGGTGTTGGAAAAAGCATTCCTTCTACGCTATGTCAGTGTTAATGGCCGTTTCTTTCCTTAGACACAAGAGTTTACAATTACCTTCGACAAGACCACACAAAAGCCAATTGTGTTAGCGATTAGAGACAGAGACATTGAGACCTCTGCCTCAAACAGTGTCGCTGTAATATATTTTTACACAGGCTTATCTCATAGTAAAGTCGTCCCTCTGTTTAGCTGAACATAGTGCCATGAGGACGTGTTTGGGAGTAGTGGGATAGTTGCACGCGTTCTTGACGTTGGCCAGCTTCAGGCCCCGGCCGCTTTATTTCCTAAGTCCCCGATACCCATTAGATAGAGAGCTGGGTGGTAACTTCTAACTGTTAAAATTTTGGTTTTCTCTGACTCTGGCTTGTCCTTCCGGTTTGCAATAAGGAAGTCTCGATTTCAAACATAAGTCCAGAAGACAGCCTACATTCAATATAGGTTGTCGTGGTCATCCCCAGAACCTCCCTCCCCAAATAACAGCGTTAGAACCTTAAATAGATCACGACGACTTCGTTTAAGAATCATTCCAATGCCTTATTCACTCATCATGCAATTCGACGTCACATATAACAGTCATACGAAAATATGTCGTGAAATTAATCCAAGAACGGCGACTGGCAATAGTCAGCAGTTTGAAGTACAGTAAACCCTCAATAATCCGGATTAACTGGGGGGGGGGACAACGTCCGGATTCATGAAGCGAAAGGGAGCCCTAAAATAATAATAAAAAAAAAACTTAGAAAACAAATAAATTTACAGTGCATAAATATAGGTAGTGCTGATGAAAATAAATGGAGCACTTTCTTCCTCTGCCAGGGTCTCCTTCATCCAGGTGAAGCCAACCTTGGGTTTCAGTCTCTCCAGCTACCCTCAACACAGTCTGAAAGTCCTCTTGCTCTGATCCCTCTTGTCCCTAAATCCCTTCTCTCTCCTTCATCCAGCTGAAGCCAACTGTGGGTTTCAGTCTCTCCAGCTGCCCTCAACACGTCTGAAAGTCCTCTTGCTCCTAAATCCCATGTGACTTCTACAGTATGCACTCAACTGTGAACAGAAGTTCAAACTGCTCATACAATTTGACCCGGGTTAGCGAGGGATTACTACAATACAGTCAGTGTGCTTCTCAAAAGACCACAAATATTATCAGGATGATCCTCTTGGCAGGATTGACTTGGACAAGAAGAGTGTGCGCATAAAGCTCTGGCTGCCCCATCTGCGCATGACCAGTCACTACAAAATAGACGGCCGTGTTCTAATTATGCCTATCAGTGGAAGAGGTTACAACGAGGGAAATTACAGTAAGTACAGCGGCGATTAACGTTGTCAGACTGTATCTCACAATATAACTCACACCTACATTACTTGCAGTGGCGGCTGGTGTAAACAAGATATTCATTACCCCGCTGAACACGCTAAATGCCTGCTTTCAGCCGACATTGACGCCACCTGCTCGGTGCAGGGGGAACACATCACCATAGGCGGTAACACGCACTACAGCGTCAAGAGTTTCGACGTCAAATTCTCCGTCGGCGACGCCCGGCTGTACTTGGGAGACCTGTTTAACGGCGACAGAGAGCTGGGTGAGTGAGAGGCGTGGAGGTGCAGACCTCAGACGGAACTGCAGTCTGATGGTATTCAACTAAGGGGCCCCATACATACACAGTTTGGCCTCCAGTTCGGCCTGCACAGTTGAAGACTGAAAGGCAAAACTGACGTGTGTGGTGCGGCCGGCCGGCCAATCGTTTGGACTGTTGGCCTCTGGGAAACCCGTCAGTCCGTCAGTTTTGCCTGCAGGACCGTAGCACGTGACGTGTGTGACTCAACATTATAGGCTGGAAGACCGTGATTGTGGCATGAAGCCTGCCGCTTTATCTGCGCGTGTATGGGGAGGAAAGGGAGGGGGTAAACTGTCACAGTTTTGCCTGTAAGGTCGATCGGAAGCCCAAACTGTGTGTGTGTATGGGGGGCCTAAGCTATAATTGCAAAGGGTTCCTACGATGGACACAACCAGGAGTTTCCCAATTGGAGGTGGGGAGGTGTGGGGGTCGAATCAGCTACAGGTTTGCTTACAAACTCGCGTTTAACAGCTGCTGGTCCGAGTTCGACACAAGGAGCTGATCCAAACCATCGAACTCTACGATACAGACCACCTTCAAATTACCAGCCCCGGACAGTTGTACAGCCTGTTAAATGACGACACACCAGACGTCTAGGTTTGGTTCCTGGCACTGCTTCTCTTTGTTCAGGAGAGTCCAGGTTCAAATCTCGCCTCACAGAAGTTTTTCGTGATTTCCCTAAGCCCTTGACCATGACCGTTTCCTTCCAGATTCTTTCCAGTTCATCATTCATCCACCATCCTACCATTCGACAATATGCAGCCTTAGGTACAAAGGCGTGCGTAGATAAATCAGAAATAAATACGGTAAACCCTCGCTAATCCGGAGAAACTGTGGGGGGCGGGAGAAGTCGTCCGGGTTAAGTGATAATCCGGATTACTGTAGCAAAAGTAGCCCTAAAAGACAATAAGAACTTAGCACACAAATAAATGGGAAATTTAATGATTTGGTTTGAAGAAACTGTCGAGTTGTCTCGATCCGGATCAGCGAGGGTTCACTGTGTCCGCGCCTCAGTCACGTGGCTCACCTGTTGTTTCCTGTACAGGCGATGCCATGAACCTCTTCCTGAACGAGAACTGGAAAAACATAGCGACGGAGCTACAACCGCTGCTCGAGGTCAAGATAGGCCAACTCTTCAAGGAATTCTCGAACAAAATCTACCACAAGTTCACGTTGGAGCAGCTGCTCCCACCGTAATTAAACCGTACTGACATCTGCAGGTAGTCTGGGCTGTACGTCAACGTTCGCAATAACATGCTGCTTCCTTCTTCAGGACTGAAGTGAAGATGCGGTACACTGCAACCTATATGCATAACGTAACTGCATCATTACTCTAATAATTTCTATTCTGAAGATGGAGGCAGAATGTATCTGCGAAACGTTACTATCCACCTATAAGACCACATGTTTCCATAACCCAAAGGTAGTGAACATTGAGAACAATCAGTGTCATGAAGATTTCGAAATGTACGAGTGTACACCATAACACAATAAAGCAAAAGGAAAAGTTGTCCCTGTGCTTAAGCGAGCAGCGCGCCACCGCTATGTATGGCGGAATTCTGAACCTTAACAGCAGATCGGCCCCGGCCCCAGCTGGGCCCCACAGCCGGTCTGGACCCTGTGGAGAAGATAGAGACACAT
Source organism: Cryptotermes secundus (assembly GCF_002891405.2). Lineage (NCBI taxonomy): Eukaryota > Metazoa > Arthropoda > Insecta > Blattodea > Kalotermitidae > Cryptotermes > Cryptotermes secundus. The sequence continues at coordinate 377,908 of NW_019729215.1, forward strand.
CTGGTCCCTGCCGGGAACATGAGTCCTAGCTGCTGTACTGAATTACGCCAGCTCCTTAATTTTCACCCCACTGCAAGGAATGCATATGGGGGCTCGGTTGGTGATTGGATTTACTGAACTCTTACAGATCCATGACTACAAGTAATTATAACCGTTTTACTAATTCACACACTTAAGTCTTCTCAGCCTGTTGTGCCTTCACCAGCCGTTGTCTGGTAACGGCTTCCAACAGCGGATGTTCACCTTCCTCTGGATCTCCGAACTGTCCCTCTTCCTCAGCTATGCAAGTCTCAAGTAACTGACTAACTCACTGTCAGAAAAGTCAAAGTTACTTTATGACTGGAAGCTTGCCGCCAATCAGTTCTGGCCGTGCAAACATGTTTCTTTCGCGGTTGTTGCTTAGCAACGGCTCTACATGCGACAATATGTACATTTTACCTTATCACATAACTTCACATTAATGCTTAAACAGAAGGTGACTTCACTTTTTAAAATGACTGTATAATGAGGACCTTTACAATTTGTGGATTCTTTACCAGATATTAGTAGGGTCTTCAAATCAAGGTGTAAGAAGGACGGAACGTGCAGCAAGCATGACAGAGATGAGAATTTCACACAGGATTTCAATTGGAAGGCTGAAGGAAAGAGACTACTTACAAAATCTATGTGTAGGTGTGAGGATAATATTAAAACCGATCTTAAAGATATAAGGTGTGGATTGGATTTAACTGGGTCAAGATAGGGCCCAGTGGTGAGCCCTTGTGAATATGGCAAACAACGTCTGCTGCGGACCACAGCCATTCAATTATGTTATTGTATTAATTAAACTTTCGGTATCACTGACTTTATCAGAATCTTATGAAATCAATGACATTCATTGGCAATATTGTCTTCTGAGGTTAACAGTTAAGAAAGACAAACCCAGCACTTTAAGTATAGTCAGCAGGGTAGCCATGATGCTCAGTACTGTGTGTGGGTGTACAGTCTGATATGAACCACTATAAATATTGAGATATACATAAAAACAGAGGGCAGCAAGAGTTGAGGCAACATGGAACTTAAAGCTACTTAAAACGGAACCTACAGATTATGATGCTTGCATGAGTTAAGCGCAACCGGCAAGTCAGCTTCAGCAAAATTGTGTTAACATTTGTATTTAAATGGGAACAGGGAGCTGACTTCACAAAGTCCTGACACAACTTTATTCTTATTCTCACTGTCCAGACCGTGTAGAGGAGTAAAGATGATTAAAACAATTAATTTTGTTTAAGTGAAGACTGTAAATTCAGCTGAAAAGGGAGACGTGTCATAAATTGACCACTCTGAGCTTACTCAGACATTTTCAGGAACAAGACAGAAGTGATTACTCCTGACAGAGGTGCAGTATGGTGGAACTTCATGAATTCTAATTTAAACAAATTTCATTGAGTGACGAATGGCAGGAGACTGTGGAAGACTGTGGAACTCTGTGGTCACTAGCTCAGGTCCCCGATGAAGTACTTGGCCGGAATATTTTCGAACACGTTTGTGAGGATGCCACTCAGGAAACCAGCCACAATGCGTGATAGGATGGGCTTCAGGGACTCCACAACAGGGCGCCAGTTGATGTTGATATAATCATTCGTCCTCTCCTCTGAAAATCACAGAGCAACATATCAGACAGAGTACAGCATGTCATCACATCATGAGATGTCTTTGAAAATCCATCTACATTACAGTGATGTTGTACTTTAGGGTCACCACGTGCCCAGAATATGTCCTTCAGTTTCAGTCTCAGTCTCACAAGATATGCATAACTAGGATAACTGTAGTTTCTACTTTACAACATCAGGTAAACACTGTAAACATTGGCCAATGGAGGGACAATATCAGAGAGAGCTAAGTACCACCTGGTGATGGCCAAAAATAGAGTCCCACACATGTCATAACGTAGAAACTGTACAGTTATCCTAGTTGTGCATATGTTGTGAAGTGAAAGTGAATAAAATAATGAACTTTATGTCGATATCATCATATACAGAGAAACTGTCAACTTAGTTAACAGCGCGGGTCTTCTGGGATGTAATACTATGTGATATGGTGGATCGTAACCAACATTTTGGGGGAATGCAGTGCCTTCCTGCAGGTGGGGGCAGGAGGTACCTCCAAAATGTTGGTAACCACGTACCAGAAGTCCTCACCCATACTATTCACTACTGTGAGAACCTCAACCCTCAACTAACAGCGGTGGTCCTTACCCAGTGCCTTGAGACCATTGAAGAGATTGTCCAGTCTGAGTCTGAGGCTCCCAATAGTAAAGTTAACATGAACTCCCTCCGGCTTGAAGAATTTGATGTCGTCCACAACCCTCATGGACACTTCCACATGCGCCATCACGTTCAGATCCTCTGCAAAACAACAGAAGGGTATCTATGGTAACACTGTCAGTAGCCCAAGGTATAGCCCTGAATGGTACGAGCATGGTTACTGAAGAGGAAAAGGCGCTGAACCAAGTGGCTGTCACCTGATAAGAGGTATTTGCCAAGGGACCTGAAGAAAACCATGGAAATCCTCAGTCAGGATGACAACCACTTGCATGTCGATCCTTCTGTTCTGTGGGTCTGAGCGCCAGTTAACCTCCTGAAGCCCGCACTTCATCTACAGAAACATCATCCAGTTAAGTTGTTCTGGAAAGTAACAGCTGTTTATTGCAACAACCATATGAGATGCATTAATAAACCATGAGGGGAAAAACATTTTCTAATGTTAAAGCACAAGGTAGGAGGGCTCCTGTGAACATGGTAATGAGCTTTCAGGTTCCATAAAATGCTGGGAAGTTCTTGAGTGTCTGCACAATTGGCGGCTTCTCAAGAAGGGCTCAGCTCCATGAGTGAGTGAGTGAAAGCACGAGGCCCATATAATTACCATTGTGCTTCACATAGTTAATTAGTCGATTCATCCAGCCATGTGCCTGTGCTTGCATCACCGTTTCCTCAGTATGACTTAACCTCACACATGAATGCCTGCTGTAGTTGTATGAATTAGGCAAATGCGCTATGCAATTACAGAATGCCTGGCCTTGGGCGCAGGATGGGCTTTCTCTGCTTCATCCTCAGAAGGCACACGCTCAAATGCAAGGTGAAGGGTCACATGAAGTGACTGGGGTCTCTCAGCTTTACAGAACGTGTCGATCCTTTGGTCTGAATGCTTCCTACTTTGCAGAGGTCAAAACGAATTGCTACATCTGAGGAGGGAAAATGAATTTAATTTTACTAAGAACTGGTTACACATTTCCTTGTTTTAGCTGTCCACATTTTCAGCCTCATGACTTCCTTATGCTTGCAGTTTTCAAAGTTTCTTAAGAGATCCACTGGAAACTAAGAATATCATTAACTCCAAAAAGACATATAAATATAATCCAAAATAATAAACTGCTAAAATATCACATTATTTTATAATTACAATTACAGACGGACATATGACGACCCAGAAATAGATGAGAAGACCAGTTTTAACACATCTGAACGTTCAAACAGGTTTGTAGCATGCAATCCTTCACACTGGATGGAAACAAAATTAAAGAATAATCCAATATATTGTCACGTGTAGGGGGTTACGCGTGACGAAAATAACGGGTTCTAGTTCGGATGAGTGTATTTCTTGGCACTCCCGTTACAATCTCTTTTAATTGCAATTAATACAGCGCTACAGCCAATTTAGACAATTTACAGTTCACCGTTGCACACTCATTAGGATTCTCAGTTTCCACTTGTCGTCTCCTAGCAACGGATCTCAACACAGAAACTAGCACTTCAAATCACTGTGACGTCTTCTTGCCATTTCTCGTGCAATCACCCTGGAACTTCGGAACTCTATTGCTCGCTCCTCCAGCTGAAGACTGCCTGTAAACGACCTTTATTGTCCCCACCTAAACTTCCGGCGCGGACCTACAGAAAACACGTCAAATGGTCTCTATCCACTCTTATGTGACGTCACTGCCTATGCGGATGGATGTTTAGAGCTTTGTTGCCTAGAAACAGACGTCCTACTGTTCCGCGCTTTTGCATCTGGTGGAACGTGTTTAACACCCCGTTGCCTAGCAACGGGAGTACATGAAACAATACGCTACAATACACCGGTGACAAGCATTCAGTAAGAATTTGACATATAAGCGTGATGTCTTCATTAATCCTTCACGGTCTATTTGAAGGAAAACGTGGGGAACTGATCAAGGTTTTCTGTGATTTTCCTTAGCACTTCTAGTCAAATTCCAGAATATTACTTTAAATTCAGTCACGACTGCCTGTGTCCACACCCCCCGGCAGTGCAGGCTGACGTCACTCACCAGGTTCCAGCCAAGCGTCGCCGTGTCCTGTGAGCGGCAACACCAGGATCCTGCCGTTCACTGTGTACAGCCCCTCAATCCGGAGCTTGGGGATCTTCAACCGAGTCGTGAAGCCGTAGTCCTCAAGGTTCACGCTGCAACACCACCCAAAAGCAAGGAGATTCATCACTCCGCTGTGAGACCCTATCCTCACTTCACTCAGGAGCAGGGGTAGCTCAGTCAGTACAGTGACAAGTTTACAGGTATCAGTGTTCAGTTCATCTCTTCTCCAGTGTCTCAGCTACTGACTGGGCCGTGGCCACTCACCTCGCTTGAGAATGCACGGAGCTACACGCCGCCCACGCGTCTGATCTCGCTCACCTCGAACCGGTTCATTCATTCTACCAGATACTGCAGTCTAATGACCCGCACTCCCGCTTCCTATTGGCAGGAACTGGGTTCCAGTCTCGGCCTCTAGACCTACTATGCTGACTGCTTCAGTCCGTCCAGGCAAATGCCTTTAAATACGTCAGTCTGCAGCCTTCATAATTCGTTATTCACTTATCACCCAAACACCAGACGCTACGCGCTGTCTGGCCATAATTACAACCCCGGGAGTAAAGTCGGCCACTTACCTCCAGCTCGTGCCGACGTCAAGAAAATGTGGATCTATACATCCGCTCATGGCATAGTGCTTAATTATTTAAGCACAGTGACAACTTCACCTTTACCGTTACAAATTAATAAGTGATCTTTTTAATATTATCTGATTATCAATGCAAGCAAGGCTGAATTTTTCGAGAGTCATAGTTCCGTCAGCACTTGCACGGTGCGGTTCTCCCTTCTGCAGTAATGAAAGTAGTTCAGACATGCGCACTGCCTGGGAATGTGGCTTCTGGCTGCTTGTTGCATAAGCAAGGAAACTGACTTCATGACCTTATTAGGTAACACGAAGGAAACAGGTCGCAATGACCTGCATTTCCAGACACGTCTAGTGGGAGTACCTTGAGGTTACCCTCGATAGCGAACTAACTAGCACTGTGATAGCAACAACGCTCGTGCCAAAACCCGCCATTCGACACGATCCTGAACCCGTCCCATCCTGCCAAATCGTCAAGTTAGACGTTTCCCAAAGGGTTTTCCCACCAAACATTTCCGTACATTCGTCGAGTCCCACCGCGGCCCTATCCACATTCCCAGCCCATCGTACGCTTCTACACTTCAGTGCCACAACAACACCGGGAGACCCGTATAAAGTTCTGTAATACCTCAAAGCGCTCAGTCCAAAACTTGTTCTCATACTCCTGAAATGTATTCTTCCCTCCGAAATGTTTTCAGCAATACTGTTCTGAACTTGAGGTTCAGTGTTCAGGTACGCGGAGGGCACTGCTGCCACTGACAGGCCGAAGGTTGCGCGAGAGTAGCAGCCGCAAAATCCCGCCCGACCTGGAGATACAGGTCTTTTCGTGCTTCTCCTCGGCCCCTCCAGGCAAGTGCCACTGAGAATTCAGCGTTTATTATACTGCAGAGGATGGGCCGCCCAATAGCTCACGCGATTAGTCGCCTGCTTCCCACCGCGGCGGCCCGGGTTCGATCCCGGGGTCTGGTCAAGTGGGATTTATGGTGGACAAAGTGGCGCTGGGGCGAGTTTTCTCCGAGTACTTTGGTTTCCCCTGCCAATCTTCATTCCACCAAATTCTCCATCATCATAATCACCCGGGGCAGGTAAACAGACCAATCAATGGCCGCCATGCCGAGTGGATCCAGCTGGACCGCACCCCCCACTAAGCGAATTTAATTACTGCAAAAGCGTCCATTTAACTTCTCTCGCTTCCTCCCGTACTCCTTTCCAGTCCTACATGCTATGTGTGAAACTATCACCCACGGATAACACACATAAACAGTAAACTTGAACAGCCATGAAGACGTATGGGGAAGTGGATGTAAGGATCCACATATTCTTGACTTCGGCATTAGTTGGAGGTGAGTTGTCAGCTTCACGCCCCAGCCTCTTTACCCCCGGTACCTATTGGATAGGAGGGTGGGTGGGCCCCAGAACCGGTCTGGACGCTGTGGAGAAGAGAAAAATTGTGCTCTTACGGGGACTCAAACTCCGACCGCTCGGTCGGAGCTCCAGCCTGTAGCCAACTGCTATATTGACTGGCATATCCCGGCTCCTACACTTCACATATTATCAGTAGCCACAGACTTGATGCAATACACCGAAACAAAAAGACTACTCACTCATTCGCGTTCTGCTAAGCAACGTGTTAACGGCAGATAATCCGTTGATATCGTAACGCGGAATTTCGCGTAATGACGCTTCATTTAGACTGCACAAGATGCACTTGCTGTGCTGTGTACCCACTTGTTGGATTCGATCTTCACGTTGGACAACCCCGTTACTGTCACATTCACCATGGAGGCGTTCAGAGTGATCGGGCCGTCCGCTCCCTGAAGCAATTTGATCTCCGGGATGTTCAGGGGGTCCACGGGTTCTATCCCTGTTCCGGGAAAACCTGCAAAGCGCCAACTTTCATATTATTATCTCTTTCAGCATTAGAAATTATTTACGCTTTCTGTAAGGCCCGAGAACTGGGGTCGTACCGTGTTGACGCTCCACCAGTGACCTTGCGGGTGCAAAGTGTTCTCACTCTTATTAACAGAAATTTGAGGGGGCACGAGGCTTTGATGGCAACCCAAAATCTTGGGAACCGTTGCGCTAAATTCATCTACAAGTGTGAACCGTGTATAACGGTTCTCTGCGATTAGGGTCTCTGGAACCTCTCCGTCTACCCAAGTGTTCTGCAGAAGCCAAGTTTCCTTCTTTCCGATTAAGTTCTTTCGTGACGTAGTTGTCACGTGTTCCCCCCTTTCTGTCCCTTCGTACTTCTGCCGGCCTTAGGGTCGGCCACTTTCCCTTGATAGCCTTGCTCAACGGCCAAGACAGAATTTCAAATCAATCAGTTAAGCCGAAACTTAATTTTCAAAGACAAGGGGCGACTACCTGCCCACTCGACGGCTATCAGGGAAAGAGGCCGACTGTAAGGCCGGCAGAAGTACGAAGGGAAAGAGGGGGGGGGACACGTGACAACCACGTCACGAAAGAACTTAACCGGAAAGAGGGAAACATGGCTTCTGCGGAACACTTGGGTACACGGAGAGGTTCCACGGTTCACGTGTGGGCACAGTTGCGGTGAGACTTTCACTCTCGTGAGGAGTCATATTGGGGAGCTTCGGATTATGGTACCGTGTAGTCTGGTAGATGGTTACCAACAAAGTTGACCCTGTACTGCGGTAATGTCCGGGCAGCGGTTTAGAAGAACACACTGCAGTCATCACCCAGGCAGACGCTTGGTACCCATTTACCAGACTACACGGTATCGGGCCCTTTGTGAAAGCAGAACATAATTCCATCTAAACAATACAGTTTCAGTTCACGCCTCACTAGGCACAAGAGATCACTGTGTTAGCGGTGCAAGCGCCAAGGAGGCCCACCCGCAGCTGTCTCTACACGTAAATACAGTCTGTGTGGGCAAGTGTAAGGTGAAGATATCCCTGTAACAGCCGTGGGGGCCTTTTGGGTTGTGAGACAATCGGCTCACAGACAGCGGTGAAGTTGTCAGCCTTACGCGCCGGCAGCCCTTTAACCCCGGGAAGATTTCGGTACTCATTTCTGTTAGAGGCTCAGTCGAACCAAGGGCCACAGTGCGGCTGGAAGGTTTAGGTCATATGGAAAATCCAGCGACCTTCCGGCTTGCAGCAGTGCCTCAACCAACTGCGGCAAGGTCTGGCCGGGATTGCTGTGACGTCAGTGTAAGACTGTGCTGCTTACCTTTCTGAATGTTGCTGAAGACTTGCTGCACTGCCTCGGTGGAGCATCTCGTGAAGCTGGGATCCGACGTGTAGCACACCCGCATGAAGGGTGCTGGGGAGGGGGCAAACAGCGACAAACATCAAGTTAATGGTCTCATTCTCTGGTGACGTCACGATCCTGGGGTTCGACACCGCTTACAACAGGCTACCCTCAGCCAGTTCAATCGAATTCAACGAAATTGTTAGTGAAAAAGAAAGTAAAGCTATTACTGTAACAGGCCGTGAAGGCCCAAAGGTTTGTGAGACGTTGAGGCTCCCACATTATCAAGACAATCGGCTCAAAGATGGCGGTAAGGTTGTCAGCATTACGCGCCGGCCGCGCTTTACTCCCCAGGAAAATGATTTAATTAATTCCTGGTACTCATTTCTATTAGAGGCTGAGTCGACCCCAGGGCCACAGTGCTGCTGGAAGGGAATTATTAGTGTACAAATTAATTTCATACTCAATACCATAAACTTTGAAAACAGTTTGGGTGTATGCCTGTGTGGGTGCGAAACTTCGTCTCTGGCAGATGGGGGACAACACGAACTGAGCGCTGGGGGGGGGGCATTTGAGAGCAAGGAAGAGGAAGTGGCAGGAGGATGGGGAAAACTGCATACTGAGGAGCTCCAAAGTGTAAAAATAGGTAAAGCTGTCCCTGCAACACGCTGTGAAGGCCCATAGGGTTGTGAGACGTCGAGGCTCCCACATTTTCTAGACAATCGGCTCACAGATGGCGGGGAGGTTATCAGCCTTACGCGCCGGCCGCCCTTCACCTCCAGGAAGAATCCTGGTACTCATTTCTGTTAGAGGTTGAGTCCACCCAAGGGCCATAGTACGGCCGTAAGGATTAGGTCAATCGAAAAATCCAATAACCTCGTCGAGAATCGAACCCGCGACCTTGCGGCTTGTAGCATAGTGGCTCAACGAACTACGTTACCGCGTGCCCCTTCGTAATGTACATGTGATGCATCAGATATTATGAGAATGAGCAAATAAGGTTGGATGAGACAAGACGCACATGCAGCACGCATGGGAGAACAGAAATCTATACAGCGTCTTGATAAGGGAAACATCAAGGAAACAATTACCAGTAAGACCCAGAATTAGATGGGAAGCATCTTAAAAAGAGATATGAATTATATCTACCTGGCTCAGTACAGGGACGTCTGGGGCATATCTTATGGACATACAAAATATTGCAAAACTCTTGACTGGCTTCAGCTCCATGGAGCCAACGTGAATCGTCAGCAGTCCATTTGCACGAATAGCGCGCCTCGCCTTTGTTAGCCAGAAGATGTAAATTTGAATAACACAAAGATTCAGTCCGTACTGTAACCGTTCATGTTGATTGGAGAACTGTTGTGCATAAATTAAATATGTACTAGATTAAGATAACAATATTACAAACAAAGAGATCCGGCAGATAGCCAGCTCTTACGCGGAAGGGACATAGTTCAAGTTTTGCTATGTGAACAGGAAGGAACATCTGGTAATTTCCTAGAATTCTGGCAGTTTCAGCAAAGGCGGAAAGGCTTTGAGAAAATGAGAGCTGACAGCTTGGGACAGCGATAACTTAGAAGTGGGACGGCCGGAGCCTCACACCCTGGCCGTAATGCATCAAGGGGCTGTCATCCTTAGCGTCAGGTCAGCATCTGCCAGAATCACATAGCAGAGCAACATGATTGGAAATTCAAAATTTAGGGAACCTCCTATTTTGGAAACTTAACCAATGGTAGAAGTGGAGGAGTGGATTTCTCTTGGAGTCTGGGGTTCGTGGACCTCAGAATTCAGAGAGAGGGCATTCCACCTCGAAAAGTCTTGACACAACTTTCGGCCAAGTCAGACACTAAATTTACAACTACGGCCCTTCCGTAGAGAGTATAAGAAAGTCCATATTAAATATATTAATAAAGTCAGTTGTATTTAGTGTGCTGAACGAGATTAAAGGACCATTAAGTGCAACGGTTGTAGAGTGTGTGTGGTAATTGTAGTGAAGGGTTCCTCCTGCCCTGTCCGAGCCAGACCCTTATAAGACCCGAGAATAGGAACTCAAGCTCTACCGACTACCCAAAAGAACCCAAAGAAGTGATAGGTGAGAGAGTGGCGACCAACGAAAAGGGCACAAAGGAAGTGAGCGGTTACAGTACCTCACAGGAAACGCATTACGTCTCCATAACAATGCCCAACCGGTTAATGCTGTTTATTGCGAGAAGCACACGAGACGTAAGAATAGACGGCAGGAACAAAATGCAGAGTTAGTGAAATGATAAATCAGGTGGTAACTATAGCAACCACTAATTTTACTCTTTAAAAACTTACGTTTCTCCTTTAAGTAAGCGAAGGCAGTGTGCACGCCGAACACTGACAACAGGAGCACACACGACGCTGTCATCTCGACGCGGCACTAGAGTCAGAGAGACGCAGGTGCGACCAGACGTGACATTAAGAAGTGAGGACTGGCCCGTAACCCCCACCCCCACCGTCAGAGTTGCACTGCACAGTCGGGAGGACAGCCCCCACCTTTTCGTCATTGACCAAGTTGCAGGTAATTTCGTAATTACGTATCGGGTAACGTTCGTTCTTTGTTTTAAATAAAGTAAAAATAGAAACCACTGATACCAACGTCCATTGTTTTCATGCGTCGTCTCAACGTCTTTAAACAAAAATGGCGCACGAGTAAAGTAAGGCTGCACGACAGTAACCGAAGTTCTGGGAATATCTCGACCAAATTTCGCACGCATTACTGCTGCCACATTGTCTCGGGGATCGGGCCCGAATGTCACAGATCTGCTGGGATGTTTAATCTCTGCATTTGCATTTCCCATCCTTAGAACACGATATTTGAATCTTACAGCACTCACGGTCCTCGGTTCTGTTTACTCCGTCGTTAAAACAACTTACTTACTTACTTAGTTACTTACTCATGAAGCCGAGCCCTTCTGGAGGAGCTGCCAATTCTGCAGCTACTCAAGAATTTCCCAGCATTTTATGGAACCCGAAGGTTCACCACCGTGTTCACAAGAGCCCTCCACTGGTCCCTATCCTGAGCCAGATCTATCCAATCCATCCCATCCCATCCTATCTCTCTAAGATCCATTCTAATATTGTCTACCCACCTACACCTTGGTCTTCCCTGTGGTCTCTTTCCTTCTGGCTTTCCCACCAATATCCTATACGCATTCCTCGTCTTCCCCATCCGTGCTACATGACCTGCCCACCTGATCCACCTTGACTTGATCATTCTAATTATACTTATAGAAGAGTACAAGTTATGAAGCTCCTCATTATGCATATTTCTCCAACTTCCTGTGTTTCTTTAATCATTTTCGTAACATAATGATTTTTACGGTGAGGAGTTGTTAGCCCCATGCCCAACCCCCAAGCTGGAGGGCCACCCTTTGTCGGCTGTCCGAGACTGCTTATTCAATATATTCACAGCTACCCTCCATACCTGGAGGGCGTCTCCTCCATCCGCAACCTGAGGACGCGCCATGCCGTGGTGACAGGGACCCACCTAACATGGTCGTTAAAACAACACTTACTTTAACATTAACGAATGTGTATTTATTTGTTCCGTATGATTCCCAGTACAAACAGCGATTATGTCGCTAAACAATATTAACCGGTTGGTTCTTGTGGGAGAGACGTATCGTGTTACCTGTGAGGTACGGACTGAATCTGTAATTAATAAGATGGACGGATGGAAGGAATTATATAACAAAACTGTGCAGGAAAAGTAGAAGTCATATAAAATCACGAGAAGCAATACAAAGAAAATATAAGGGGCTTAAACTTTGCTGTGGTGAAGCTTACAGCCGTTCAAGTGATAAAGCTGCCGTTGTCGCATAAGATACGTAAGCTATGCACGATCTGCTTTGCAGAGCCTGTACTGACAAAGGACTTGTATATAGTGCACAAGGAAGAATTTCCAGTAACACGCTAATTGTGTGACACGTACACTTGGAGAATAGCCAAGCATATTTGTAAGAGACAAACCCATCGTCTCGTTAGAGAAGATGTTACATAAGGGCTATGACTGCAAGGGTCAGCTGCAAAAAAATCTGGTCGTAATCCTCAAGGGGCTTGGCGCGCAGACCGGTAAACTGCCAGTCGTGATGTAACTTTCACGGAGGAAACAATGTGTGTGTGCGCGGATGTGCGTGCGTGTGTGGAGCAGAGAGTCAGTAGGGTCAGTAGTGAGTGAGTGAGACGAGGAGGGGCCAGTAGCAGTCAGACCCCTCCTCGTGCTGACGAGGAAGCCCCATTTCAAAACACGTTAAAGTGTTGACCATGAGGCCCTAAACCAAAAATGACTGCTGGCGAAGACCAGCAGCAATTCACCCGATCCAACTGATTGGACGGGTGCTCTGCAGATGCGAGGGGGATGGACTGGCTCAGGCTGTTGTGTGGAATAGTGCGTAATTACTTCTGTTATGAAACTTATTTTTAAGAATAGATACAAGAAACAAAAGGAAGAGCGAAGTCACAGTGACCCCACTGCTGGCACTACGTGTGCGCAACAGCGGTCTATGTCACACGGTCTCTATGTACAGGAAGAAGTCGTGGGGGGCAATTCGTTCAATTGTACTGATTCTTCAGGGGCTCCACTTCCCGGGCTCACCACCCAATGAAAACATCAAATACTGAAAACAAAATCCAAAGTACAGAAAGCAGTCCCTGCAACAGGCCGTGGAGGCCCATAGGGCTGTGAGGCGTTGAGGCTCCCACATTATCTGGAAAATCGGTTCACAGATGGCGGTGAGGTTGTCAGCCTCACGTGTCGGCCGCCCTTTATCCCCAGGAAGATTCCTGGTACTCATTTCTGTTAGAGGCTGAGTCCACCCCAGGGCCATAATGCGGCTGGAAGGATTAGGTCAATTAAAAAATCCAATGAACTCATCTGGATTCGAATCCGCGACCTTCCAGCTTGTAGCATAGTGCCCCCCTTCTAAAGTATATTTTATAAAACTAAGGACACGTGACGACAAAGAGACTATCATTGGCAGACCAATCTACCGTCCGAATTTAGTACCATCTGCAAACATCGCGTACAGCGCTCTATCGGAGAACTGTGGGAAGCCTACACCTGCCCATTAGGAGTGAGCAGGGATTCGAAGCAAGCGTTGCCCCAGATAGTCTCGACATGGGTCCCTCTTGTTCGCAGCCACTTGAGCTGCTGCCAAGCGAGCGCCGAAGGAAGGCACAGAGGTAATTCATATGCAACGAGCACCTCGCGACCCGACACTAAAACAAACCTGTTAAGTCTTCCTTTATACCCCCTCCTGATTAATGAAAACACTTTCTCCGGTACTGAAGCCACTAGCTGTTACTTTCTTCTCGAACATTTAATTTCTCCGAGCTCAGGAGTGAAGCAGACAGCTGAGAGCAGCGAGGATGACTGCCACAGTGACCATAGCAACTGCAGTCTGCTTCTCGCTGTGCGCCCTCGCCCTGTCTGTCGGAGGAAAAGGCGACAAACAGGCGGTCACACTGCTGGACCACACGCGTAAGTAACTTCTGGCGGGAGAAGTAGTTTTACGCAGGTAAAAGTAGCTATTGTCGTGACGGCAACGAACACCATAACAATAAACACGTTTTCAAGCTGTGGGGTACTCTACGATGCTGTTAGTATCTCGATCATCCAGCCCGTAGCCCGTCGCTATACCGACTACGCTATCCCGGCTCCAAAGCTAAGCTGAGGCTTCTGGGTTTTCACCTCAACCTCTGGAGTTACACTTGGCAGTAAGACCAATGCCTCACACACGCTGATTTCTTCCTCTTCGCCCTGCAACTGAGCTACTACACCTCTATACTTTCCTAACCGTGTTGCTGCAGAGTGACAGCTTCATTCTGTGGCGCAAAGACCCGTTGCTTGCAAACGAAACAACGAGAAAACAGCCGTTTCGGTAAACATGTTCCGCGGAAACGAACATGCATGCAACAATAGAAGTACGATGTTTTCGAAGCGGTCCGTGCAAAGTGGTTATAAAGAAGTTAGTTGAGGGTTGAGAGTTCAGTTGAGCTCTGCAAGGGAGGCTGAAGAATCTCCACTGTTAGAAGCCGTTGCCAGAGAACGGCTGGTGAAGTCACAGTAGTCTGTAAAAGGCTTAGCGGTTGCTGTGGTGATTTGTGAATTGTGTAATTTAGCGGAGGCGCTGTAATTGCTTGTAGTTGTGAGTCGTGTGTGTAAGTAGTCAATAAATCCATACCCCGTCTACAGGCACACACACCCCTAAATACGGGATAACACAGTCGACCGCAGTTTCTCAGATCGCGATCTGCTGTAAGGCGATTCCCGGCTTCTCAAGACTATTTCAACTACAATTTCGTATCGCTGCGGAGGGCGCAACATTTCGCGATTGTTCTCGTGACTGTACAGCATCATTTTATAGCTTACTCTCCTGCTGTCACTGTACAGACTGATAGGGACCGGCAACAGTGTGCAGAACTGATACACAAGGCATCACATCCCAAAATACTGCCACGAGTTTAGTGACTATAGACGGGATTTCGATTAGTAATCGGTTTCATTAGACACTTAGAGAACTACAGATAAGGATTATGCACTCGCTGTTCTACACACTACACAAATCTCAGTCTGCTGCAGTCTTCACTAGCCGTTGCTTGGTAACAGTTTCCAACGACGGACGATCCCTTTCCTCTGGGTTCCCGAACTGTCCCCCGGCCTCAGCTACCAGCTTCTCGCAACAACAGATCACAAACACTGAACCCCAACGGCTATCTGACTCGGTCGGTCGGTCGGCTAAATTGCTGCGGCCTTCGCCAGCTTTCCTGAGTTCATTCTCCTCGGGATTCATGACAACAATTTTTATTGTCTCCTAGACATGTACGTGTTTCGAAATAGGAGCTCCTCTTCGACGAAGGAGAAAGTCGGTCTTTATAAACTGATTAAACTCGTTATATAACTCCGGCACGGACCGTACAGAAAACACCGTTCCTCTGTTGCAGTGTAATTGTTGCTTAGTTGTGGAATGACGTGTTCCATTGTTGAGTGCACAGTCATCGGCACGGACCGCTGCCAAGTAATGGCCGTCTGTTGTGACGCCGCAGTACTGAACCTTTCAGTCATCGCCACTGGAACCACGAATTTCATCGCTTACTTCTCTAAATGGCATTAATCGGTCTCAAGCTTGGGTCATTTCGACATAGGTATTCTTGGTTTTCCTCAGCCTTCAAGCAAAGGTGAGACGGCTCGCAAGTTCCAGGCTGCTACTGCGTGATTCTCATGTAGCCTTCGGGACTTAAATTCATCAAAATGAACCTCCCCCCATTGTTGTAAAGGCTCCCCCAATTACCTCACAACATTACGCTAATCAGCCAATCGTAATATCAAAATTCCTCGAGCCCTGCCCACAATGTTCCCAGAATTTAGTGTCTACCGTTGGTCAACAAATTCGTTCACGAACACCGAGCCTACTGAGCATTGCTAAGGTCCTGATAATTCACTGCTGCAAACTGCTGCTTGTGGTCTCACGCCTGATGGCTACTTCGCCTAGTGTTTCGTCACCCAGGCAGCCTCATTCCTGAGTCCGCGCAGATGACACGGTAAGTAGGTTAGTACTGACACACGATGGAAACCGGTTACATAACCAGCAACAAAAGCAGAGAAGGGGAGGGGGAACATTTAATGACAAGGAAGACTCAAAGAAAGAGAAAACACTTTCTCCACTCTCCAGTTTTACTCCTAGTCTGGTCTTTATTGCCAGATATTGTAGAGGCGACAGAGAAATGTTATTAACCTAGGAAAATAATCCTTAAGCGTGAACACATATTAGAAGGATTTTGCCCGAAGAGCATTTGTTTAATGTCGTACAGAATGTCCATTATTGTGCAAATCATGAATCGAATTCTGGGTTCGGCCAAGAGTGTGAAACTGCCCATCAAACTCTTCTCTGATTCCAGGTAATCCTATTGTCATACGCTCTCGGAAGTTCCCCACAGACCGAGTCTTGAGCAATATAACGTTACTGTTATCTTAATAAAAGAGATATGGACGTTGTGGACACACTGTATATGCATAACGGTATGCGAACTTCTGATGTGGGACGTGTGCAAGGATGGAATGTACAAATTCAGTTCGTAGAACCAAGCGCGTTGTTAGGGCCGCTATTCTCAATATGAACTGAAGGTTGATTTTTTTTCCAGAAACTAAAATAACACGGGTTTCATTATTTTCTCACGAAATGAACAAAAGATTGACGCCATGGATAGGACGGAACCGAACAGCTTAGTTCAGGGGTAACACCCGACTTCCTGTACCCAGTTCTGTATGAGACATCTTGGTTCAGACTCACCCTCAACCTCCGTTACTAATCGGGGTCGTGAACCCTTTCAATGCTACGGACATACGAATATACCGGTGTGAAACGAACTGCTCCTGACCTGCGTATCTTTCCTTTGTGACAAAATCGATTTATTCCAAATGTAAGGTAATTATTTATGGTTTTACAGGAACTGAACCCATAACTCGCCACAGAAGCCCGTACTGTAACTCTCTCGGGGCAACAACAGTTCTGAGACGTGTGTAATGCTTGGTGCTGCAGACTGTGATCCGGAACTGAACCCATAACTCGCCACAGAAACCCGTACTGTAACTCTCTCGGGGCAACAACAGTTCTGAGACGTGTGTAATGCTTGTTGCAGCTGACTGGCTGAGGCCCTGCAGACTCGGCGACCCGGAACTGAACGTCTGTGTCAAGGACTCTTTCCAGCACATGTTTCCAGCTCTCGCCGCAGGTACTTCCGCACAGATAAGCGCCCAACACTAAGAAACGGCCTACAAGCCTACTTCGGGGATATCACACCGTGTAGTTTTGTAGGTGGATACAGCGTTCGGAGGAACATCTGTCCACGTCTTGTACTTTGAAAATGGAGACAGTATTTCCCTCCGAAAAGTTGATACCCGCCTACCAGGCTAAACGGCGTCACAACACCGAACATCACAATATGAACTTTCATTGCCGTGAAAACTTCAAATCAAAACGTACAGATAAATCCAGCCCACTCGAACCCAACCTTGCTTCTTTCATCCATTTGAATACTATCGCCATCTATTCTCAGGTCTTCCAACTGGTCACTTTCCTTCAAGTTTTCCTACTTGCATTTCCCTTCTCCCCATGCGTGCTACATGCCAAGCACATCTCGTCCTCCTTGATGTGCTCATTCAAGTAACACCTGTCGGAAAAATGGCAAGTTGGTTGCTTAATGACGTTCTCAGTATCCAGGCTGTACTGCATCGGCCAGTTTCTGAACTGAGAATTGGCAGGGGAAACCGAAGTACTCGGACGAAGCCTGCAGCAATGCCACTTTGTGCACCACAAATCCCACATGACTAGATCTGCTCTCCGTGGCAGAATAGAGTCTTAAAATGCCACTAATACTTTGAGATTGGCGCGGGCCGTATTTGCACGCGGATCACGCGTTGTGTTGCAGGGATCCCGGAGATCAACGTGGACCGGTTCGAGCCGCTGTATCTCGCCCACTTGAGCCTGTCCAAAGGTCACGGCCCGGTCACCATTTCCGGGAGCTTCTCCAACGTTCTGGCGCATGGACCGAGCAACGCCACTGCAACCTCCGCCAAGTAAGTAGCCCTATGTCCAAGCACCATGCCACAGAAAGGCGTGGAAGTAAGGCTCTACTCATTCTTCTTAAACTGGGCATTGGATGGCGGCGAGCGGTAAGCGCTCTGAAGCAGGGAGTTCATCTGGACATTCAGAAAACACAGGGAACGGAGGGGCTCACTTTGAAGAGACGATATTACTGTCACGTGATTAACTGTGACTGAAGACGAAGTAATCCGATTTACTGTACTCTTACAGAACGTAACTACAAATAACTACAACAGTCTCACTGACTTACACACTCCAAGGGTCACTATAACTATAGCACACAGCAATTTTCATTTGCCGTTGCTTGGTAGCGGCTTGCAAAGGCGAGCGGTCCTCTTCCTCGGCCTAAGTTACCATTTTCTCACTTGTCTTCGTTATACAGTTCTAGCACGGACCACACAGAAAACGTCTCTTCAATTACTGCGTGTTCTCTCGTTGCCGGGGAAACAAATCCACAGAACTGCTCCCTAGCAATGGCTGTTGTACTTTCACCTGTTTAAACAGCTGTTCCTTGGAAATGAGTCTGCATTTCACAATATTAAAATGGATCTTCCAAAAATAGGATGTAAACGTGCGTGGACTGGATTCGTGGGTTTCAGGGCGAGACGCAGTGACTGGATGTTGTGTAAAGGTTCCTTACAGGGCGACAGATAATATCTCTGCAGCACGTGACGTCCGTCGCATCTCTTGGCATCGCTCACAACTGTGCAAGCAATTGGCAAACCGATTCGAACAAATGAGATACACTCTTCACGCGGAGCCGACTATGCTCAGTCGGCATAGCGACGGGCTACGGGCTGGACAGCCAAGGAATTACGGTTCGATTCCCGACAGGCATTGGGGACTATCCGATGGATACGAGGAGCTCTTTCGCCAATAGTGAAGCGGCAAGAGCGTGAAGCTGACAGCTCAGCCCCAGCTTATGCCAAGGTCAAGTATGGTGGATCTATACCTCCACTCCCTCATACATCTCCACGCCGTGGTGCTTAATTAAGCCCAAGGATAAATTTACCTCTTCAGGTTTCACAGTTCATTATAACCTACAAGTTCAGCATTGCTGCAATAGCAGGAAAAGGGGCTAGGGGGTCTACTGTCACCTCCCGAAACGACGTCTCTTTAGTGTGACACATGTCACTTATATTGCCGTTCTTATTGGTGCAGCCTGGACATGAAGAACCGTCTGTTCGAGCTGGGAGTCTACCTGCCAGACATCCGCATCGAGGCGGAGTATAACCTTCAGGGGAAAGTGCTCATCTTGCCGCTGCTAGGCAACGGCCCGGCCAAGGTGCATCTCAGTGAGTATAACGCGAAGGGTCTATCAACAGAACAGAAATTCAGAAAGATTACATATTTTAACTGCACCCCCACCCCACCCCCAATTCACCATTCATTGACCAGCTTCCCATCCGACGCCAATACTCGCGCCACCCACAGTGTCGTTACAGAAACCCTGGCTGAACATAAACAAACAAACAAATATATCAACAGCCTGCCGCTCCGCACTTAGCCCTTACTGGCACGCTGTAAACAAAACATAATAATAACAACAATAACAATGTCACGTGATAGAATGAGCATAAACGGAGCCTGAATTGGCAAACCGATGCACTAGACTCTTACGGAATGTAACAACACAAAATAAACATGACAATCTCAATGACTTGCACATTATAAAGATAACGGTAACTACAGCACACATAAAGACTTCTCGGTCTTCACTAACCGTTGCTGGGTAGCGGCTTCCAACGGCGAACATTCCCCTTCCTGTGGGGTTCCCGAACTGTCCCCGGCCTGAGCACCGGCTTCTCACTTCTCACAACTTCTTAGTCCTCGTAACAGCCCCAGCAAAGATCGCACAGAAAACGTCCCTTCCATTACTGTGTGTACTATCGTTGCCGCGGAAACGTGTCCTTGTGAAGCTAATGGTCCCTCAACTACTCGGGAGCCTTCCCATCTTGTATGCTGGCCAGTTCATTACGGCTCCTTCCTTCTGGCTTTCCCACCAATATTCTATATGCATTTCTCTTCTCCCATTCGTGCTACATGCCCTGTCCATCTCATCCTCCTTGACTTGCATCCTAATAAATTTTGTGAAAAGTATAAATTAAGAAGGAGCTCCTCATTATGTAACTTTCTCCATCCTCCTGTCACTTCCCCCCCCCCCAGAGGTCCAAATATTGTCCTCAGCGTGTCTATGTTGTTCCGTTAATGTAAGAGATCAAGTTTCATACCCATGTAAGGCAGGAGGGAAAACAATACTTCTGTACATTTAATTTTACGTGTTTAGGTCGGACGGGATGATATACAGTCGGAGCCGAAAGGTAGCAAGTTCCCTGAAAGTATGCACTCAAACTGCGGCCCGCAGACCAGCAACATTACTGGCATTTCTACTGCTCGAATGCAGCCCTACAAGTACTACACTTACTGCCGGAGGCTAGCCGCGGCCCGGGTTCGATCCCGGGTCTGGTCAAGTGGGATTTGTGGTGGACAAAGTGGCGCTGGGGC
Organism: Cryptotermes secundus; assembly: GCF_002891405.2. Lineage (NCBI taxonomy): Eukaryota > Metazoa > Arthropoda > Insecta > Blattodea > Kalotermitidae > Cryptotermes > Cryptotermes secundus. The sequence goes on from NW_019729215.1 coordinate 398,204, forward strand.
AGCTTTTCTCCGAGTACTTCGGTTTCCCCTGCCCAACTTCATTCCACCAATTGCTTCACAATCACTCTGGGGTTGGTACAATAGGCCAGAAGTGGCCGCAGTACAAGGGACTTAGTCCCACCCCACTAGCAATAAAAAAAATAATACTGCAGGAGGCGCGGCGTGTAGCACGAATAGGAAAAGATTCCACACTCTGAAGGAAAGAGATCACTTGGTTGAGACAGACGTAGAGGGAAGGATGACAGTAAGGCAGCAGGATTTAAACTTGTAAGGTATGGACGGACGGCAGGCTCTCGTGGACACGGAGATGAACCTTCCGGCTCAAAAGGTTTGAAATTTAGTTTGCCGACTATCAGCTTCTCCACGAGTCTGTTACATCGGGCTTCAACAGTTTGTCACTGCTGACGCCCGAGTTCATGGCGAGGACCATCCATGTTCTATAATGCGCATGCGTGGAAAGATTCGCCCGTCCGAATGCTGGGATAGTAACTGGCGGTAACTCATTTTCAGAAAACGTGACGACCAGCGTCTCGATGCGCTTCGAGCTCCCTCGCGTGCAAGGACGTCAAGTGATGAATGTAGTGGACATGAAGGTGGACTTCGACATCCAGGGCATGACCGTCCAGTTCGACAACCTCTTCAACGGGAACAAGGTGTTAGGTGAGTGTCCTCTGCGCAGCACCGATGCACGTGACGCCGGACGCACATCAGAACCAGAAGTCCATGTATGTAACGTGCTCTGAACACACCATGTTCCCCGATTCTGCGCAATGACTCCCTGAGGAGAACATTGTCTCAACACGGTTCATATCCTCAGCGGGTTCGCAGCTGCGGACATCGGAGTGGTCAGTTGCTGGCCGGTGGATCAGCGGTTGCCGTCCCTTACATCACCGCTTATGGAGAGCCACATGACAACTCGCGGTAGCCACAAGAGATGAGCTACTTCAGCGAGTTGTCGGTGCCGCAAGACATGTCAGCAACGCTCCAGCTCTCTCGTGTGTTCAGACGATCGGCAGGGGAATGAACCGAGGTCTCAGTGTCCAAGCTGACAGCGGACACTTTGTACAATTGCTTGTACACTGTCCCTCCCCCCAAAAAAGTGTTGTCGGATAAGAGACTTCTTCAAGTCAAATACTAAGGGCTCCGAACGCGTTGAAAATATTGTCCGTGTCATTATAAGGTTGTTCACTCAGAATGGCCTCAAAAATCACCTCCTGAAATGATGATAGCAAGTCCGTATGTCAGCATATGAATGAGGGCCAGGGATGATTCAATCAGCGGAGTAATTACATTAGGGGTCGGATGATCGGAGATCGGGTCCCTACAAGGGTAGAGAGTTCTGTCTTTGTCAGACCACTCGAATCGGCTCTGGTGGCCACCCAACCTCCTAACCAGGCGGCGCCATAGCTCAAGCGATTAGTCGCTGGCTTCCCACCGCGGCGGCCAGGGTTCGATCCAGGGTCTGGTCAAGTGGGATTTGTGGTGGACAAAGTGGCGCTGGGGCAGGTTTTCTCCGAGTATTTCGGTTTCCTCTGCCAATCTTCATTCCACCAATTGCTCCATAATCACCCTCGCCTATCATCTGGGGCTGGTACAATAGGCCAAAATTGGCCGCAGTACAAGGGGCTTAGTGCCACCCCACTAGCAATAAAAAAAAACACCTAACCAGTGATAACTGGAAGCAAAGCAGGCGAAGGGTGAAGCTGACAACTCATTTCAGTCTAATACCGAGATTAAGAATGTGTGGAGACTATACCTCCACTGTCCCCTACGTCTTCAATGCTTGGTGAGTATTTAAGTACAGAAATTACTTTAGATTCGGCTGTCAGTGAAGAAACGGCAAATCCACAGTCCGAAGGACCAAGGTTGATTCTTGTGCATGACCAAATCCACTTATGACAAAAATATTATGTTCAATTTATTGTGATTAAGTGCAGGTGGGTCATTCACAGCAATCAGCCCTGGCAATATACACGTACATCACGGAAATGGATTCGATAAAAATGTGGTGGGTATTTAAATGAACTGACTTTTAACGATTTCTATGCTACGAACGGAATGTCTCGTGTAGCGCCTGGATATCTTCACGCTGCTCACTCCGGAACTTTCCAAAGTAGCGATATCTATGCTATACTCGTATGAGAGTGCAGTTCAGCGCTGAACTCCGGCCATGCCCTGTTTCAGGCCGAACTATGAACGCCTTCGTGAACAAGAACGCGCTGGAGATCGTGAGGGAGCTGAAGGAGCCCCTGGGGGAGAGCTTCAGCGTCGCCTTCAAGGACATCATGAACAACATGTTGAGCCATCTGCCCCTCGACATTTGGCTGCTAGGCGACTGAGGGGCTCGGAACAAGCTTTCGGTCTTTCGGGGAGAAGTTCAGTGAGACATTCGGTAAAAGGGCGCCGTAAAAAACAAAATTATTTTAAATATTTCTGATAACCTTACTTAGGCGACGGTTACCAACCAAAGTACTGACCAGTTGCAATGCTGCTTATACAGTCCACATTGCAGGCAGTTACACTGGCCCCCATTGCCTGTAACAACTGCTTGCGCTCCAACACCATTCATATTCACCATATTCACATCCTCAGCGGTTTGAGCCCCCGTCAGGTCCGAACTTCTCAAGGCGGCGAATGTGAAGGTATTATTGTCTGGAAAGTGGTACAAAGATACTAACGTTTCTGAGGAACTCGATGCCTCCTTCTTCAAGGTAGAAGAACAGACTGCGAGGAAAGACGAGGGTAACGACGGAAAGAAAACAAGGCCATGAGCTGGCCAATAGGAGCTTGTGGTCCCTAAGAGGGCGGGGCCAAAACATTTCGAACATCGTAAGTTTTGAGGCTTTCACGGCATTGACTATGAAGAAAGCAGTCTTCTGGGATTTGGCACCGTATATATGTGGTGTTAACCGACGTTTCGGAGGAACGTATCGCCACCATCTTCAGGGTAGAAAGAAAAATATAAGAATTCCGCAAGCGAAGAGACCGTGAGAACCAGCCGGTTCTGATGGAGGCGATACGTTTCTCCGAAACGTCGGTTAACACCACATATACACGGTGCCAAATCCCAGAAGACTGCTTTCCTCATTTCCAACATCCTCCTTGTATTTCCTACTGTCTTCCCTGGCCCCGCGTCTCACTCTCCTGTCCTGAAGGTGGTATAGGCAAGAGCTTCCTTCTTAACGTTGCTATACGACAATACCAGACAGGAAGGCGTAACTTCCCAGATGATGATAACTTTCAGATTCCTTCTGCGCTTGTCCCGAGACAGAATTAAATTTTATAATTACGCGGATTTGGACATGGTAACACTGCCAAGCATCTGATGGCTCAGTAAGTGTGGACTGCGCGACCACAGGGAGATCGCTGCCACAAGCTTCCTCTGACGCACGTTGTGAGACAGTGACTGAAACAGGGGGAGACGTCACGTGGGATATGGAACATCAACCAACGAAGTAACCTACAGGGCAAATGCGGCAGTGTTATGTACGTCGAGCATGTGACGCGCACTTGTCGTGTCTCTGTGCAGTCGTTATTAAGTTTGTAAGATTTATACAATTTGTTGAGATATCTGTTTTACTTGTAAAATACATTTTGTTTTCAGAGCATAGCAGGTAACTGTTTCCTCTCAAGGCAATGACAGACGTTAGAAACTATAAAGACGCTCCACGCGTGAGGCCTAGCACCTCTTTCCATTCACTCTGATTTTAACAGCAGCAGCCACGAAACAGTGCACGGACATAGGTGCTAGGGCTCATGTGTGTAAAGACAGAAGGTAAAGCTATCCCTGTAACAGGCCCTAGAGGCCCATAGAGCTGTGAGACGTCGAGACTTCCACATTTTCTAGACAATCCGCTCACAGATGGCGGTGAGGCCGTCAGCCTAACGCGCCGGCCGCCCATTACACCCAGGAAGATTCCTGATACTCATTTCTGTTAGAGGCAGAGTCTAGCCCAGGGCCACAGTGCGGCTGGAAGGATTAGGCCAATTGAAAATTCCTATGACATCATCGGGAATCGAACAAACGACCTTCCGGCTTGTAGCACAGTACCTCAACCAACTACGCCACCGCGTGGTCCGAGGCTTCATATACTATGTGTACACAGTTCTGTTTAAATGTTTGTCTTCACTCTCGCAGGCGGTTTGTGCTGTGTTTGGTATATGTATCCTGTCTTGTGTTGGTGCAGGTGTCCGGAGTAGGGACTAGCTCTGGGCCCAACCGAGTAGGTTCTACCTCAAGACGGAGACAGGATCCAATCTCCGAAACATTGCGTGTTTTTGATAAAAAAACGGGACATGGGTAACGTGCAGAAAAACAATAAGTGTAAGAACATAACCGGTTAAAGCTGCTCTGTTTAAAGGCTTGGGCAATCAGTTCCGGCTGCTTACGTCAGTTCTTATGGGACCCGGCTTCGACGAACGGAAGGGGCCTTGGACTCGACAATCAAGTGTAGCTCTTTAACAGAAGCTGCCTCTGCATTTGTGTACAGTTTGGAGCCCCAAGCTCAACTGAAATAACTTACATTTAAGTGCACAATTCTCGCATCGCAGAAAGCACTGCGTTTTCAATACTAAGACAAACTGGTTCGTGTCCTTTGGGGAAATGGCCGCTGTCATTCTGGGAATCAAATAAGACATACAGTAAATACACTGCGTGGGAAGAATACAGAGAGGTAAACAAGTGGTATATGTACTTACCACGTGCTTCAGAAATTTAATAACGAACGTTATAAGCGAAAGACTTAACTTCATTAGTTACATATAAAATTAAAAGAAAACCTTGACATCCGGGATGTTTCTAAATACAGAACTTCAATTTAAAATCGCCTCTCTTCCATCATAAGAATTCCCCGTTTTATTTTCTTGCTCATCAAATGTCATAACAACATAAAAAGAATAAACGGGGGGGGGGGGGGGGGGGGCCAGAAAATCGCAACATTCCGTGCTCACAAGANGGGGGGGTGCCGCGATAATTCGCCCAATTCACGTTCTAAGAGCATGATTGAAGCCTTCATGCAGTTCGTGGGCACCGACAACAGATGTCACTAGTCACCCGAGCGTTGGAGTGTTCTACTCGTGTCCACCTGTGTGCGAAAATGAGACTGTACACTTATCTGCCTCTTCCGTATGGCGTTGCACTATCCCCGAGCAATTCCACAGGATTACCCGAAATGCAAGCATGAGATTTCAGAACGTACTTGTATCTTCTTGCAAGTCACATTGAAACAGCAGCTGGTCCCTAACTTCAAACTCAGTTTCCCGAAAATTGACGCTGGACGACCCGTCAACATTGCTATTGTAACGTGGATGCCAATTGCTAGACAACGGCACGGTAAACATACCTTCGCAACAATACAGGAAGCAGTGTGGCGCGTGTTTTCTGTAGGTCTGTGCCGCGTCTATATAAGGGAGCCAGTTTGAAGGAACAAGAGAGACTGGAGAATTGGAATTGGGAGTTCAGACGCTGTAGAGCACAGAACAGTAGTCGGAAGAGAATTGGGTCGAATTTTCGGAATTGGGAGTTCAGAAGCTGTAGAGCACAGAACAGCAGTCGGAAGAGAATTGGGAGTTCAGAAGCTGTGGAGCACAGAACAGCAGCCGGAAGAGAATTGGGAGTTCAGAAGCTGTAGAGCACAGAACAGCAGTCGGAAGAGAATTGGGAGTTCAGAAGCTGTAGAGCACAGAACAGTACTCGGAAGAGAATTGGGTCGAATCTTCGAATTGGCAGCTCCAGGAAATGGCAAGAAAGGAATTCGACTGTGTCAAGAAGACGCCATGTGTGAGTTGAAGTGAGACTATGATAAATCCGTTGCCAAGATAAGACTAGTGAAGACTGAGAATACTATTTCGTATGCAAAGCTGAACTGAAAGTGTGTAGAATAGCGACAGCGCTATAACTGCCTGTAGTCCCGAACTATGCAAAGATATGAGTGTCAATAAAATCAATCATCCAATCCAGAACCCGCTATTGATAGTCACGGAGCCCCGGACACGTGACACTGTGTTAATTCTGGACGCGTTGCTGTAGCAACGGAACAAGGAACGTGTCAGGAACTGAAACATCCTGTATAATTATCTGATGCGAACCGTATACAATAACCTTCACGTTCATTAACATTTGATAATGGCTTCAGAGGAGTTCAGCTTCGTCCCTTGTTCTCGCAATCTGACAAACGAAACATTTGACTCAACAAAACGCTCACAGCAATTACAAAACAAACTGAATCCAGTGACCAATTGATATGAAATTGCTGAATCATGTCAGTCATGTGATTTGACGGGTCCAATTCGTCATCGTTACCGTCATGTGACTGTCGTGACACATCACAAGACAACAATGAAGCGGGAAGCGTCGGCATCAGAGCAGTCCGCCATTTCATTGTTGTATCGGCAACATAACAGAGTAACAGCCAGTGACGTCACGGCAGCCTCATGCCTCACGAAACGTTGGAATTCGTATGAGCAGCGAGCAGTGGAAACTTTCGGCTCAGATCGAGGTCAAAACGACCGAGTTCAGACGTTGCACCGTCCTCACCGTATTACATCACGCAGATCGGAAATGCGCCGTCTTTCCGCACGAACTGAGCGCACTTTGCGCAACAGCGCGCTCTTCACAGTTCAGTGCGCACTCGGCATTTAGGGAGGCAAATGAGCCACTTGTCTGTTCAGACAAAACTTGACGGTTTCTTCAGACCTGCATCATTACGTTCAGAAACAAGTACAGCTTCTGAGTCTTCTGTCGGTGGATACACGTACTGTCATTGTACAGTTCCTAAATAAGGGCTCTACAGTGATATTTTGTTATTTATTTTCATCAGCGATACTTCTATCATTAACTTTCCCTTTATTTGTGTTCTAATTTTTTTTAACATTTTAGGCCACCTTTTGCTTCACTAATCCGGATGACTTATCGTCCCCCCCCAATAACTCCGGGTTGGCGACGGTTTACTGTATTATTATTCTGTTCCCTACATCTGTACGAACTACCCCCATACATACATGTACACACATCGTATACGTGTCTGCCCAGCCAGCTGTGTGAGGCTAGATTGGCCGTGCCACAGCTCAGGCGGTGAGTCGCCGGCTTCCCACAGCGGCGGCCCGGGTTCAAGCCGCGGCACTGTATAAATGAGGGCGTGTCATTATCGGTTAGTGACGTGGACAATTATGTCATCGTTAGGAAGGCGCTAGATTATATTTCAGACAGCTGCTGCAACCAGGGCAAACAGTGCAAACGAGAGACAGGACCACTTGACGGAAACAAGACACTGGCAAGACCTAGGGGCAGATGGGAGATTGTGCACTGCATTCACCTGGCTCAGGACAGGAACCAATACCGCGATCTTTGACCACGGTAACGAACCTTCGTCCATAAATTTAGGGGTTAACTGAATACTATTATCTGCTCAAGGACGCAGCTTCACGGCACTAATTAACACAGATGGGACTTATCTGAAGTGAGGTTGCCTGCACAAGGTATGACGGCCCCATCTTCAAATAAATAAATTGATATTAATTCGACGAGTTCGAAACCTTCTATCAGGCGGTCGCTTGCCCCTGCGATGCTCGCAACCCAGCTCTACCCACAGGAAAGAAACTGCACGTCAATTTGGTGTTACCTCCAGCACGTACGGCGCCTATAGCGATGCATTCGGCCACTAGCGGCCGGGCGGGCTAGCGCAGCGCTGACGATCAGAACTCGTACCCGGGACACCAGCTTTTCCGACCGGGGTATTCCCCCGTCTTTCCAGGCAGATTCCTGGAAGAGTTCCTCCATTCGGCCACGATGGAATCCTTCCAAATCATCGTTCACCTATACTATCCCAACATTCGACCTTAAATTGCTGCATGTTTGCTCAAAGCAAAAACTGTGGAGGCAGAGAAGCAGTCGTTGCTAGGTAATGACCAGTACACACGCAGCAGAGGAACGCGTCACGTAGGCTGTGACGTCACGCAACAATAGAAGAGATGCTGCAAGCGACGTTCTCTGAGACCAGTATAACTACTGTGTTGAAATCCGTTGCCCGGATACGACTAATGAAGACTGAGAACCAAAGTGTGTAGATCAGCAATAGCGCTGTAATTGCCTGTAGTCCCGGGTGGCAGGCATAAGCTGTCAGTAAATCCAATCATCCAGTCCAAAACCCGTCTAAAAGTCACGCAAAACCACTGACGTAAAATAACCCACGAAAAAGGGCGTCACAGCTCAGGAAGCGGTAATTCTCTTAGTCACCACTGTGAGAGCCTGGCGTAAATGTAGTCACGATTTATGGGTGTGAATATAGGCGTGATACGGATTGGATACTGGATTTATTGACACAACTCGGAACTACAAGTAATTACAGCATTACAACTATCTCCACATTTTACAAGTCACTATCATATGCTAAATATTCTCGGTCTTCACTAGTCGTTTCCCAGCAACGGCTTTAACAGTGGAGATTCTTCAGTTTCCCGCCCTCAGGTCCTGTTGTGCTTGCGTGTATGTTGCAGGCGTTCCCTAGCAACGTGTCTATACGGCGCAATATCTTGTTTGCTATGTGACACACTAGCGCCACAAGCCGACTAGCGGCTGGGAAGCGAAGGTAATGAGTTGCTCCCAGGGAAAGTTCAGCAGTCTGCTACAGAGTTGCGTCATTCTCAGAGGCGACACGCAAACTTTCGCTCTCCGTGACTTGAGAGATTGCCGTGTATTCGCGAGGTGGTCGGTTCGAACCTCGGCCTGAACACCCGCTCTTCTCACTGAGGTCTTGCGCGATTTTTCAAAATGGCTCCAAGGAAGTATCGGGGTATTGCCTCGGTTAGGCAACGCAATTGCCTGACGCTGTATGACCTAGAAGCTGACACCGTCATAACCGCACGCTAAACCATCTATTGAAATGAGGCTGAAGTTCCCTCAATTTGTGCTGCTCCATTCGGTAGTGTGTATTCAACTCAGTAAAAAGTAAAGTAAAGCTATCCCTGTACCAGGCTGTGAAGGCCCATAGGTATGTGAGACGTTGAGGCTCCCACATTATCTAGACAATCGGCTCAAAGATGGATGTGAGGTTGTCAGCCTTACGCTCCGGCCGCCCTTTACTCCCCAGGAAAATTATTTAATTAATTCCTGGTACTCATTTCTGTTAAGAGGCTGAGTCGACCCCAGGAAGGATTAGGTCAATTGAAAAAATCCAATGACCTCAATGGGACTTGAACCCGCGACTTTCCGGCTTGTAGCATAGCTCCTCAACCAACTACGCTACCGCGTGCACCCGTGTTCAACTCAGACTGATAGCAATACTCGGAAATTGCGGTTGCGTTGCGGTTGCCAGTTTCCCCGGCGTGCCCTCGCCCTGAGACTTGTTTATGTGTCGCCTGATGAGCCGAAACACGTAGCAACGCTGTACAACCAGACACACTCAGATATGCACAGCGGAGTGAGAGTGAGTTATTTGGTGTTTGCTTTTGTTGTGTTTCACAGGAGAAACAAGAACTCAGACACACACACACACACACACATATATATATATATATATAGTACCAGGAATCTTCGTGGGGAGTAAAGGACGACCGGTCGGCGCATAAGGCTGACAACCTCACGGGCATGTGGGAG